>NW_028270156.1:58875028-59191204 GCF_037043375.1 Chiloscyllium plagiosum
TTTTTGGGCATTAAGGATCAAGATCATTTGTGCATCTGTAAAGAAGTGGGAACCACAACCTGAGCCGACTCCGGAATTTTAATTTTGTCTCGTTCAAGGATGTGAAAAGAAGGGCCCTGTACCGACTGCTGCTGCACACCGTCCACCTCTTCTCCCTCATCCACCATCCGGACACGCCTTGGCGTGCCCATTTGCCACCGGGCAGCGGGGATCCCCAGTGGAGAGCTCTCTACGCGGGCGTCCTCCCCCTTTCCCTCGGGGATCTGGGGTGGAGGGTGCTGCACGCAGCAGTCCCCAGCAACCACAGGTTGCGGTGGTTCACGGACTCCCAGCCCAACTGCTTGTTCTGTGGCGCTGTGGAGTCCGTGGACCATGTGTATATTGTGTGTGGGCTTTTGCAATCTCTTTTTGATTTTCTGAAAAACCTCCTCCTCTGCTTTTGGTTGCACTTCAGTCCCACGCTCCTGATCTTTGGGCACCCGGTACGGAGGAGGGAGGGCAGGTCTGAAGACCTCCTCGTGGGTCTGCTCCTGGGCCTGGCCAAACTGGCCATCAACAGGTCGAGGCAGCGGGCCGTGGAGGGGGTCGTTAGGGCTGACTGCCTGCCCCTCTTCCGCGGTTACGTTAGGGTCCGGGTGTCCTTGCAGAAGGAGCACGCGGTGTCCACCGACAACCCGGAGTTGTTCAGGGAGAGGTTGTCGCCGCAGGGAGTGGAGTGCATTATTTCCCCCTCCAACTCTATTTTGATTTAGTCCCTACCCTCCCCTTTGATGTGAAGGGCAGTGTTTGTCACTGGCCACCCGGGTGTTTTCCTAGCTTCCTGGTGGTGGAAATTGAATAAAGATTCGTGCACTTTGTGTCTTTCACTGTGTCTCACACCTGCACACACACCCCATGGGTGCTGGGGAAAAAATAAGCACGACCGCAGTTAGGCGGTAGTGTGGGGTAAAAGAAAAAAAAGAAAATAAACAGGAATGTCACTGCCCTTTGATGTGAAGGGCACTTCTTGTCACTGAAAGAAAAAAAAGAAAAAAAATAAATAAAGAAGTGGGAATGGATATACAAATTATATGGAAAATAATAGGAAAGAAGATTCTTCAATCAAAAGACTAGTATTTGTAAGTCTGCATGCTTGAGGATCAAACTGAAACAGATAAGGAATTCCATTGTTTTGAGGCTTTGAGAAAGAATGAATTAGAGTAACAACTTTAAGCAGAGAGCATGACACAGAAGAGGCTGGTCCTGGTTTAATGTGTTAGAAATTTTGTTGATTCACAATTGTCAATGTTAGATCGACATGATTTTAGGAAGTGTCTCCAATTTAAATTACTTCAGCTCACAATTTGAACCTTGAATATAGTTTGGAGGTAATTAACATACCTGGGCACTCGAGATGTTTCTAGACAGAATTTGAAATGGTTGTCATCCCACTGAGGTACAACTAGGGAGCAGAATGGTGACTAGTTGAGGAAAGTAAGGAAAGGTAGAATGTCCAAAGTAATCTAACATCACCAATAAGATTGTAGAACTTACTTCCTTTGAGGTGTATGAAGCTTTGGGAATGAACATCAAAAGGATTACATAGACATCAGAAATACAGGAGATATTCTTAAAGGGGTAAGGATAAGTCTGCAGAACGAGGAAGGTATTGGGAGGTTGGGGACATGTGGAAAATTATTAATAAAATACAGAAGTCAGGAATTAATTTGATCCTCACTGCACAAAGGAAAAAAAGACTGATAAGTAACAAATCCAGCTAATCAGCTGAAGTTTGATTCTAATTATTTCTCTTTGTATGGAGTTGTACTTGGTACAATCAGTTGAATCAGAAATGTTTACAAGGCCACATAGTCAGGGTGGGAGCATTTGGATTTATAGGGTTTGAATTTGCCAATATAATGAGCATTGAACTAGAGCATGCTTGTGTTCCTTATCATCAAATTATTATTTTTTCAAGAGTATTTTTAAGTACATATTTTGCATGTGTTGTGTGTTTCATTCATCTGTGTTCACTCGATCTCATTATATCGTAAAATCTATTGATTTTTAGGAACAGAATATGTAACCATAAGTAAAATTTATCCATCTACCTGGGTTAAGTACCATTTGCAGAAGTTTGGTCTATTCCCTGAGAGACTTCCTATCCATTTGCAGAGACCTGAGTTTTTCTGCTTCTGTGACACACTGAGTTCTTGGCCCATGTAAAGGCTGCTTGGACACTGTCAATCCTTCTCTATCTCCACAAACTACCTGTCATACAGCTCATCTGAACTTAACTGCTTTAATGAAGCAAATGGGATTCTATTCTTTAGTGTACAGCATTTGACTACAGTTAATTTAGAGGCTTATTTATCTGACCCCTTGGATGTAAGTGGTCAGCACTGGCAAAACTGAAGTGGCAGCAGTAAAACTGTCCAATTGACAATCTGTGCTGTACTACTGGGTAATACATGCACAATATCTTATAAATGTGCCTCTCTGTTGCAGCTCTTCTTTGATAATTACAGCAGTACCTTATTTGTCTGTCTTCCCTGTGCCCGGTCATATGTCTCCCTTATATTACATTCCTCCCTATTGATATTGCCTCCAGGTCAAGGGTCACCAGATCGTATGAACCAGTATTTCTTCTTACTCAAGAAGGTTGCAATTGATTCTTTTACAATTGATACAAACTCTTGTCAGTCAATTTTAAACATTTTAAATTATTACAGATTTCACAAACATTTTAATGAAATTATAAATGTTCTTTATTGCATTGGTTCTGGGTCAAATGTCATCACAATCCTGTAATTGTTTTTCCATATGACAACTCACAGAAAAAAGAAATGTGCTCAAATATCCACCTTTGGGCTTTTTCTAGACTACTGAAGCAATCCTGTATCACATGAATTATCTCTTCCCTATATTCCAATTTAACTCACTCTCTGAAGGATTTGTGATTTTAAATTTTCTTGGAGGAATAATATCTTTCTGCATTGTTGTATTTAACTATTGTTGTTTCTTTTATTTAAATGATTTACTTAAAGCTGTCACAGGATTATTTGTATTATTTTGTAGATGCAGCTGATTTCTTTGATCGGTGTTTTAAATTGTGCTGAAAATGTGTTGCTGGAAAAGCGCAGCAGGTCAGGCAGCATCCAGGGAACAGGAGAATCGACGTTTCGGGCATAAGCCCTTCTTTATGCCCGAAACGTCGATTCTCCTGTTCCCTGGATGCTGCCTGACCTGCTGCGCTTTTCCAGCAACACATTTTCAGCTCTGATCTCCAGCATCTGCAGACCTCACTTTCTCCTCAAAGTTTTAAATTGTGCAATCACTTCAATTGTGTTAAATATTGTGTTCTTCAGCATGTTATTTTGAATGTTGCAATTATTTTCTTTAATTACTGGATACTGAATTGGAAATAATGCTTTATTATTAATAAGCTTTGCTTAAGCAAGAATGTTTCACTTCTATCTTCATACTTTCCTTTTCAATTATTTTCTTTAATACTATAAATTAACGCTTCAGTGTTTCAGAACAATCTCCAATTTTTGTAGAAATAAATATTTCAAACATTTAAAGATCGTTGAAATGCTTTAAAATTGCTGCATTTTTATTTTCTCCCAAGCTTTTCTCCTGAAAAATATTAGCATCACATTATTAATTAGTTTTGCCTCACTAAGTTTCCCTTTCACTCATCCGTTGAGTAGAGACTTGATACCAAGAATTCCTACAAGAAAGTCAGGGCAGTTGCCCAATGGCTCCTGTCCATTATTTGCTCCTCCAAGCCTCCATCTTGAAACCCCAGTGCCAACATCTTAGGGTGAGCTCCATGGACAGTGACACCAGTCATCAAATGGAACCAAGTTGTTGACCAGGAGGCCACAGTCAGTCCTAAGAGTGAGCAGAATGGAGGTCAAGGTTGTTATCAGAGGACACTGTTGTATCGGGAAGTGGGGAAATTCAGTGCTGTATATTGGAGACAGCAACCTGGGATGCAGTGGAGACAAAGATGGTGAAGGGGGAATATTTGACATATGAATTGAAGGGAAGACTATAGGACCTGGCAGGACATTGGATACTATAGGCGCAAGCATCATTGCAGTTACTGTAATCTTGATGAGGGCCTTATGCATCGTGATGATGGACAGGCCAAAACTGTAAGGACAGGCTAAGGAGATAAGAATATGAGTTGCAGTTGCAATTCAAAATGGTGTATGGGGAACATGTGGAGGATCAGTTGTGATGTGCTGTCCATGGAGTGACAGATAGAAGGAAAGATGGGGCTTAGGGTTAGCTTTGATGACCAGGCTGGGCCAGTGACTCACTGTACCAAGTGGAACTTCTGTTTCCTGCTATGCTCACACAATTCCTCAATGCAAACTGCAAACTGCAAATGGCAAATGGCTTGCGCTTGGAGGAATAAGTGATGAATGGGAGTCCCTGAACAACTGGTCTGACTTTCATGTTGGAAATTCTTGGTTTCTAGTCTCCATCTCTATCCAGTGGATGGGCAGAATCAGTTTCTTTTCTGTCCCAACCCTACAGGTTCTACTTCTGAGTGATGGGAGACTCTTCAAGGGGCAATTGCATCAATAATGCATTTGCATAGTATAGATTAATGTCATTTGCATTTATAGCATTATGCATGTGAAATGCAAGCAGTGTCCAATTGCGTGGGCTGCAAATCCTGGCCATGAGCAACCTTGGTCATATTATTGGTCTTTATGCCTTCATCACAATCTTCTCTGTAAAGAGGTAACCACAGGTAATATTGAAAGTGGCACCTGAGGGTCACAATTCACAAAGATAATCCAAAATTTCTTAGGCTGAACAGGACCACGGAATTGACTCCTATCACAGTGAACTATAAGTGTTCTACAACACGCTGTTATTTGCATCAATGCTTTTCTTGGGTAATTTGAGGCTGGAAGACCAAAATCTCAGGACTCATGAAGACTTCCAATTGCCTGCTGTCTCTTTGTCACATAACTTCGCATTGCCTTCATCAGACTAATGTCCAACCTCATGTATTGGCATACCACGGCTCTGCTGCTGGAGGGCTGACGAGATGGAGGAAAATGTTAACCCATCATTTTTGAGTGAACTGAATGCTGTCTGCTCACAATAAAAAAGGACATGTTCAGATTATTCTGCTCCCACCCAGGTTCAGTGCAAGCATGGCTGATAGATCCTGAAAAAGGATGGGTTATGGAAGTTTTACTGTGACACAACAAAAGCACAGAGAAATGGTGGAGGAACAGATGTATCGGCAAGCCGAGGAATAACAGCAACATCCAGCAGTTGCTAAGCCACCTGTTAATGATCCTTACAGAAAGTGTGAGATGTACAGGAAGACTAGAGTCTTTCATCTTTACTCCAGAAAGCACAGTGCCAGCACAAGCTGTCACAGTACCACGTCAACTGCTGGACTGGGAGCTGCGACATGATGGAGTGACTGTTAAGGTGACAGCTACGTTGATCTTTCAGGCAATTAGACAGCTGTGTGGGATTTACCCACAAATGTATCAAGGCCGTTACTGATGCTATTTGTGCCCGATCACACCATTTTATCTCATTTCCCCGTGATGAGGTCAGTGCTGCAACCTGGGCAGTGGTAGCAACAGAGCTGTCTTCCCCAGATACAGGGCAGGTTTGGATTGTACACAGGATGTGTTGAAAATATCCTATTATAATGCAGCAGAGTTCATTGACAGGAAGGGATCCAGTCCAACAGTGTGAAGGTCACGGATGATCACCAGTAACACACCTCAGAAAGTACCCTGGGAGTTGCCTAAATCATTGAGAATGCTCATCTTCCTACTGTGATTGAGGGGACAGATGGTGATTATTGGGAGACATTAACTCAGCAAAAGCAGCTGATGATGCCATTGCATAACCACCACCTGAGGCCAAACGAGAAAAAAATGCAACCATGCTTCGACCAGCACCATGTTGGATCAGAGGGTAGGCCTGAAGATGAGTGCCTGAAGCTTGGTTCAGCCTTGGGGTTGGCGGGAGTTGGGGGTGGGGGTGGGTGAGGGGTTGACAATACAGACTGTATGGCAGAAATTGCTATATAGTTCTTGTATTCTGTGCCCTGAACAACTGGAGGAGACAAAGAGGGGATATGTGGTGGAGGCAGGTAAAATCACAAAATTTAAAAGGCACTTGGATGGTAATATGCATAGGAAGGGTTTACAGGGATCTGGGCCTACTGCTGGCAAATGGGATTAGGTCAGATTGGGATGTCTGATCAAGGTGGGTGAGCCGGACCAAAAGGTCTGCTTCAGTGCTGTACGACTCTATGATGGAGGCTGATGATTTGGGAGAGCAGGAGCAGTCTCCTGAGGAGGGAGATGAAGACATCAAGCAGGAGGAACGTCATCTTCTGCAGGAATGGTACGCATACCAAATGCCTTCTTCACTATCCTATCTATCTGAGACTTCCAAGGAACAATGAACCAGCGCTGCAAAGTTTCTTTGTTCAGGACCTTACTATTGAGATTATAAGTCCTGTCCTGATTTGCCTTTCCAAAATGTAGTATCTCACATTTACCTAAATTAAACTCCATCTACCACTCCTCAGTCCATTGGCCCATTTGATCAAGATCCCATTGTACTCTGGGGTAACCTCCTTCAATGTCCACTACACTTTCAATTTTGGTATCATCTGCAAACTTACTAACCATATCGCCCATATCTCCCAAGAGTAGGTCATATTTTGCTCCTTCTCTAGTAGATATATCCACAAACTGAATCAGAAAATTTTCTTATACACACAACAAATTATTTTCCAACCAAGCCCTTAACAATATGACAGGCCCAGTCTATGTTTGCAAAGTCAACATCCCCTACCATTACCACCCCATTACTCTTACAGATAATTGAGATCTCCTTACAAATTTGTTTCTCAATTTCCCACTGATTATTGGGGAGGTCAATAGTATAATCCTAATCAGGTGATCATCTCTTTGTTATTTCTCAGCTCCACCCAAATAACTTCCCTGGATGTATTCCCAGGAATATCCTCCCTAAGTACAGCCGTCAGGTTATCCCAAATCAAAAACACCTCTCCCATCCTCTCTTGCTCCCCTTTCAATCCTTCTATAGCATCTAGTGGGAACATTTAAGCTGCCCGTTCTGTCCATCCCTGAGTCACTTCTCTGTAATTGCGCTGATCTCCCAGTCCCATGCTCCCAACCATGCCCTGAGTTCATCTGCCTTACCTGTTAGGCCTCTTGACTGAAATGAATGCAGTTTAATTTATCAGTCCTACCTTGTATAAGAGGAACAAGAGAGAAGAAAGAAACTAGCTGCAAATATAAGAGGGAATCCATGCTAATCTTCTCTGTATCATTCAAATTTTAGTTTATGTGCTGCCGAAGTGAGCACATATACTAAACTTGGAACAATAAAGAACAGAACAGCATGGTCCCTGTGCAAAGATGACAGGCAGGTTTGTGAAACATTCCATTTTTTTTATCACTTCTCGATCTTTTGGCTCACAACATGGTAGTTGTCAGTTTAATATCTGATATGACCCTTATCTGGATTCCATATATTAAATTCACTTTTGGGGCAGGAAGATGGACCACTCTATGCATTGACTTGATATTGCAGTGTCTCAAGGAACAGTGTATTCAATGTTCGCAAAGTTAAAAACAGCTATAAAAGAAAACTAAAAGTCTTCTATAGACATATAAATAGTGAAAAGGTGATTAAGGAAGGGGTGGGGCTTATTAGGGACCGAAAGAGTGATGTACCCATAGAATTAAGGGGTAAGACTGAGGTACTAAATATATATTTTATATCTGCATTTACCAAGGGAAACAAATAAACTATCTGCTATGTGTCTGCTAATTCCACCAACCTATCCATATTCCGATGCTTCCCATGTTGTGGTGAAAGAGAAGATAGTTCAACAGTTGTAGAATTGTAGAATTTTGCAGTACAGAAGGAGGCCACAGCAGCTACCCTGGTAGTCCCATTCTCCAGCCCTTTCCAGCTCTGTCTTGAAGCCTTCTGTGCAATCCACCTTCACCACTCTCCCTGGCAGTGCATTCCAAATCCAAACAGCTCTCTGAGTAAAGAAGTTTCTCCTCAGCTCACTCCAGCTCTTGGAGTTTAAAATAGATAAGGAGGAGGTTTGGAATAGGCTGTTTGTACTTAAAGTTGATACAGCACCAAAATCAGAAGGCTTGTATCCAAGAATACTGAAGCAAGTGAGATTAGAAAATGTGGAGACGGCGGTCATAATTCTCTAATCTTCGGTACACTTGAATGGTGGCAAAGAAATGGGGAATTGAAAATGTTACACTTCTGTTCAAAAAGAAAATGTAAAGAGAAGCCCAGCAACACAGGTCAGTCAGTTTAAGCTCAGTGGTGGGGTAGCATCCCGATATGATAATTTGAAACAAAATTGTCACTTGGACAAGTATGGGTTAATTAAGGAAGGTTAGCACAAAATTGTTAATGGCAAATTATGTTTAACTGACTCTCTTTAGTTATTTTAATGCATTAACAGATATAATGCATTTATTTTCTCTGAAAGTTTTGAGCATCCTTGGAACTTTGTTACTGAAAAGGTGGAGGAAGCAGAGATATTGAATATTTTAATGTAGAAGTGAACAGATTCTTGGTAAGCGTGGTGACAAAAGATCTTCAAGGATAGGTAGAAATGTGAATTTGAAATTAACATTAAATCTTCTTAAATATCAGAGCAGTTCAAGTGTTTGAATAGCCTACTCCAGCTCCTTTTATGTATGTTCATATGTTAAAGGAATAATGTGTTTAACATGATATACATGGATTTCTAGAATGCATTTGATACATTACACACTTGTGCACAAAACATGGAATAAGAGAGACAGTAGCAAACTTAACATGAAACTGGCTGAGTGACATGAAACTGAGAGCAATGGTTTCTGGTTGTTTTCAGACTGGATGAAAGTTTGTAGTTGCATGGGTGGCACAATCCTCAGGCATTGGTGAGGGACCGTTGGCCTTTCTGATATGTATTGATGACTTAGACGTTGGTGTACCAGATATGGGCGGCACGGTGGAACAGTGGTTAGCACTGCTGCCTCACAGCGCCTGAGACCCGGGTTCAATTCCTGCCTCAGGCGACTGACTGTGTGGAGTTTGCACGTTCTCCCCGTGTCTGCGTGGGTTTCCTCCGGGTGCTCCGGTTTCCTCCCACAGTCCAAAGATGTGCAGGTCAGGTGAATTGGCCATGCTAAATTGCCCGTAGTGTTAGGTAAGGGGTAAATGTAGGGGCATGGGTGGGTTTTGCTTCGGCGGGTCGGTGTGGACTTGTTGGGCCGAAGGGCCTGTTTCCACGCTGTAATGTAATGTAATCTAATCTAATATAACCCCAAAACTTTTGGATGAGGTGAAACTTGGAAATGGTGTGTAGTAAGTAGTGTAGAACTTCAAAAGGACATACCCGAGTCAGTGAAGTTGGCAGTAATTGCACTGGAGCAGACAGTGAGGAGCTGCTGCTTGAACTGCTGAGTTCATGAGGTGTGAGCATACTCATAGTGCTGCTAGGAAGCAGGTTCAAGAGTGAAGCAAACATCTGGTTCCAAGCTAGGACAATGTGTCACTTGAAGGGGAACTTCCAGAAGGTGGTGTTCACAAGCATCTGCTGCTCTTCCATTTCTAGATGGTCACAGGTTTAGAAGGTGCTGTTGGAGGGGGAATTACTGCAATGTATCTTGTACATTTTACTACAGCAGCCATTGTGTGTTAATGGTGAAGAAAATAAATATTAAATCTAATGGATAGGGTGTCAAGTAAGTGAGCTAGTTTGTTCCAGATGGATATTCGTGAATATTGTTGGAGTTGCTGTCATCTGGACAAGGTGGACAGCATTCCATCATATTCCTGAACTGCATTTTGGAAGGCACTGGGGAGTCAGAATATAAGTTATGCAACACAGGATTCCGAGCCTCTGACATGCTGTCTTTGCTCTAGTATTTATACGATTGTTCCACTCCATTGCTGCTTAATGGTAAACCTTAGGATGTTGATAGTGGGAGGTTCAGCGATGTTAATGACATTGAACCTCAAGGAACGATGGTTGGATTCTCTCTTGGTAGAGATGGTCTTTGTCTGACAATGTGTGACATAAAGTATACTTTGCTGCATTAAAAGCTAAAGTCTGGAGATCATTCAGGATATCATTACAGCATTCGAATAAGGGCTACTTCTGTACCTGTGGTGCTGAACTTTGTGCAACCTTCATTAAACAGCCCAACTTTTGACGTTCCGATGTTGGGAACAACATTCATGATGCAGCTGAAAATGGTTAGTTTGAGGACATTACCCTGAGGACCTCCTGTGGAAATGACCTGGAGCTGAGATGGCTGACCTCCAACAGGCATAACCATGTTCTTTTGTAGCAGAAACGACACTAACCAGTGAAGAGTTTTTCCCCTGATTCCTGTTCATTCCAGATTTGCTCAGGCTCCTTGATACTCAACTAAATACGATTTTTATGTCAAAGACATCACCTCACTTCCTGTGTACAGTTCTTTTGTAAATATTTGGATAATGTGGCCCTGAGAGAACCTGATGAAATACCAACTCAGCATCAGTCAGCAGGTTATTCCTTGGCAAGTATAGCATTGACAGTGACCTCATCCACCACCATACTGACTATTGAGAATGCACTGAGAAAGTGGTAATTGACTCAGGTTGAATTTGTCTTGCCCAGGACATGTTTTTCACACTGTCAGATAGATGTCAGCCTCATAGCGGATCTGAACAGCTGTCTAAGGACATGGCTAGTTTTGGAGCACAAATCTTCAGACTTCTTGCCAGAATGTCATAAGGTCCATCGACTTTGTGGAATCCTGTGCCTGTAAGTATTTCTTGCTGTCACTGAGTGAATCAATGTGGTTGAAAACTGGCATCTGAAATGCTGGGGAACCACAGAAGGAGGCCAAAATGGATTATCCAAGCATTTCAGCCTTATGGTTTGTACTAATATGCTAGCTCTCTCATCATCGAGGCTGGTGACATCTGTGGAGCCTTCTTTTCTGTTAGCTGTTTAACTGTTCAGCACCATTCATGACTGGAAGTGGCAGAAGTTTTATTTATTCTTTCACGATTATGAGTATCACTGCATGGGCCAGCATTTATTGCTTGTCCCTGATTGCCTGTGAGAAGATGGTGGTGAGCTGCCTTTTTGAAATGCTGCACTCCAATTGGTATAGGTTTTGATCTGATTTGTTAGTTGCCGGATTATCCCAGGATTGAGAAATTTCAGTTACCTTGATAAGTTGTTGATGTTGGAGCAGGTTTCTTCGTAGAAGAGAAAATTTGAGAAATTTGAAAGAGTTATTTAACATCATGAGAGATCCAGACAGAGTAGAAAGGGGAAAAAAAATCATTCCACTGGTGAAATTATCACCAGTACACAATTACTGAAATTACCTAAGTACACAAAGTACAGATTTAAGATAATTAGGAAAACAAACAGTGGCAACATGAGGAAAAATCTATTTACACAGTCATAGGTAGGATTGGAATGTATACCTGAAAGTACAATGGCATTATGTTCAATCAAGACAGTCCAGAGTGAATTGTGTTGTAATCTGAAAAGGGTTACAGATAGAGATCAGGGGAATGACACTGCTTGAATTGCCCTTATTGGTGATAGTGCAAACATTACAGACTGAATGGCCTCTATCAGTGCTGTAATCATTCTGTGATCTTGAAGTCATGGGGGAACTTGAATACGCCAATTAGAATTTGAACCCACAGTTGGGAATGGAAAGCCACTGTGGATCATTGAGAACACAGGTGATGAGTGAATGGGTGAGTAAGGATACAGAGCTTTGGACGATCTCAGATTCATGAAAGATAGAAGATGGAGTTCATTTAACCAAAGGTATAAGTGAGGGTTTCTGGAGCAAATGAACTGAAACATGGGTGGTGATGTTGCAGAGGTTGAAATAGGTTGACTGAATAATGCCTTCAGTGAACAGGAAAGAAATCTGGCAGATGGCATTTAATGTGAGGAAATATGAAATTGTTCACTTTAGCAGAAAAGGCAGAGACTTAGTTAAATGGTGAATGACTGCAGAATTCCAAGGTGCAGGTGATCTAGGTATCCCTATGATATGCCTATTCTTACGTATAAAGGTACATTGAATAATTAAGAAGGCTGATTGCATTCAATCCTTTATTACAAAAGGAATTGATCACAAAAATAAGAATGTTCTGTTTCCATTATACAGAACATTAGTGAGAGCATATCTTAAATATGTAGTTCTGGGCTCCTTATTTAAGGATGGAAGTAAATTAATTAGAGACAGTTATTAGATTTGTACCTGGAATGAAGAAATTACTTCTGAGGCTGGGCAGGCTGGAGCTGTTTCTTCTGGTGTTAGAATGACTGAAGAACCCTAAACTATTTGTAGACATCTTATATTATGTTTTTTAATATAAATAGGGACAGCTACAGAGAGGAAATAATTACGGCGGATGTAATGTTGCACCTGTGAAGTATCAGGGAAACTTCAAACGGGGTGAGACTTAAGAACAAGGTTAATGAGAGATTTGACTACCTCATTCTCAACAGAAAGCAACCTCTTGCAAACAGCAGTTGTGCCTTATGACATAGTCAAATGATGCTGTGGCTCTGTTCGCCCAGCTGGAAGTTTTTGTTGCAAACGTTTCGTCCCCTGCCGCTTCCGGTTGTCAGTTTCAGCTGTCCGCTGTAGTGGCCGGTATATTGGGTCCAGGTCTATATGTTTGTTGATGGAGTTTGTGGATGAGTGCCATGCTTCGAGGAATAAATGCCGGAGGAAACACCACAGAAGCGCTTCACAGGAGGCTCCCAAGCACTGAGGATGTCACCTAGACAGGGGACGAAACGTTTGCAACAAAAACTTCCAGTTCGGCGAACAGAACCACAGCAAGGAGCACCCGAGCTACAGATCTTCTCACAAACTTTGAATAGTCAAATGATATCCAAAGAACTCCAAGATTTGGATGCAGATTCAGTGTGGCTTTGAAAACAAAGTGCAGGTGTGATTGGGGGATGGGCAATAACAGTTAAATCCGCATTTAAGCTGTAGCTAGATTCAACATGCAATCACTATTGTAGCTCAAAGCGTTGAAACAATTAAAGTGAGCAGTTTCCAAACCTTGACATTGTGCCCTACACATTTACATCTAAGTCATCAAGACACAGTTCCAACACCACATCAGCTAATACTCTCCAGATCTTGCAAAGAGATCTGTCTGAAGACAGACTATAAACTGATTGTCATGTGTTACCTGAAGAAACGTCATTTTCCTCCAACAACGTACTTTACTGTTATTAAAACCCAGGTCTTGTTAAAGTACAAATGAGGAATCAATTTGTAATCTTGCTAATCAATAGAAACTAGAGGGTTTCCTGCCCATCGCGAACTAAAATCACAATCTGCTGCCTTTTGCAGTGGAGCAAAAAAGTGCCTTTATATAATTCATACTAAAACAATAAGCTCTGCTGTTAAATGCTGCTAAAGCTAGCCAACTTGCATTGGTCACAATTGGGGCTTGCATGTCAATAACAATTGCCTAGTTGGCTGGACGGCTGGATTACAATGCAGAGTGGTGCCAACTGCGTGGGTTCTAATCTTGAACTGGCTGGCATTACCACTCTCCTCAACCTCTCCACTCGCCTAAGACCCTCAGGTTAAACCACCATCAGTCGTCTCTCTCTCTCTCTCTCGTCAGAGAGCAGCCCCCATGGTCCCGAAGGACGGTTCTTTAAAGCTTAATGGTTCTCGATAAAAGACGGGTTTGTCTCTTCTCGGGTATTATGCCCAATTCTAGGAACACAGAATATGCAGCTCTCTCTCTCTCTCCAAGAAGGAGGTGAAGTTGAAGGTTGGTTCAGGAAGAATTCAACGTTGACAATCTTTCAAGTGGAAAAGGGGTGATGTGTAGCCTGATTGCCTACGTTTTACTTCGTCTATTTCACCAAATTGGCTATAAATATAGAAGCCCCATTAGTGTGTGTGTGTGTGTGCGAGAGAAAGCACATCATTGCGTTTCTATCGAGATTTTGATGTACAATTACGACCATCGCTAGAAGGTCTGTCAAAATACAGCTGTTGCCTCTTTGATCTGAAGCTCAGAGTGAATGAGTAATCGCTCCAAATCGTACCTTATTGCTGTACTATACATGTAATTTGTCAAAACTGACAAATTGCTGAGGGTGCTTCGGGGCGATCTGTGTGCAAATACTTGTTATCCTTTTGTGCATGGACACTCTGACTCATGCAGGGTGGTCGGTTCCTCCACAGTCTGAACGCCCTTTTGTCTCCCATTTTCCTTCATTAGTAGTGCCATTAAACACTACTGTTTCAAAACGGTTCTTTATGGAGAGAAAATTACACTTAAGTAGGGCTGAATCGATGCGGACAGGAAGAGTTCCTGCCGGCTTTGTTCACTGTCTGTAGGTCGGCGCTGACACAGCCTGGTGTGTGTGTGTGCCGCTCCCGGTATATTGGGCCTCATTGATTGGAATGTTCTTAACTGCTCTCTGTAAACAGGCAAATCTTGCTGTGAGGAGTTTGTATTGAGACTTCACGTTCCTCACTCCAATATTTAAAGCCTGTTGTTTCAGTAAACTTCGGTAAAGGAACTCTATGTCTTAACAGTTTTACCAAATTTTCAAGGCTGCTGATAAAACGGACAATACACTACACACCAGTACATTATCGTTTAACAGTTGGCTTAATCAAATTTCTAAATGTAGAAAGCGATATAAGCGAGTGGGTAATATTTTCTACACATTATGTTAAAGAAACGTGAAACTATTAGTGAAGTGATTCTGTAAAAACAATCTGTAATTAAGACATTTATCCCTACTGACATCAGTATATAATGAGTGTAGCAGTCTTGGACTTGACACTGAAATATTACCGTCACAGTCGATGCAACAGATCGGCGAGGGTATTTGATATTGAACAATTAGAAAGTTAACCTCTTATTTTTAGCTTGGCTGTCAATGTTTTTTTTCCCTGTTTTGTTCGTAATTTTACGGCCCCGAATTGGCCCGGTTTGTGGTCACGTTAGTGAGTGAGTGAGAGAGAGAGAGAGATCAAAAGTAAAGGGTTGAGAGTCTATCTCGGGTGTTCCCGTCAGAACTGAAAGTGCTGTTCGCCTCGGGAGCCAGAGAACGAGACTTTCTCAGAGGTGTCGTCGTTCGGCTAGCTCCAGTAGACCACCCCGTCAGAAAACGTTTCCAACACCAGGAGAGGCAGAGCGGACCACGTGTAACCTGAGAGTTCTGTGCGTATAATAAAGATGGAGAGATCAGGTGGAGCCCAGTCTTAGAGACACTGATTGCAAGTCGCTGTTGGAGTCCGTTTCTGATGAGGAATACGAAATCTTACAAAACCAATGAAGAAGAATTAGAAACAAAATTGCTGGAAAAGCTCAACAGGTCTGGCAGCATTGTGTGGAGAGAAATCAGAGTGACCTGCTGAGTTTGTCCAGCAATTTCTGACTTGCAGCATCTTGCAGTTTGTATGGGGAATAATTCGCCACTGTTGAATTGTAGCGAGGAGCACCTGGAACTCAGCAAAGTCCCACAGCCAGCCAGCAGGAGAATTCGTTGAGGGAGAAATATTGAGCAGGACCCCGGGTGAAATCGCACCTTCTCATGAGGAGACCTCGATTTAATCTCTCATCTGAAAGATGGGCACTCGACTTTCTGACAGTGCTGCACTCCACCGGCACTGCACTGCAGTGTCCCCACTCAAATCGCTGGAGTGGGATTTGAACCCGGCCGGACCCGGCTCTCTCAAAGCGACATCAGGGAACCGCAGCTCCAAAGAGCGTGCCAAGCCCCGTCAGGGAGCCAGCATTTCAGTTATTTACGGAAACAGAAAGTACTGGAGAAACTCAGCAGGTCTGTCAGCTAGACCCCTTGTCTCCTTATTTCAGATCGGTAGCGTCCCCGCTCTTGGGGGGTGGGGGGAGAGTGGTCTCTTGCATGTTTGTGGCACAGCTGAGTGGTTCAGCTGATCAGGGGAGAAAGTGAGGACTGCAGATGCTGGAGATCAGAGTCAAAAAGTGTGGCGCTGGAAAAGCGCAGCAAGTCAGGCAGCATCCCTGGAGCAAGAAAATCGACATTTCGAGCAAAATCTCTTGCTGTATATTTGGTTTGGCTGATCAGAAGAACCCAGGGAGCGCCAGTGTCTGCTGTGAGTGGGGGATGGGGAGCAGCAGTTTAATTCATTGAGGTATAATTGCCTGTTATTAAAACATGTCTCTGGCTATTTGTGATGGTGTCTTTTTTAAGGGGCGGCAAGTATACAGTAATACAGCAAACTCGGCTTGCCTGCAGACTGTGACACTGTAATTATTAACGCTGAAATCAAGCAATTACATTCGTTGTTTCGAAATCAGAGGGAAAATTAGGTACAGCACTACTTTTTCTGCTCAAACCTTCAACGAGTGCCAGCAGTTTATCGTCCGCCAATCTCTGTCACTGTATGTAATGTGTTATAAACCCAAGGTAAATATTCATATGTGGCTGAGGAGTACACGCGTGTAACAGTCATAGTTCAACTTCGAGAGATTTATGTAACGCATCATTGGCAGACCGGCTTTAATTACTACAGATTACATTGTCGATTTATCAATGGAGCAATCACTTACGGTAATAACTCTGGTTCCTTCCGGTATATTTGGTTCACAGATTAATTTTCCAAGCGCTCATGTTGGGATCCATAGTTTGTTTAGCACACTGCAAGTTGTGTACACAGCACACAAGGTTTCCGGACGCCTCATCGCTTTTAATCTGCCTCTGTGCTTTCTAAACTTTAATGAAACTGAACCTATATATAAAAAAGCTTGCATTCGGTTGGCATCTTTCATGGCATCGAGGCATCTAAAGTTCTTCAGAATAGAGTTAAAAATCACACAACACCAAGTTATAGTCCAACAGGTTTATATGGAGATACAAGCTTCCAGAGCGAGCTAGCTACCTGATCAAGGAGCGGCGCTCGGAAAGCTAGTGCTTCTAAGTAACCCTCAATGCAACACCAGCACCTCCACTTCAGAATAGAGATAGAGTGCTTGTAGCTGGTGTAAAGAAAACAATTTCCCTCTCCATGTCAGAAGAATGAAAGAGCTGGTCAGTGGCTTCTGGAAGTAAGGTGGGTGCACGGTCCTATCTACATCAATGGTGCTGAGGTGGAGGTGATCAACAGTGTCAAGTTCCCAGGAATAATGATCAGCAACAATCTGCCATGGTTCACTCACGTTGATGTGATAGTCGAGAAACAATGCCTCTACTTCCTCAGCTGAAGAAAATTCGGCATGGCCGTAAAGACTCTTTTATAGATGCACCATAGAAACCATTCAATCTCGATGCATCATGGCTTGGTATGGCAACTACTCTGGCAGACCATAAGAAACTACAGAGAGTTGTGAACACAGTCCAGTCCATCAGGCCAGCCAACCTTCTATCCATTGACATCAACAACAACGACAACAACAAAATCAGCAATTGCTGGAAAAGCTCAGCAGGTCTGGCAGCATCTGTGGAGAGAGATCAGAGTTAACATTTTGGGTTGGTGATCCTTCCTCAGAACTTCCATCCTTTGACTCTGTCTATACATCCCACTGCCTTGGGAAAGCAGCCAACATAATCAAAGACCTCTCCCACCCCAGGTTCCAACCTCTTCCATCAGGCAAAAGATACAAAAGCTTAAACACACATCCCAACAGATTCAAGAACAGCTTCTTCCCTGCTGTTATTAGACTTCTGAATGGACCTATCAATTTTCAAATTTAATGTTGACCTCACTGTCTGTGCACCTTCTTTGCAGCCATAACATTATAATCCTCATTCTGTTCTATTACCCTTTTGCATTTTGTATGGTATGATCTGCCTGTACTGCACACAAAACAAAACTTTTCACTGTACCTAGGTACATGTGACAATAATAAATCAAATCACATCACAATCAATGAATTATTTGTGAAGTGTATCCACTGCTATAAAGTAGGCAATGCATGCTGCCCCGTAGCATTGAGAGAATGACCAATCGGTCTTTGCTGTTGCTGATTACAGAATAAATATTGGCTGAACCCTCAAAGAACTCCCTCATTGAAATAATATTGTGAAGTGTTTGGGTGATCAGCAACAATAATTATGAGTCTATTTTAATGTTGTATCAGAAAGATGGCATATGCAACATTGCAGCAGTCCCTCAGCACGTGCTGTCAGAAAGGATCAAGTTCTGGAAACTCCAGATTGGTACTGAAACCACAATCTTCTGACTCAGAGAGTCCTACCAGACAACTGAGAACTGACATCCTGAACAAGTCTGTATTTTGAGGCACAGTTTAACTTCTTATGTTAAAAAAAATCTAAATACCACTCATGTAGCACAGTAGTATTTTAAAATTCACCATTTATTATGCATCACTTTATAATTAAACTACTGACATTTGTGACATTAATAATCTTGGTGTGCGCTTTCTTTATTTGCTTCATTTCTTTAAACCACATTGAAATTTATGTGCCATTTACATTCTCACAGAATTTTGTTTTTGTCAGGTGGATTTTGCGGACAAATGTTTTTCTCCTCCATGGTTTTCTTAGCAATTTTTATAGATGCAGCATAGAAAGCATTTAATCCAGATGCATCAGAGCTTGGTATGGCAAATGTTCAACCCAAGATTGCAAGAAATAACAGAGTTGTGAATACAGCCCAGACCGAGACACAAATCAGCTTTCCATCCATTGACTCTGTCTAGACTCCCCACCACCTCAGGAAAGCAGCCAACATAATCAAAGACACCTCCCATCCCTTTATACTCTTTTCCACCCTCTTCCATTGGGCAAAAGGTACAAAATTTTGAAACCACTGACCAATTCATTCAAGAACAGCTTCTTTCAACTGTTACCAAAACTTTGAATAGACCTCTCTTACATTAAAGTTGATCTTTCTCTGTACCTTCTCTGTAACTGTAACACTATATTCCACATTCTGTTTTGTTACCCTGACATACTTACGTATGGTATGATTTGCTTGGCTCGTATGCAAAACAATACTTTTTACTGTATCTCAGTACATACAATAATAAATCTAATCAAATCACAAATTACCGAAATTTTGCAATGCAAACAATGCTCTTTTAAACCCAATTACCCATTAATGCAGTGCAGCAAGTTAAGGCTAGTACTTTAGAGTGTAAGGATCTTTTGAGTGATGAAATTTATGTCTGCACACAGTTAATTAATCCCTCCTTCCCAGAAAGGAACCTATTAAAACTGCAGAATCTCATTTCTGCATGTAGCATTTTGCTCTTACAGACTTTTAAAATTAATACTTTGCATTTTTTTCTTACTCTTTTTCCATTTCTTAATCCAATTTCTCCTCCCTCTCTGTTTTCTTTATCTTGGTTTGTCTCAAATTCACCCTATTCCCTTTTGTTATTCCTCTATTTCTCAATCTTTAAATCAAATTGGTTAAAGACATGGACTCTTAATACTCTGATAGGCCAAGATCCCTTCCGTGCTGTTTCTCTTGGTGTTTCATTACTAGTTTTTAATTACAGCAATTTACAGGTAGGGATATTTCAAACCGAAGGGTTCCAGGAAAGTTATAAATCATAAGGCATGCTACTGCAAACTCTGCACAAATAGTACAATGATATGACATGTCTATGATATCTTTGAGATCTGAGTGAAGCTGACTGCCAAGATATGGGAATATGACTGAGATTATAGAACAATTTATCAGTGCGCATTAAATTAACTACCAAGTAAATGGCCAAATGGCCTGTTTCCACGCTGTAGGGATTCTGTCATCTAATCAATACGGCAGAAGAACCTAATTAGAATTTGTAAGTACAATCATTTACTAGTTTTGGGCTGAAATTACCTCACAGGTTCTTTAAGGTCTGATCAAAATTAATACAAGAAGACACATGTACATTCGTATGAAGCAAATTTATTAGCTTAATCTACTTAATATGTATTAGAGACATATGCAAACTAATGAGCGAGTCTATTAGCTTAAACTACACTGTAACCTTCACAACAGGCTGAGAAACAAGTCCAGGTGGGCCCATGTGACAACACAACCTGACAGTTTTCACTTACAATTCAGTTTCATGTGGTTACCTCACAGTCAAAAACAGGCTGCTTTTGCATTTGGCCCTTTTTTCATTCACTTTTCCATTTTATTCCAATTGCTCATTGTCATGGCATGGTTTGAAGATATCACTTTAAGTCCAACACTATAAACCACCTTCAAAGCAGATGGTCAAAACATTATGCAAGCCCATACATATTGTTCAATAGCTACAATTGGTTATACATGTGATACAGTTTACAGTCCATCACACAGAAGAAACAGGAATTAACAATAAGAAAACAAATGGAGGCCATAAGAGCAAAGGTACTGTAGAAGCTTTAGGTCACCACCCTTTATATTTGTCCTACCAATCATGCACAGTTAGAGTTCCTAAATTGTCTGCTATGTAGATCAGAGTGTGGTGCTGGAAAAGCACTGCTGGTCAAGCAGCATCTGAGGACCTTTTGCTCAAAACATCAATTCTCCTGCTCCTTGGATGCTGCCTGACCGGCTGTGCTTTTCCAGCACTACACTTTTTGACTCTGATCTCCAGCATCTGCAGTCCTCACTTTCACCTGCTACGTAAATCAACTGATCATGGTTGTTCTGTTGCAAATGAGATAACTGTGCAAGAAAGACCCACAATTTCTTAAATGTCACATGTGGAAGAACCCTACTCAATCAATTGCTTTTGCGAGATGTGATTGTTGCCTCTATTCTTTAATCAGATAGTGTTTATGTCTAACTGCATCATAGATAACATAAATCTTGTCCCTTCATAAGTTGATGGGTGGTTCCTCTCTCTTATCATTAAGATAGACAGTATGAGTGCAGGTCATACACACGTGGTCACGGCCAATTTCATGAATGATTATATCATTGAGTGGTAACCTCCTCCATACGCAAGTACCCTTATTGTGCTGCAGTGTACATGGTTCAAAGATAGGGTTATGGAAGGGGCATACTAGGCCTTCTGGCCATTGTTCACAATCATCTTTCTGGTGAATTTGGTTGTTATCATCCAGTATTTGCCATAAAACATAGGTGTCCAGATAACATTAAAGTGGTTATTTCATGCCATTCTATCAAACCATATACTTCTAACAAAGTACAATGTGTTTGAATAGCTTTAGCACAATGAATCATCTGGGTGTAATACATTTTCTCGATGGTGCTTTTAGCAAATTTCCAAACCATGCTGGTCAGGAACCAATTTGCTAAATCGCTATGTGCTAATGGTTTGGTCCAAACAGCAGATAATTTAATAGCTTCCCTAATTTAGTTGTCAGTCTTAACAATCACATTTTATAGTGTCTTAATATCCATAAAATTTAATGCACCTTTTCCTGTTTTCAATAAGGCAGCAAACATTTCAATTTGTGTACCTTCTGCTTACACTTCTCATCTTTTCCCACAGAGTTCCCTCACTCCACTCTCCAATACCATCTGAGTCTTAGTTTGGCCTTCTTTCACATACACTAACTGTTCTAACACATTCCAATTTCACCTATAAGTTTGAGTCCATGTACCACACAACTGCTGGAGATAGGGTAACTCTGTATCATCTGAAGGACTCATCCACTCATTCCACCATAACTCCCTCCAGACTCCAATTCCCCTCGTCTCTGTAACGTTTTGACATGATAGCCAATCACCTTTCCAATTTTAATTTTACTTCCTTTTCACTCATACCACTTACATTGTTTTCAAGTCAGTGTCTCTATGATTATGTGTCAGTGCCTTATAATTTAAACTACCTTTTTTGTGCTCTTCCAAGGCACATAACAATTTTGCTAAATAGGTGTACATGTCTGGGACCTGTTCTTCCATGCATTTTCACCATGTGTTATTTTCCTCAAGTTTGTTACTTCCGATGTAACAATTGCTTTTGCACAGTTACAGCGGTATCCCAAGATCACACTATGCATTCTTGACTATCAGCCGATCTTTCAAAAGATCAAGACTTGATGGAGAGTGGCTGCAAATCCTTCTTGCCTGGCCCTAATGTTCCATGCGGTGGTCAAATCAGCTACTCCAGCTCCCTTTAAAAAAAACTCACAGGTGAGGGGACACAAATCCCCAAGAGAAATCTATTAATTATCTAATTCTATCTGTAATTTGATTTCATTGGACGTATTCCATTTAACTACACCCCAGGTGAGTCTTGCCCATTTCCATCTGTTGCTATGTCCCTTTTTCCCTGTCACTATTCTTTTATTCTAAGTGTGACCCCCCAGTAATTTACCATTAAAACTGATTCAGGAGAAAACCTTGCTATCCAAGGTTTTGGACAACAAAAAGAAGCATGTTTTTGGAATAGCTTGAAAAGAGACAAACAAATATTTTTTATTGTGTTGTTTCAAGCATTGCCATATTTAGCTTGTTTGGTCATTCTTACCAAGCAGAGTTAAAAATCTCACAACACCAGGGTATAGTCCAAAAGGATTTCAACCAGGTGTTGTGTGATTTTTAACTTTAGAGTGGTGCTGGAAAAGCACAGCAGGCCAGGCAGCATTCGAGGAGCATGAAAATTGAAATATCGGGCAAAAGCCCTTGGTCAGGATGAAGGGCTTTTGCCTGAAACGTCAATTCTCTGCTCCTCAGATGCTGCCTGACCTATGCTTTCCCAGCATCACTCTAATCTTGACTCTGATCTCCAGCATCTGCAGTACGCACTTTCGCCTATTGATTTCTAACTTTGTCCACCCCAGTCCAGCATGGCACCTCTGCATCATGCTTCCCAAACAGTGTATACAATTTTCTCAAATGTAACTCAAAGGATTATACTGGTCTTTCCTTCCTTCAAGATTATTTCAAATTCAACAACAAACACAAGTTTCTTCTGTGGACAGCCTCATCAATGTTTGTAGGCTGATAGCTTTCATTAGTGGTCAGTTAGTGTCTACCCAAACAATATTCTGATTTTTTTTTCACAAATTAAAACTACCTAGACTGTTTCCATTGGCTCTTGTTTTAAATTTTAAATTGAAGATTTAAACTTATTTGCCCTTCAAATTCCAATGAATTTCCCAATGTGAGTTTAAACTAGCAATTTATATCAAATATAATTGTATCAATTCCAATTTGAGAAACAATTACATCCAGGCAATTTTTTTAAACAGTGCTGATTTTTTGGAGATTCCAGAGATTGCAGTCACTTCGGGTTCCTCTGATTTCTAAGACTTTGTCTTCACAAGACTTACAGCTGCCTTGCTGTTTTCTTGAAACCTGTTCAAAAAACAAATGAACAAAATGTATTGTGGGTCTGAAAGAAGCCTAGTGGGTTAATAATATCCACACAACCCAACTCACCACATAGAAGTTGTGTGAGATTTAAAGTTGTCCGCAGAAGCATTAACTCTGATAAGGGAAAGAGCCCAAATCACCAGGTGACATCATATACATAGTTAAAAAATGTCAAAATAAAAATCTTTTGAGAATTTCAAACTGGCATTTTAAATTTCCATTGTTTCAAAGAAAACATTATCTAAATCTTTCTTTTAAGACCAGCTTCAAAAACAAACAATACAAGTATGCAGAAAAAAAATTCTTATTCCAAGTTCTGAGTTCCAAAAAGGTTTATCTAGTTAAACTACTCTTGACTAGTTAAACCACATTTTTTACAAGAACTTTTCTACAGCACGTTGAAAGAGAACATTTTTATACTTCTCAATGAAATTAAACTTGAAAGTTTGAATCTATAATGTTCTCAGATTACTTCTTGTTTTAACACTCATTTCAGCTGAATGTCAAGAATGGTTCTATTGTATGGGAATTCATAGAGCTGTACAGCATGGAAACAGACCCTTCGGTCCAGCTTGTCCATGCTGACCATATACCTTAAATTAATCTTGTCCCGTTTGCTAGCTTGTGGTCCATTTTCCTATAAATCCTTCCTTTTCATGTATCCATCCAGATGCCATTTAAATGTTGTAATTATACACATGCCCATTGGTTTCTCTGGTATCTCATTCCATAGATGCACCACCCTCTGCTTGAAGATGCACTTTAGGTCCCTTTTAAATCTTTCCTCCTCACCTTGAAACCAATGCTGTCTAGTGTTGCACTTCCCTACCCTGGGAAAAAGTCCATCTGCATGCTGCTCTTGATTTTGTGAACCTCTATAAGGTCACCCTTCAGCCTCCGATGTTCCAGGGAAAATAATCCCAGCCTGGAAGTTTTTGTTGCAAACGTTTCGTCCCCTGGCTAGGCGACATCATCAGTGCTTGGGAGCCTCCTGCAAAGCGCTTCTTTGATGTTTCCTCCGGTGTTTATAGTGGTCTGTCCCTGCCGCTTCCGGTTGTCAGTTTCAGCTGTCTGCTATAGTGGTTGGTATATTGGGTCCAGGTCGATGTGTTTGTTGATGGAGTTTGTGGATGAATGCCATGCCTCTAGGAATTCCCTGGCTGTTCTCTGTCTGGCTTGCCCTATGATAGTAGTGTTGTCCCAGTCGAATTCATATTGCTTGTTGTCGGCGTGTGTGGCTACTAAGGATAGCTGGTCGTGTCGTTTCGTGGCTAGTTGATGTTCATGTATGCGGATTGTTAGCTGTCTTCCTGTTTGTCCTATATAGTGTTTTGTGCAGTCCTTGCATGGTATTTTGTACACTACATTAGTTTTGCTCATGTTGGGTATCGGGTCCTTCGTTCTGGTGAGTTGTCGTCTGAGCGTGGCTGTTGGTTTGTGTGCCGTTATGAGTCCTAGGGGTCGCAGTATCTGGCTGTCAGCTCTGAGATGCTCCTGATGTATGGTAGTGTGGCTAGTCCTTTTGGTTGTGGTATGTCCTCGTTCCGTGGTCTTTCTCTTAGGCATCTGTTGATGAAGTTGCGCGGGTATCCATTTTTGGCGAATACCTTGTATAGGTGTTCCTCTTCTTCTTTTTGCAGTTCTGGTGTACTGCAGTGTGTTGTGGCCCTTTTGAATAGTGTCCTGATGCAGCTTCGTTTGTGTGTGTTGGGGTGGTTACTTTCATAGTTTAGGATTTGGTCTGTGTGTGTGGCTTTCCTGTATACCCTTGTAGTGAATTCTCCGTTCGGTGTTCTCTGTACCATCACGTCTAGGAATGGGAGTTGGCTATCCTTTTCTTCTTCTCTCGTGAACCAGATCACAAAGGATTAACAGTTAGTTCAGACACTGTTGGCAATCAAGGAAATCAAGAAAAGATGTATTACCTCAATCTATCACAAAGCTGGTCTCTCTCTCTTTCTCTCTCTCTCCTACAACTTGTAAACATTTTCTTCCTTTACTCATAGTGAAATATATAAGTAGTTTTAGGTCCAATGATTTACTTTCCAGAATCAGCAGATTTAAAACACCATCATGACATTATTTTGGTTGTTTTGTTTTCTTTATGATTACCTCTGTTCAACTATCAGTCACATAAGCTTAGGTTTGTGGTCAAATCCTGCCCATAGGTGGCCACTCCCAGAGGTCCACCTCTCAGGACTTGTAGCTGCTGCATTGAGCTAATTTTTAACCATCCAAGAGGTGATGACTACATTCTATAGATTCACACAACTAAATCACTATCTAATACCCTTCAATACAGCATGAACCATGGAATGACTAAATGAAATCACTCAACACCCGGATTATAATTGCAGTATCAAAGGGTTCATTGTAGATACCCTTGTCTCTCTCAATCAGCTGAAGCTAAAAAAGGAGCACACCTTTATCAGGTTCACCTTCCAAATTTTGCACAGTCATTGGGCCGGTTGGTGGTCAACTTGAGCTCTAGCTGCCAGCACAAACTTCTATTGTTCTTCTTCAGTACAGCAGTCAATGTACCATTCATTTCCTTTAATTATTGCCATTCCTGAGACAACTGACAGAGCCTGGTCAGCAGAATCTACCCTGCGAGTGACACCCTTGGTTTGTTTGGAAATCCTACTTCCTCCAGACCTCCACTTGGCATTAAATAGCCCCTTGGAATTTTGCGACAAATCCTCCCAAAACTGCAGGGGCCCCAGTACGGCCAGGCAGTTGGCCATTGCATCCGACCCCATCATTAGAGGACCATTCTGCAACATGGAATGCTTCCCCAGTCACAGTATCCTTTGTCTTTAATAATTTGCTCAAATCCAGCTTGCAGTGCCAAATGCATTGTGAGGCTAAATGTACCAAATGGTTTCTTTAAGTTCTGATCAAAACCAATACAAGAAGATACATGCACTTTGATATGAAGCAAATTTATTGGCTTAGCCTACTTAATATATATTATAGACATATGCAAACTAATGAGTGAGTCTATTACCTTTAGCTACACAAAGTAAACAGATGAACAAATGAGCCTCACACTACCTTCTATCCATTGGGAATATTGGTGATGGTGGCACGTGGAATTCTATCTCAGATTCCATGGCACAGGACTCATGAACCCCAGCCCGAAGGTGAAAAGTCCCATGAGTGGGACAAATATTATTACGGTTGTGAATTGAAAATTATGTGCTGAATCTCCAATTCTGAAATGATATTCCAACCTTCAAAACAGACTGAGAAACAAGTCCAGGTAGCCATAAATCAGCACAACAGGGTAGTTATCACAGGAGAATTCAGTGTCTCCTGGCTGCCTCCCAGTCAAAACAGGCTGTTCTCGCATTTGGCCTGTTCTCATTTAATTTTCCACTTAATTTCAATTGCTCATTGTCTTGTCCAATTAAAGATTAATCATTGACCGTCTGGTTTGAACCCAACGCAACACCTAGTGAATAACTTCCACACAGGAAGGAGTGAGAAACACCCATCATTAGGAATGCAAGGAAAGCAAGGTAATTGTTATTCTCTGAACTTTACAGCAGTAGACTCTCAGTTGGACAGTAGCAATGTTTTAGGAATGTCCTTAAATTATCCCTGCAGTCATGAAGGGGAAGTCAAAGTTTTGGAGAATTCGCACAAATCCCCAATGCACCATCAGTTCATATTTTCAAACACCACCGATGCCATATCTGGAGATGATGTATTTCATACATCACACATCTCAAGAATCATCTTTGATCATGAGGGAGTGCCTAAAAGAAAAAGACCACTACCATCCAAAGGATTGTCTTCTGCAAAGTTTCCCTCCAATCCTGACTTGGAAATATTTTGCTGTTCCTTCAGTGTTGCTGGATCAAACCTCTGAAATTCTCTCTCTAACTGCATTGTGAATCTACCTACATCAGTTACACTGCATTGGTTCAAGAAAGCATCTCAGCATCACCTTCTCAAGGGTGACTAAGGATAGGCAATAAATGCTGGCCTCATTCATTAATGCCTGTGTCCCATGAATGAATAGAAAAAACTCTAATGGGGAGAGAATGTTAGAGCCTAATTATTCTCAAATACTGCGTTGCATACCCAGTGCTATTGTAAGGATTGTTGCAATTGTTCGTAATAAGCATTTCATCTTAAATATTTTTTAATAAAACAAAGCTATATTTATCTTAATATTATACATCTAAACTTTCTTTAACAGAATTGTTTAGATTAATATTTTGTACAAATATATTTTGAGACTCCAGTATGCCATGTTATGTTCATAGCTTTGCACGTTTTTTAGATAAATTATAACCTGTGTACATTATCCTTAAAAAGCAACTTGATGTCTAAATATTTCCCAGAACTTCCATTATTTTCACACATGAACAAATGAACAGAAAGGTCTGCCATGAACATTCTGTCAGTTGAGTCAGTCATTTGCACAGCACGATATGCACCCCTGCTGATTTACATGTTTTACATGATTTACATGTTATGTAAATCAGGTAGATTTTTTTAATAAGGAAAATTAAGATGAAAATAGCAGTACTCAGTGTTATATCAGTTTCTAATTATTTTCAACAATTTGTTTTCAGTTTTTCAAACAAATGCAAGTAAAATTATACAAATATCAAGAGTCATGAATTTGTGAATTGCAATAAGTGGTTCCCATGCAGCTATATTAATTTCTTAATTCTAAATATTAACCTTAAATGGTATGTATAGTGCTTGAGGGACTCTAAAATTTCAGTGCAGAAAATCCAGCCAGAATATCATATGAAGGGTGACAGCTATGATGTAAATCATTGGAGACGGACACTGATGATAAAGAAAGGAATGATTCAAAGGCCAGGAAAACAAGGCAGGAAAATGGGTTGGTGAGAATGTAAAGTGATGCAGTTTGTGGAAGGTGAGATTTGAGATCAGTCAACAGAAAAAAATGAGGATAGTTAGGGTTTGCCATTAAACTATGTAGATGATATGGAAAGGAGATTTGAAATCAATCAGTATAATGATGGGGAAAGGTGGATTTGAGATCAAGCTGTGAGAGCAATGGGTGTAAAATACACCACAGCACAGCTATGGACAAAGATGGATTTCAGATTAATCAGTACAGTAGGTGAAGAAGTAAAGATGAGATTAATTAGTGTGAGAATAGGGAAAAATGGGGTTGAAAACAATCAGCATAAGCAATGGGAGAAGTTTGATTTGGCACAGGAATTAGGTAACAAGTTTTAAGTTCAATTATTAAACAATAAGGAGAGGCAAAATTTGCGATCAAAAGTATAGGTGAATCAATCTGTAAACATAATGAAGGTAGATCCGATTTTATGTCAATCCATGTAGAAGAGTGGGTGTGAGATCAGTTAGTATAGACGATAGAGTATGGGTTTTAGGATCACTGGTATATAGTTGATGCACAAATTGGGATCGACTACAATGAGTAAAGACAAAAGGTGAAAGTGAGTTTGAGATTGAGTTGGTTGGCAAATATTCTTTTTAACCCAGCCATTGTACATAACAGGATAGGTAGATGTGAATTAATTATTTCAGGTTGTGTGGATAGGTGAGATTGAGATTAGTCAAGAGAGTCAATGAGTTTTGAAATCAAACAGTTTCCATGATGGGGAAATTTGATTCAAATTGCCTCTGTTGTTCCTACAATGTGTGCAATTATATATTGGATGCTGCATTCTTGCCATTCCTATGCCATGTCTTCCATTTATAATTCCAAGTTTTCTTCAATGACTAATCCTTGTGGAGGTTTGAGTCTAGCACATGGATTAAGTTTAAGCTTTTATATCTTTCCCATCTCTGACCCAGAAATGGTGATTTTTGGTGAATCTTGAAAGGCTCACCTAAGACCCATAGGAAATAGGAACAGGATCAGGCCATTCAGCCCCTTCAGGCAATGGCATCTTTCAATAGGATCATAGCTGATCCAACATTCTTCATGCTCCACTTTCTTCCTTTTCCCTGCCAAGCCTAATTTGCCTATATACACTCAAACTCTGCTAAGGAGTTCCAAAGGACTCACAGCCTTCTGAGAAGAAATCCCTCCTTATCTCAGTTTTAAATTGGTGCCCCATTATTCTGAGACTATGCCCTCTGACTTTAGACTCTCCCACCAGAGGGGAAAAAAAATCCTCTCAGCCTTTACCCTGATAAGGCCCTTAACAATCCCATAAAGTTTCAATGAGATCAACTCTCCTCCTGCTAAACTCCAGTGAGTTGAGATCCCAGGCTGTTCAACCTTTGCTCATAAGTCAACACCTTTTTGCTGGAGACAATCCTTCTCTGAACTGCCTCCAATGAAATAAATGTAGGGACCAAAACCTCTCGGAGTACTCCAGATGTGGTCTCACCAGCACCTTCTTCAGTTAGAGTAAGATTTCACTATTCTTATACCCTAACCCTCTTGACCTTCCTGACTACCTGTACGCTAACTTTCTGTGCTTCATGTCCAAATACTTCCAAGTCCCTTTGTGTTGCAGCTTTCTCTGTATTTAAGTAATACAGATGTGACACATGTTACTGATCAATGTATGTCGGTTTTTGCCAGCATCCGGATCCCCTTCAGGATAACAGTTGGTGTAATGCGGTTGAAAGTCCAAAATTCCTCGCATTTAATAAAACTTCCCTTTTGATAATCCGAATAGCTTCAGTTAGCAACTGATACGCTCGATCCGCTTGATGGAAGTGATCCACTCAAGGTGGAAACGGGAATAATTTGATCACTTTTTGATTGTTGCGATTTATGAAGAGAGTGAGTCGGGGGGGGGGGGGGAAAGCAACGACTTAATCCAATTTGCCAATCTGTTTTGTGTTACTGCTCCAATAATGGCGTTAAATGACATGTAGAAATGAACTAATTAAGACGTTAATCTTACTTTAACTGGAGTGTTATTAAACAGTAAATCATTCTGTTGGCCATTAATTACCTCATTACCAGTTGGAGTGTTCGTTCACTCTTCTCACGCCATTTAGGAGAATTCTTTGAAAGGTTCTATTGAGCTTATTTCGCTTCAACTTAGTTCCTGAGTCGGCTTGAGGGTGTAGATTTCCCCGTGTCGCAAATTTCTGTGACACTCACTTCTATAGTAGTATTGAGGAGAAAGTGAGGTCTGCAGATGCTGGAGATCAGAGCTGGAAATGTGTTGCTGGAAAAGCGCAGCAGGTCAGGCAGCATCCAGGGAACAGGACAATCGACGTTTCGGGCATAAGCCCTTCTTCATTCCTGAATGCTCAGCAGGTCTGGCAGCATTACTATGGAGAGAAATCAGAGTTAACGTTGAGGGTCCAGCGACCCTTCCTCAGGTTTTTTTTAAACTCAGGGGTTAGAAGCGGATTTCCCTGGGCCTGTTAGTAATGGAACCTCCCGTCCGATGCCGAGTAATTGGGGGGAAAAGAGTGTCATCCGAAGAATCATCCTTTTGTTCCTCTCCTCCGCACTCACTCGTGACTGTTTTGTTTCCTGAATTGGAAGCTTATTTGTGTTCAGCAGATGTTCCCCAGAAAGTCCTTGGAGTTGTTGGGTGGCCGCTCAGGTTGAAGTGAAACGTTCCTTGGCCGTGATCTCCCCCCGCCCGCTGTGCGGAACGGGTGATATCCAGGAGCGAAACTGTATGAGAGAGCAGCGTTTCAAAGCTCCCATCATTGCCGGGCGGCTCGCATTTCAAGCTTCGACTCGATCGCTTTGGTCTGCTCCCCTTTTCCAAGATCGGGGGGGATGGGAACCTGTCTGCCGGGAAAGGCTCAATTCCAAAGTGCTGCTCCGGTTTGCTCCCTCATTTGGGACCCCACCATCATATACGGGACTGGGCAGTCTGTAGGAGTCTCCTCAAAACATAGCCCGCTTGCCATAACATTCAGACAGAATGTTGGCAAAAGAGAGAGAGAAAAAAAAAACAAATGCCAGCAACCAGTAAAACAATTCTGGCCGCTGGGGGTATGAGATAACTGCTGGAGCATCTCAGCAAGTCTGGGAGAGAGAGAGAAACCACTGAACAGTTCACTCTGCTGCTCACTCTCTCCCCCTCCACAGAGCTGCCGAGTTTCTCCAGCCCCTTTCCCTTCCTATATCAGAATCACGAATTGTCACAGAGCTGAACGAGGCAATTCAGTGTCTAGGTGGTGTAAAGCGGTCGGCAAAGGAATGGGGTGTTTTGATCTGGACCGGGCAATACATATGTTGAGGAGGACTACATTAAAGGATGGAAGGGGTCAGTATAGAGTTGGTATTCGCTGTAAGGGAAGGGGGAATGTCCCACCAAAGAACCAATATAAGCAATAATAGAAAGTGCTGAGGACACTCAGCAGCATTTGTGGGGAGAAGTTTGTAGCCCATGTTCAGAACTCCAGCGCTGATCTCTCTGGGTAATGTGAAGATTTTCAAGGCTGGAGGGGTTTAAGGATGTGCTGACAGAAGGGGAGAGCGGACGGTCCTGAGCAGCAGCGTTTGAGAGCTCACTGACTGACTTGGGCTCTCCCTGGGCTGGGAGAATTCACATGGATGGCATTAGTGTTAACACAACTCATAACTGGCTTTCTGCTGGGCAGGTGGCGGATGAAGTGTTTGCTCAACATTCAGGATAATCCAGTGACCGGAGGCGGGAGGGGAGTCAGATCAGAAATCCAGGCGCTTGACGTAAAGAGGGTGGGTCCAGCTCCCTGTGATAAATAGCCGGCGGTGGGCAGGAGTTGGTGAGCTACAGCTAGCGTTCCCAGCAATGAGTTCCTCTTCGGCCAAGGGGTTCCGTAGGCTGTATCCGAGCTGGATTCCAAACAGGCTGAGGCGGTGACGGTGACGGTGAGATTCCCCTCTTCAATTTTGCCTTTTCGTTGGTACAAATCTTGGATGCACTCCCCTTCTCCTCTTGAGCTAAGCCCGGGTCTCCAAGTTAAAGATATTCTCTGTCAAGTCTCGCTGTGCCCAACTCAAACCCAACCAGCCCCTTTCCCCAGAATCGGCATCTTACTGATGCCTTTCTAAAGTAAGATCATTATTTTCTTTTTCTTTTTTTTTAAAAAAGGGTTGTCCACGAGTATTTGTAGAGGTGCAATTGGAATGAAAGGGCATCTCTGCAAAGTCTTACCTTGAGCGATTGAGGCAATGCTTCCCGTTTCTAATGGGGATAGTATGTCTACCGGGTAAAGTCATCACCCCACAGTCAGGGGGTGTCTAAGCTAGAGATTTTTGGTTGTGTTTTCAGCACGGTTTGCTGTCGAAAACAGCAGCGCTCTCCTCAGGAACGACCAGGGTGCGGGAGCAACCCCTCAGAGGCGTTAGTTTGTGCCTGCTTGTACCGCCTGACTATAATAGAGACGCTCTTTCTGACCTATTCTGGACAGCTCCACGGGAGAAGGGAACATTTGGAGGGAAGGCTGGCCAGATATCGGAATGACTAAACTCACCTAATCCAAAATCATCGACCCGAAGCATAAACGTTGACTCTCTCTCTCTCCTCCACAGAGGCAGCCCGACCCGTTGAGTACTTCCACCGTTTTCCAAATAGTCGTTTGGTGATGCAGGAGTTCTCGCTCACTGACCAAAAAAAAAGAAACGCACGCTTCAGGACCATTCCATTGTGACTTCCTCTCATTTTGCGAATTGTCCTGATCACTGCAAGACAAAGAAGTGTCTCATTTGCAAAAGATACTCATTTTCTGCTTTATTAGTTGAGAGGCATAATGACCGTCTGGCAGTAATGCTGAGCTGACGTTGAAAATTAGACCTTATAAAATCGAACTGTAAAGAAAAGTTGGGGGGGGGGGGGGGGAGAGTTTGTTTTAACTTGCAAGTATACGGAGGCAATTATATTTATGTTGGCGGCGGAACGCTAGTGATTAGACCAGTGATCTGGACTGGTAGGTACCCGACCTCTGCTTCTTCATAAGAAATGGAAATGATGGTACCTCTTTTTGTCTATGATCTAGAGCGTATCTGTACTTCTCCCTTCCCACCGCAATAAAAGCTAGAGCGACAGGGTTGGATAGGATATCATTTCATGTTGCCTCAGCGGGAGAACTCCCGCTGCCGAGTGACCGAAAGGTTCCCTTGAAGTCAGCCCCTTAGAACAGATGATGTGATTGTAAAACAATAGATAAAGTGGGCAGCTTTTCAGTTAGAAAAACCAACCATTTTGGAGAACTCAGAAAGAAATATAAAAATCAACCAAAATTACAGGTGTTTCTTCAAATACAACAATAAACAGCATCAACACTCCGCCAGTTGTGCTGTTGTTATCCACAGGCAATTGATCAGCTAGGGCCCACTGCGATGTGGAGTTGGTCGGGGATGAACATCAAGAGATGGCCTGTAGCTACTTAGTGCTATTCCTATATCCCATGTTCCAGAACAGAGTGTAACACCCAAGTAAAACCTTATTGGATTTTGAACAGAAGTAATCTCCTGAATTTACTTTCAGTTACAAATGTAAACAGAGAAAGCAAATTTCATCCACCTGCTCATCTGTCAATAAATCACCAATGATTTACAATAAACATTTTGGAGGAGTCAAAACGACCTGCCTTGAACTCCAAACACTTCCTTCCCTGGTTATTCTTTGTAAGTAGGACAAGATTGTCAATCTGAAATAAAAACGTTGGAAAAATTCAACAGGTCAGGCAGCAGGCACGGAGAGAGAAGCAATTGATGATTCAGCTCGGTAAGTCTATGTAATTCACCCTGCTGTCTGGTCACTTAGTCCCTCATCTCAGTCTTTCTCTTTGTTGTCTCTCACAACAACCCTTTTCGGTCTTTCACAAATTCTCTGACTGCCTTTCCTTGTGCTGACTGTGTAATGTCTGTATCTCACGGAGTGCTTTCCTCACTTGTCACTTGCTTACTTTGAAAGTTCTCAGTCTGTGTGTCTTTAACATCTTTCTTAATCACTCTCTGATTCCTCTTCCTATAGTTTCTCTCTCATTTTCTTTAATTATTCTCTCTTCCTTTCTGCCTGGTGTCTTTTTGATTTCTGTCTTTTGACTCCACTTTTTAATTCCTCTCTCTTGGATTCTTCTTCCTCTCTTTGATCTCAAATATTATTTTTCCCTTTATGCCAGTCTACTGTGTTCATATCTCCTTTCTGATCCTTTCATTTTCTAATGCTCCGTCTTTGATTCTGTTTTTAAATTACTCTTATTCTCTGGTTAGTACAATTTTCTTGTTCTTTCTCCTGTTCTGTTCATCACTCTAACTCTTTCAGATGTTAATCGTGAATACTCCTAATATTCTCTCTCACCTCTGAGGTGGAAGGTTGTAGGCTCAAGCCTTAGTCCAGGGCAAAAGGACACTTCAGAGGTGTATAGAGAGTGTTACCTTGAGGGAAATGCCATGTTCTTAACGAGATGTGAACCTTGGGGAGTAGGATCCAATATTAGTGGGAGAGCAGTGAATGTATCATAGCTGCAATAAATCCCAACCTGGCTGCTGTATGTCCATTACTATACTCCAAAAGGCATTTACTGATGTGGAGGACATTAGATAGCTCTGAGGATATGTGAAGTGCTACAGAGATGCAAGTTTTTCCATCTCTGATAAACTGTCTGTTCCCTCTTTCTATTCCCTTATCTTTTGGAGTTTATTTCTGTATGTTCTTTGATGCCTCTGCTCGTTCCATTTGTTTTTTTCTCTGTTAACTCTATCTCAAATCCTCCTTCTATCACTCTGATCCTCCATCAGAAATTTTAGTCTTTACTTCAAAGATTTTTCTTGATTTAAACTTTGGAATTTCTGATAAACAAATTTTCAATAATTGATCACTTATCTTTTTGTGATCCATCACAACTTAGCTTACATTCTGTGTAATACCACACTTTCTATCACTTTTTCAACCATCAACTTTGTCCTCCTTTTGTTCAAATGTACTTCACTTTCCGTTCTACAACTTCCTTCTCTATTTAGTTCTTTCCTCTCATTTTTCTTTATTTCTAATTTTCATAACCAATGATCCCTCGCCATTTAATGCTAATGGTGCTCTCTGGTTTTTATTCTTGCCAATCCCTTCTGATCAATTCTAGCTCCCCAACACATTCCAACCTTGATTTCCTTGCTCTGCATGATGATCGTCTCTCTGAAGCTCCTTTACGTTTTGTTTCAAGGCCAGTCTCTCTTCCCGTTCATTCGTTCATGCTGGTTACCAATCTATTCCCTGCCCCACAACTCTCTCTCTGATCCAGCCTGTTTATATTTCTGCTGCTCTGTGATCCATGTGCCCTCTCTCTTTTTGCTGATTACTCATGAGCATTTCTGTCACATTATTTCCATCCCTGGCACTAGTATCTCATTTTTACTCCTTCAGTCCTCTTCTTCAAGATTTGTTTTTCCTGATTATTCTCCCTTTTCCCATTTATCAGAATCTCATTTAAGCCTCCAATTTCCCTTTCTCTGATCATTCTGACATTCTGACCCCTTTCTCTGGTCATTCTTTCTGTGATCCCTTTCGTGAATGTCTTTTTCTTTCCTGCTCTCTCTCTCTCTCTCTCTCTCTCTCTCCCTCACTCTCTCTCTGATCTTCTGGAGCTGTCCATCAATCCTTTCCTGTTACAATTCATGGCTTTGATCCATTTTCTCCAGTTCCTCATTGATTTGTGCCATTATTTAATCTGTTCTTTCCCATCAAATCCTTTATTGATTTCACTATTCCTTCTCCCTCTTTGATTCATGCCCAGAATTTTTCACTCTCTGTTTAATTCCACACCCTCCCCCAACTGATCTTCTTTCTGAAATGTCCGAGGTGTCGATGAAAGTCTTTGACAACAGTCAAAAGGTGAATGATTTCCAGCGGCTAACAATTGGTGACAGGAATGCATTACTTTAAAACTATTGTTAAAAGAGAAAAGCAGAACTGACCCCAACCCAACCCCAACACTAACTAATATAGTCAAGATTGTTGGAATAAAACACATCTCTCCCATATTCCCCTTCCGTCATTTCAATTTCTAATTATCATCTTAGCTTCACTTTCACTTTGACCTTTTGGTTTTTGATTCCTTTCTTGCTGTTCGTTTATCAACCATCAGTTCTCTTTGTCTCTGCTCTGCATTAATCTTCCTACTGCTTCTTTCCTTATACTGATGCCCTCTTCAGGAATTTACCACCTTTCTCTGATTGCCCTCTCCCTAATCCCTCTATCCCTGTTCCTCCTCTCTGTGATTCCCTCCCCTTCTCATCTCTCCCCACTCTGGTTTCCCTCTCTTTACTTAATCTTCATTTGATTCTCCCTCACTGATTTTTCCATGTGTCTGGATTTCCTCTCTCTCTGATTTTCCCTACCCCTTTATGATTTCCCCCTCTCTCTGGATCCCCCTCTCTCTGGATTCCCCATGTGTGTGGATTTCCCCTCTCTCTGCCCTTCACCCTCTCTGGATTTCAGTTCTCTCTGGATCCCCCCTCCCCCCACCCGGTCTGGATTCCCCCCCCCCCCCCCCTCTGGATTTCCGCCTCTCTTTGGATTTTCCCCCCTCTCTATGATTTACCCCATACTCTCTGACATTCACCCTCTCTGATATCCCCCCTCTCTGGATTTCTCCCCCCGATTTCTCCCCTCTGATTCCCCTCTGATTTTCCCCTGATTCCCACCCCTTGATTCCCCCCCTGATCTCTTCCCCCCCCCCCACTGGATTTCCCCTCTCTGATTCCTCCTTACCCCCCCTCACCCCCTGATTATCACCCCTCCTCTGGACTTCCCCCTCCCCCTCTGGATTTCCCCCCCTCTCTGGATTCCTCTCCTCTGATTTCCCACTCCCTCTGGAGTTCTCCCCCCCCCCCACCCCCCAACCCCGATTGACCCTCTCTCTGGATTTCACCTCGCCTTTGGAGTTCCCCCCTCTCTGGATTGCCCCTCTTTCCGATTCCCCCCCCCCCCCCCCCGATTATCTCCTCCCTTTGCATTTCACTCTCAGGATTTTCTTCCCTCTCTGATTTCCCCTCCACCCGGAAATCCCCCTCTGGAGTCCCCCACCATCTCATTTTCCCCCCCTCTCTGATCTCCAACTGCCCATTTTTACCCTCTCTGGATTTTCCTCCCTCTCTGATTTCCCACGTTCTCTGGAGTCCACCCCCTCTCCCCCCCCTTTTCCCCTCTCTCTGATCTCGCAGCTGCACCCCCTTCCCCACCCCCCCCCCCCCCCGGTGATTATCCCCTTTCTCTGGATTATCACCTTTCTCTGAATTTCACCCCCCGTCTCCGGATTTCCTCCCTCTGGAATCGCCCCCACCTCTCTGATTTCCCCCCTGTCTGGATTCTCCCCTCTCTGATTTCTCCCCCTCCCCTGATTTTCCCCTCTCTCTGGTCCCCATCTCCCTCTTTGATTCCCGTCACTCACTCTGAAGTCCTCACTCTCATTCCCCTCTCTTGGATTCTTCTCTCTCTGACCTCTATGTCTCTTTTGCATCTTTTGCTGAGATTAGTCCGAAATTATCTCTCTGATCTTAGCATTGTTAATCTCCTTGCACCCAATTCCCCTCATTATGTTGCAGATATTTTGCTTAGTGATCCCAACAGATTGTTCTTCTGATTCTCCCATGGCTTTCACCTTCACTGTAAAACCTTCTCTTTTGTTTTTGCATTTTTCTCTTTCTACGTGTCTTTCTTCTCTCTCTCTCTCTCTCGCTTGCTTCCAGTTTATCCTCTCGATTGGGTTCATGCTGTTTCTAACTGCACTCTTTGCCTCAGTTCCCTTTGTTGATGCGACCCCTCTATCAGTGATTCTCCTTGTTCCATTCTTGATTCCTTCCAAATCTCATCCTGGAGTTGGGGTTTCCTCGCTCTGGTTGTTTGGATTTGCTGCTGAGCTCCGTTTTGACCCTGCATCAACAAACAGGGACTTGGCTGGCTTCACTCTGACCCTGCTTCTTGTTTTGTTTGCTGGTGACAGTCTCCTCATTTCATTGGGCGCCGACAGTCTCTGATCGAAGATGCTCGCAAAGAGCGAGAAGCGGCCGCTGCTGCCTCCGAGTCGGCAGATCCTGGGGAGCAGCTGGTGTTCGAGGAGGAAGGAGGCAGGGCCATGGTGAATTTATTCTTCACAATCCGCTCTGCCAAGAGCTCTTCATTCTCCCGGACCCTCAAAGTGTTCGAGGTAATTGTGTGCAATGAATCAGACAGAGCTGCAAAGGGTGTAAGGTACACCGAATGTCTTTTAAACTTTTACTTGGGAAGGTTGGATGGAGCGCTGTCATTGGATGACAGTGACTGTCTTACACATCTCTCTGGTTATTACCTCCCTCCAAAGGTCCGCAGTGCTACCAACCTCCGGGTAGGGCAGTCAGTTCGGTTGAAGTCTTGCTCAACCCGGTGAAAGTGAGGACTGCAGATGCTGGAGATTAGAGTCGAGAGTGTGGTGCTGGAAAAGCACAGCAGGTCAGGCAGCATCCAAGGAGCATGAGAATCGATGTTTCGGGCAAAAGCCATTCCTGATGGAGGGCTTTTGCCCGAACCGTCAGTTGTTCCTGCTCCTGCGAAGCTGCCTGACCTGCTGTGCTTTTTCAGCGGCACATTCTTGACTTGCTCAACCCGTCGGGTCCTGGAATGGGATTTGACCCTGAACTGTCCATTTCAGAGGTGATTTTCTACTCACTGGCTAATGATGCTTCGGGCTATTGACTGCGCTGATGTCAGTATGGAAGCTGTGACAGTGTGACCAGGGCTGAGTAAAGCTAGAATCATCAGAGCATTATGAATGAGGGAGTTTGAAGGTTCTGCATTAAAATCACAAGAGATAGGCACAGAAGTAGGCCATTTGGCCCTTTGTGTCTTCTTCCCCATTCAATAGGATCATGGCTGATCTAATTATCCTCAACGCCACTTTCCTGCCTTTTCTCCATTACCCTGATACCCTCATTGATCAAAAATCTGTCCATCTCAGCCGTAAATATACTTAATGACCTTCCGTTGACTGCCCTCTGTGGTTAAAAAATTCCATAGAATCCTTGCCCTCCAAAAGAAAACAATCCTCCTTATCTCTGTCTTAAATGAGAAGCCCCAGAACTTATCCCCTCTGGTCCTAGACTCTCCCAGAAGGGAAAACAATCTCTCCTGTTATGCCCACCTCAGAATTCTGTATGTTTCAATAAGGTCTCATCTCATTCTTCTAAACTCCAATGAGTACAGGCCCCACTTGCTCAACTTCTTCTCATAAAACAGATCCTGTGCCCTCTGAGTACAGGAAACGAAATGAAACTCTCTAACTGACCAGTATATATTTGCCAATACATAGTGGACATTCATTTTCTGCTTTTTGAAAGTAACAGCAAACAAAATGAGTGCAAACAGCCACCCCAAAGAGACACCGTAACAAACATTAAATCACAAAGGAAACGTATTAACTTAAAATGCCGTTTTGTAGGAAGATACCTTGCTCATGGGTGACCTGAAGCATACTTGTCATTCCAAGGACATAAGGGTGCAGGCATGACAGCAGGCAGTAGGGAGGAATTGTTTTCCATAAATGCATTGAAAAAGCTTTCCAAAGAGATCTCAGTCAGGAAATTCTAAAACAACAAGTTTGAACCTGGTGCTAACTCAGACTGGCTGAGGACTTAGTCTTCCACAGATGGTTCAGTCAGGTTTTGCCCCTGCTAGTTCTGAACACCTTCTGAAAAAGAGCCATATCAGACTCAAACAATTCATTCTGTTTCTGTCTTCATAGATGCTGTCAGATATGGTGAGTTTAAGCATCATTTTCTGGTTTCAATTCAGAACCTGCTCCTGTTTTTGAGTTGTTATGAACTATATAACATACCCCATCACCTCTACCCCCCCCCCCCCCCCCCCCCCATCAGTTATTGGAATGGACTGCTAGGAAGTTCAGTTGTGAGCCTACTTGAATGGGATCAAGTCAGTGCAAGTTGATTAACTTTGTTGGGTAAACAATAGCAATAAACCCAGACAATGATTCAGTTCCTGCATGAAGCTTGATCAGGTAACTCAAGAATGACTCATCTTGCAGCTTTTAATATTCAGGCACTTCGAGTCATGGAATCACAGAGTCATACAGCACAGAAACAAACCCTCAATCCAACTCGTCTGCACTGAGCAGATTTCCTAAACTGACCTCGCCCCATTTTCCAGCATTGGGCCCATATCCCTCTAAACACTTCTTATTCATCTATCTATCCAGATGCCTTTTAAATATTGTAATTGTACCAGCCTCCACCACTCCCTCTGGCAGCTCATTCCATACACACAATACCCCCTGCATATATAGATTGCCCCTTGAGTCCCTTTTAAACCATTCAATTTTGGACTCGCCCACCCTGGGGAAAAGACCTTGCCTCTTCACCCTATCCATGCCCCTCATCATTTCATAAACCTCAATAAGGTCACCCCTCAGCCTCTGACACTCCAGGGATTAAAACCCCAGCCTATTCAGCCTCTCCCTATAGCTCAAACATTCATATCCTGGCAATATGCTTGGAAATCTTTTATGAACCCTTTCAAATTTAGCAATGTTTCCTGGAGGTGGGAGACCAGATGTGAATGCAATACTTTAAAAGTGGCCGAACCAATGTTCTGTATAGCCACAACATGACCTCCCATCTCCTAAAATGGATGCACTGACCAATGAAGGCAACTGTGCCAAATGCCTTCTTCACTATCTTTGACTCCACTTTCAAGGAGCTATGCACCTGCACCTCTTTTTTTCCCTGTTCCTCTCTCACTCCCTTTCCGTCTTCTCTTGTTTGTTGTCTTATTTTCTAGAGTTCACCGCCATGTCAATCTGATCCGGAGGTTCTCTTTTGTCCTGACTCTTATCAAATTAATTCCTCTCTCAGTCCATTTCTCTGCAGCCTCTGTACTTGAGCACAATTTCCTTGCCTAATTGAGAGTTCTTTCATGTGCACCCCATCCTAAAGCTTTCCACATCCACCGTTCATTCCACTGTCTCTGATTCCAGAGTCTTTTCGTTTCGATGGACTTAGATATTCAAATCCTTTGTTTTTGAATGCACAAAGGATTCCCACCGACAGCCCCAGGTGCTTGGCTTTTTGCTGCAAGTATCTTCACTTTTAAATAAAACTTGATATATTTTTTCCAGACTGTCTAAGCATCTTTTTCACATCATACCCCGTTCCTGCGTTTTCTGACTTTACTAAACTCACAAGTTCAGAATAAAGTTGTTGGTTTCTAACAGTAATGTTACATTTTAACAAATTGTACTTCAGGGAGCACTAAAGCATGCAAACTTAAAGTGCTGTACGCATCTGCAGGATAACCCTATACTTCCACACTCCAACTTAAGAGTCCGATCAGTGTGATTGCAGACTGCAACAATATTAAACTACATCCAGGAGCACTTCTCATTTGAACTTGGCACCCAGTGCAGTCTAATTCCAGCACAGCGTAAAGTTAACTTTAGAAAGTGGTCAGGTAGATAGGATAGTGAAGAAGGTGTTTGGTATGCTTTCCTTTATTTATCAGAGTATTGAGTACAGGAGTTGGGACGTCATGTTGCGGCTGTACAGGACATCGGTTAGGCCACTGTTGGAATATTGCGTGCATTTCTGGTCTCCTTCCTATTGGAAGGATCTTGTGAAACTTGAAAGGATTCACAAACGATTTACAAGGATGTTTCCAGGGTTGGAGGATTTGAGCTATAGGGAGCGGCTGAACAGGCTTGGGCTACTTTCCCTGTAGCGCGGAGGCCGAGAGGTGACCTTACAGAGGTTTACAAAATCATGAGGGGCATAGATAGGGTAAATGGACAAGGTCTTTACCCTGGGGGGGTGGAGTCCAGAACTAGAGGGCATAGGTTTAGGATGAGAGGGGAAAGATATAAAGGGATTTAAGTGGCAACTTTTTCACAAAGAGGGTGGTGCGTGTGTGGAATGAGCTGCCAGAGGAAGTGGTAGAGGCCGTTCAATTGCAACATTTTAAAAGGTATCTGAATGGGTATATGAATAGGAAGGGTTTGGAGGGATATGGGCCGGGTGCTGGCAGGTAATACTAGATTGAGTTGAGATAGCTGGTCAGCATGGACGAGTTGGACCAAAGGGCCTGTTTCCGTGCTGTACATCTCTATGACTTTATGACTAAGTCTGAAACTTTTACTTTTAGTGGTTTGAGAATAAACCTGTGTGGATTCCCACCTATGCTTTCAGGAAATTCCAACTTTGCTTGCTGGGCATTAAATGTCAAATTCTCTCTTGACTTTTCCAGAGAGTTTGTTAGCTGAAGACAGTCTGTTAGATAAACTAGGGCTTGCTAAATCCAAATTGGATTTTGTAGCCCAGGAGCCTGCATTTTCTGATGGCCAGCCAGATGTTGTCCCAGCGCTGGTGGCAGTTGAGTGTAGGGTCCATGTGGGATCCCCATTGTAGCTGACTACAAAATGAATTGCCTCAGGAGCTGAAGATTTCTGCAGTATAACTTCTGTCTGATACTCTCCAAAAGTATCCATTTAAATTAGAGAATTTGGAGAGCGCCAATGAAATTAAATTGTTACTCAGGAGAAGTTTCCCTAATAAATGCATTCCCTAACTCCTAAGTAACTATTGAATTGCCCCATTACTTTCGCCACAGACCTCCAACTACACCTCCCCTGTTCCCTTACACCTCTCATCCAGACTGTGAACCATTACCTCCCAGAGACCCACCCCCATTCTCCTAATGCCAGACTTGAACCTTCGCCAGAGCTCACCCAACCCCTCAACACCATTTCTCCTCCACAGGTCAGACTGAATCCTATATGAAAGCAAAAGTGAGGACTGCAGATGCTGGAGATCAGAGTCAAGATGAGAGTGGTGCTGGAAAAGCACAGCAGGTCAGGCAGCATCTGAGAAGCAGAAAAATCGATATTTTGGGCAAAAGCCCTTCATCCATTCCACCACTGCATCTGCTCCCAGAAGGACCAGTTCCACCACAGAACACACCAGATGGCCTCCTTCTTTAAAGACTGCAATTTCCCCTCCGACATGGTTGATGATGCCCTCCAGCACATTTCATCCACATCCCGCACCTCTGCCCTCGAACTCCACCCCTCCAACTGCAACAAGGACAGAATCTCCTGGCCTTCCCCTTCCACACCACCAACCTTCGTATACATCGCACCATCCTCCACCATTTCCACCACCTACAAACGGACTCCACCACCCTCCCTGTCCGCTTTCTGTAAAGACAGTTCCCTCAGTGACTACCTGGTCAGGTTCACGTACCCCACCAATCTACCCTGCCCTCCTGACACCTTCCCCTGTCATGGCAGGAATTGCAAAACCTGTGCCCACACCTCTTTTTTTCCCCCTCCGCCCCTCACCTCCGTCCAAGGCCCCAAAGTAACCTTCCACATCCATCAGAATTTCACCTGCATCTCCACACATGTCATTTATTGTATCCGTTGCTCCTGATGTGGTCTCCTCTACATTGGGGAGACTGGACACCTCCTTGCAGAGAGCTTTAGAGAACATCTCCGCAACACCCGCACCAATCAAACCCTCCATCCCGTGGCTGAACATTTCGACTCCTCCTCCCACTCAGCCGAGGACATGCAGATCCTGGGCCTCCTCCACCGCACTCCCTCACCACCCGACGCCTGGAGGAAGAATGCCTCATTTTCCACCTTGGGACCCTTCAACCCCAGGGCATCAATGTGGAATTCACCAGTTTCCTCATTTCTGCTCCCCCCACCTTGCCCCAGTTCCAACCTTCCAGCTCAGCACCGTCCTCATGACTTGTCCTATCTATCCATCTTCCTTCCCACCTATCTGCTCCACCCTCCTCTCTGATCTATCACCTTCACCCCCACCTCCATCTACCTATTTCACTTTAAGCTACCTTCCCCCCCAGCCCCACCCCCCTCCCATTTATCTCTCCATCCCCCAGACTCCCTGCCTCATCCTGATGAAGGGCTTTTGCACGAAACAACAATTTTCCCGCTCCTCAGATGCTGCCTGACCTGCTGTGCACCACTCTAATCTTGACTCTGATCTCCAGCATCTGCAGTATTCATTTTCACCACAAACTCCCAGACCTCGCCCCCAACCTTCCTTTCCCCTGTTGGACCTGACTGTGTCCTATCTCCTACCTAACTGGCATCCTATCCATCTAGGCATCCTACCTATTACTGATCTGACACTCTACCCAACTGGTACTCAGACCACACCCTACCCTATGTATCTGGCACCTACCTAGCTCTCTCAGCACCCTTACCCACCTGGCATCCTACACCGAGCACTCTACCCTCTCAGCACTCTAATATCACACTTACCTTTAGTATTTATGGATTGACAGCATTGTCAAAGTGCTTGTCAGGGGCATTAAATGTCAGAGTACAATAGCTGAGTGATGTGAAAAAGGGGGAATAGTTTGATTTCTTCTGACACTTCAGCATGATGAAAGAGTTGTCAGAATGGACATACAGCTCAGCATTTCTGAAGGGGCCCTGAATAGAAAATCCTCTCAGAAATGCAGAGTAACTACCTTTCATTTAAAAAAGAAAGAGGTTGAAGTGGCAGTCTGTGTGAGGTTTTCATTCCTCAGGAAATCCAGGCTATTCCCAGGAGATTTTAGGTTCAACTCAGCACAGCTAAAGTGGATGATGATTCCTTACTCATGTTGATTGCATCCTTCCATGTGATAAATGGTTGCTGGTCTGTTATCATCAGTGTTGGAGATGAGGAGTTGGGTAGGGGGGTATTGATTCCATTGTGTGGACGTTTCCTACCTTGATTTTCAGACCAAGATCCTGTACTGAAAGAGACCAGTCAGAGTAGCATTGAGTGTGAGCTAAAAACAGACCCAGCTTAATTTCTTCCTTTGATCTTTTCAAATGTTTGCTAACAATTTGAGTTTCAAAGGTTTTCATATCTCATGGGCCTGAAGACAGGGTCTAGGTTTGTGGAGTTTTCTGCCAGACAGATTAGCAGGAGATCAATTTGGGACCCCTACGAACCTTTTCACAAACTTGCAGCAGTATTTGATATTACACCATTGACTACAGAAATATAATGCATCAGGCAGTGAAGAGGAAGTTAGTGAGAGACTTTGCCTGGCATTCTGCTTCACAATCCCATTCAATATTGACCACGGATGCATCTGAAGATGAGACCTATCTGTACTTCAACATCTCACTTCCTAAGAGATCATCTGCTACCTCTTCTTTCTCAGCTGTTACGTGTGACTAGCGGTAGGATAGGGGAGGGGCAGGCAACCCGAATGGATTTCTGTCTTTTGCTACTCCCATGAACCAAGTGACAGCCTCCAGGAGCAGTGCTGCACTCTCGTAGTGAAGGGAATAGGTTTTCTTGCAGCTTCATCTCCCTCCAGTTCAGTTACAATTGAACCTTACAGGAAGGAGACAGGGTGTGAACCATCTATCACCCTGAGGATAGAATATCCTTCCTTTTGTATTGATACCAATATATAAACTTTCCCCTCAAGATATATTCTATTTTGTGACTATTAATCGTTTGGGAGCACCATCTTAAGATCACTAGGTCTTGGATGCAGTAAGATCCTGACTAACTTAGATCCTTATTAAAACACTAGCATTTACCCTGACTTCAGGACCAAGATTCAAGTTGCCATGTGGAAGTCATGAGAATATTAATCCACTACACAGCAGAAGAGAACAACAGTTCCTGATTTTCCTAGTCTTTGCTCAGGTAGCCAGCTACAGTTGGCACTTTTTAAATGCGTACTGTTGCATTCGGATACCTCAGCAATTGATATTGGGAGAATTTTAACTTTGGACAATAGTGTTAAGCAAACAGTTCAAAGTTTGTGAGAAGATTTGTAGCTCGGGTGCTCATTGTTGTGGTTCTGTTCACCAAGCTGGGAATTTGTGTTGCAGACGTTTTGTCCCCTGTCTAGGTGACATCCTCAGTGCTTGGGAGCCTCCTGTGAAGCGCTTCTGTGATCTTTCCTCCGGCATTTGTAGTGGTTTGAATCTGCCGCTTCCGGTTGTCAGTTCCAGCTGTCCGCTGCAGTGGTCAGTATATTGGGTCCAGATCGATGTGCTTATTGATTGAATCTGTGGATGAGTGCCATGCCTCTAGGAATTCCCTGGCTGTTCTCTGTTTGTCTTGTCCTATAATAGTAGTGTTGTCCCAGTCGAACTCATGTTGCTTGTCATCTGTGTGTGTGGCTACTAAGGATAGCTGGTCGTGTCGTTTCGTGGCTAGTTGGTGTTCATGGATGCGGATCGTTAGCTGTCTTCCTGTTTGTCCTATGTAGTGTTTTGTACAGTCCTTGCATGGGAATTTGTACACTACATTGGTTTTGCTTATGCTGGATATTGATACCCAGCATAAGCAAAACCAATGTAGTGTACAAAATCCCATGCAAGGACTGTACAAAACACTACATAGGACAAACAGGAAGACAGCTAACGATCCGCATCCATGAACACCAACTAGCCACGAAACGACACGACCAGCTATCCTTAGTAGCCACACACACAGATGACAAGCAACATGAGTTCGACTGGGACAATACCACTATTATAGGACAAGACAAACTGAGAACAGCCAGGGAATTCCTAGAGGCATGGCACTCATCCACAGATTCAATCAATAAGCACATCGATCTGGACCCAATATACCGACCACTGCAACGGACAGCTGGAACTGACAACCGGAAGCGGCAGATTCAAACCACACAAATGCCGGAGGAAAGATCACAGAAGCGCTTCACAGGAGGCTCCCAAGCACTGAGGATATCACCTAGACAGGGGACAAAACGTCTGCAACACAAATTCCCAGCTCGGCGAACAGAACCACAACATTAAGCAAACAGTAGCAAGGCCAAGCAATTCCACAACTAATAAATCAGATCAGGACTCTGACTAACTGGCTTCACAAACATCCCCATTCTTAATGATGGGAGAACCCAGCATATCATTGCAAACAACAAGCATTTCCCAGTTTTCGGTGCAAGGTCACTTTTAAATCTTTCCCTTCTCACCTTAAAGTTATGGCCTTGAGGTTTGGACTCCCCAGTCTGGGGGAAAAAACCTTGTCTGTTTACCCTATCCCTGCCCCTCATGATTTTAAAATCCTTTATAAGATAACTTCTCAGCCTTCCAAGTTCCAAGGAAAATAGCCCCAGCCTGTTCAGCCTCTCCCTGGAGCTCAAATGCTCCAACCCTGGCAACATCCTTGTTAATCTTTTATGAACCCTTTCATGTTCCACAACATGATTTGCAGCCAGTCACCACTGTGGCATTGAGAACTCCGTGCATTATACAGCCGGAATTGTAAAAACTGGAACTGAATCAAGAAGCCAAACCAGGTTTTTAAGGGATTATAGGGAGATGGGTAGATAGAGGGTCCACAAAGCAAGTCTTATATTTGAGAGGCTTTGATGCAGAATTAATTGGAGCACTCTGGACTCATTCTAGTGAGTCTTCACTTGCATCATGAGGACGCAGGGAGGAAGAAGAGTGTACATTTCGAGGAAAATGAAGTTGATAAAAAGTCAGGCCTATGTGCTGTGATGTATGACAGTGAAATGCTGTTTCCAATTGGAGTAATTAGCTTAGGAGATCTGCAAACCCATGTGAGTGATATGTGTAATAGCAGCATTTGTTTCAAGGTCCCTTCTGGCAAAACAAATAACTTGTTGAAACAGATTCAGGTATAATAGTGTTTGTATGCTAACGTACAGCCTCTGGGGCTGCAACCAGAAACCAGCCCTACATTATTGTGGTCACACAGAAGGATAATTTAATATTCAATGTCAGGCTTTTTTCTTCCCCATCTAAATTGATTGAACAAGTGGCTTTAACAAAGAAGGGAGGCTGAATGCCACACGTTCAGAAATTGAATTGAGATATGACCTGACATTTTGTTGATTTATGTCAATCATGTGAATTTACAATTTTATTTTCTTGATTTGGGAGTTGAATTAAGGGAATTCAAGGAATTGAAGTCACTTGCTTTAATATATTCTTCCATGAGCTGTCAGAGCTCAGGTTGCTGATTTCCTTGAAGGTGACTGTCAGTGGGGCAGTATCACAACAAGATTCTGGGTTAGGGGAAACATAGTCATGACTTTGAGTCACAAGTGAATACATGTCAACTGCTGTTGAGGACAAGTATGGGTCTCGCTTAGTTGTCATCACATGGATAAATAGCTTACAGGCACTCGGGTCAGTGGTATCTGCTCCCCCTTTGATTGCGATGCAATTCTGATGGGACTAAACTCAGCATGAGGGTAAGTCTTTGACCCCCACCTGAGGTTTTGGTCCTTAAAACTATTCGCATCAGTGAGATGGGCTCTTAGCAATAGGAAACTGGGCGGAGAATTGTTATTGGGACTTTTTTTTAAAACAGGTGTATTATTTATTCACAACCTGTGGGCCTTGCTAGTAAGTCCAGTATCTGTTACCCATCCCTAACTGCCTTAGAGTGCAATAAAGAGTTGCACACATTGTTGTGGATCTGGAGTCACATGCAAGCCAGACCACATAAGGATTCTGTTCCTTAAAGGGTATGAGTGGGCTTTTCCCTGTAGTGGGGGAGTCCAGAACTAGAGGGCATAGGTTAAGGGTGAGAGAGGAATCATTTAAAAGGGACTTAAGGGGTAACCTTTTCACGGAGGGTGGTACATGTATGGAATGAGCTGCAGAGGAAGTGATGGAGGCTGGTACAATTACAGCATTTAAAAGGCACCTAGATGGAATAGGAAGGGTTTAGAGGGATATGGGCCAAGTGCTGGCAAATGGGACTAGATTAGTTTAGGATATCTGATTTGGCATGGACGAGTTGGACCGAAGTTGTTTCTGTGCCGTACATCTCCATGACTCTAGTGAACCAGATTGGTTTAAGTAACAATTCGTGAGAATTTCATGGTCACTGTTACTCTCAATTCCAGATTTTTAAAAAAAATTGAATTTAAATTTCATCAGTAGCCATGGCAGGATTGAAGCCAGAGCTCAGGTGCCTGACATTTTAGCCCAGCAACGTTACCACTATACCCCATTAACATTTAGAATAGGAACAGTGAGTCTCAGCATGGGGCTAGGGGGCTTTTCAGAGTGGTGGTTACATTCACTTTCACAATAATCTGCTGCTTCGTTTTTGATCAGTGAACTGCGGCACATTGAGATTGCCTCCCCTAAAGTGTTCTTCAGGCACCTCTGCTAAACTCAGAATGTTGGACCCGGATCATTGCATTAACATTTGGGCTTTGTGATTCCGCTGCTGGCCAACAGAACACTGGGAGGGGTGGAAGTTGGTATTGGTGTGTGGCTGTGCACAGAGGCAACCACCCATCAGAGCCTGTACCTCAGCAAATGTCCGCCCATCCTGGACTCCGATCTACCCACAAAGACCAAAGGTGCTGTAAAATCTGCAACTCATTATACAGGGCTGGACAAATAGAATGGCTGCTTGGGCAAGGTTCCAGAATATTGTCAGTGCTCATTGACCCTTATCCTCAGGGCGTTTTAGGGATTAGGGGAGAAATCTTGGCAAAAGAATGGAGGGAATGTTATACGTGGCAAACTGTTCAAAACTAGTCAAGTTACACTCTGTCCTGGACTTGATAGATTAACCATTCAAAGTTTATGAAGAAGCTGCCAAATCCTCTTTACAACCACAATAAAAATGTGATTGTTGAGGAAAGAATCATCAAGCAGATTTGGCAGCATCTGGGGAGACAGGGTGGCTCAGTGGTTAGGATTGCTGCCTCACAGTGCCAGGGACCCAGGTTTGATTCCACTCTTGAGTCTGTGTGGAGTTTGCACATTCTCCTCACGTCTACGTGGGTTTCCTTCGGGTGCTCCAGGTTCCTCTCTCAGTCCAAAGATGTTCAAGTCAGATGAATTGGCCATGCATAATTGCCCATCGTGTCTAGGGTAGTTTAGACATAGGAAATGCTGGAGCATTGGTAGTGGACAGTTCTGGGTGGGATGCTCTTTGGAGGGTCAGTGTGGACTTGATGAGCTGAATAGTCTGCTTCCATACTGTAGGAATTCTATGATCTGGAATAGTGCACATTAAAATACTCTTCAGTATGTATCTTTAACATTGTTGTACAATCCTAAGAGTAAAATATAAAAACCTTAGATTAACATTTCAGTCAAAGCATTCAGTGACATATATAACTACGTTATTCTCACACACCAGTCTAGCATCAATTCAGCCCCAGTGTCAATAGCAGCAGAATTTTTAAAATTGAATTTTATAGGTTTCTGCTTAATTTCAGTCATGCTTTAAATGGTTAAAATGAAATGGCAATTCCTTAAGATCAATGAGTTAGGAGTGAATATAGTATATTTGTTCCTTCAGAAAGCATTCAGTAAGCTTGCACTAGAGTTTTTTTAAATACAAAATCAGGATTCTTGGGTTTGGAGCAATTTAATGGCATAAACTGAGGATTTGATAATAGACAGAAAGTAGAGAGTTGGAATAAACAGGAATTTTTCAGGATGATAGGGATTACTAACTGAATGATGCAAGGATCCATGTCTGGTCTTCAGCCATTCACAGTTTGTATCAGTGCCGTTGCTTAGGGAATTAAACACATATCTGGTAAATGGGCGATGCTGGGGCACTGGTGGCACAGTCTTAGTGTCTGGATGAAGAGTTTTGGGTTCAAGTTCCACCTGCTCTGGACATGTGTAATACCATCTCTGAAAAGGTTAATTAGAAAATATCTAGATGAGGTGAATGAGTGGCTCTTGTGGTGCAGTGATAATGTCTCTACCTCTGAGCCAGAAGGTCTAGTTCAAGTCCCACTGTTCAGAGGTGTGTAATAACGTTTCAGAACAGGATGTTTAGAAAAAAGCATTTGCACCTTTACTTTATAGTGCACTCAGTGACAACAATCCCCCAATATTAGGAGCTTTATTGCTGCATTGGTGATGTCCCTTTGTCTGGACCAGGATGCTTGGATTCAAGTCCTACCTGCTACAGAAGTGTGTCTGAAGAAGTTGATTAAAAATTTCTAGATAGGTGAATGAGTGAAAAAAGCTGATGACATAAAGTTCGGTGAGAAAGTGAATTCTGAGGAACAGACTGACAATGAAAATCGGAGTCAAGAATGTGGCGCTAGAAAAGCACAGCACGTCAGGCAGCACCCGAGGAGCAGGCAAATTGACGTTTTGGGCAAAGGCCCTTCATCAGGAACGGCTTTTGATGAAGGGCTTTTGCCTGAAACGTCGATTCTGTTGCTCCTCGGATGTTGCCTGACCTGCTGTGCTTTTCCAGCACCACACTCTCAACTCTAATCTCCAGCATCTGCAGTCCTCACTTTTGCATGAAAATGGAGTGAGGCAAGCCAAGTGATTAGCTAAAGACTTGAATAAATAAGGTTCAAGTTCTTTGAGGTTTAAAAAAAAAAATCTCACTGAAACTTAAACAATTCTTAGAGTCCTCAGTACTGAAGATGCTCAGAGGTTATTACCCTGTCCAGAACTAGGGGTCATAAACTCAGAATAAGATGTTTCCAATTATGACTGAGATGAGAAAGAGGTTTTTCACTCAAACTTATGAATATTTTGGAGGTTTCAGAGAGTGGTGAATGCTCAGTCACTGTGTTGTTTAAGATCAATAGGTCATTGGACACTAAGCAAACTAAGGGGCATGGGCATCAGGTCTGAGAGTGGAATTATGCAGAAATTTAGCCACAATCTTAATGAATGGTAGAGCAGGCTCAATGAGCCATGAGACTTCTGCTCCTCTTTCTTAGGTTATTAGTGTAAAAATTGGAACATGAGTGAAGTGGTCATAAAGCTGATTTGTGAAGTGTTGAAGCAGCTTTGCTTTTCCAAGATAGTTTAACAGGCAAATGTGCATTTCCACAAAATATGGGGTGGCCAACGACAGGTGTCTTCAAGTCCGATAAGAAACTGTCATGTAATTCAGTGATTGAGAAGGTTTTGCTTTTTTAAACACATCACATAATACAACAGCGGCCAGAAAGCTTCATAATGCTTGCTGCATTGGCTAATTTCATCCAGGACAACAATTAGCATGTCACAACTGGCCTCAGCAACCCTAGGGGGAGATTAGATTATATTAGATTCCCTACAGTATGTAAACAGGCCCTTCGGCCCAACAAGTCCACACCAACTCTCTGAAGAGTAACCGAGCCAGGCCCATTCCCCTACCAATATTTAGCCCTGACTATTGCACCTAACACTGGGCAATTTAGCATGGCCAATTCACCTGACCTGCACACCTTTGGATTATGGGTGGAAACCCACACAGACACAGGGAGAATGTGCAAACTCCACACAGTCACCTGAGGATGGAATCGAACCTGGGTCCCTGGCGCTGTGAGGCAGCAATGCGAACCACCGTGCCACCCCAATAGGAAAGATCCAAGTCTTGATCATGACCGAATGATTTGCACTGGAGGTGTACCTGGATGGATGAGGACAGATGAGATCAGTCAGTGCATCCTGGGATTAAGTGGTAAGTGCACATAAAATCAAACAGGTTGTTAAGACATGGCAGCTGGCCAGCATTTGCACTCCCTCAGTTTTTTTTTATAGTGAAAAGAGGACCTTTTGTTGACTACCCAATATTTTGTGGAGAATGATATATACCTAATAAACTAACTTGGCAAAAACATAAGCATGAGCGAGGTGAAAAAGGTCATTGTGGCATTCAGGTTACCACGGCAACAATACTGGTTAATGGTCAGTGATAGTGGCTGTCAAGGAAATCAATATTGAATCAAATCCATACCCCTCCAACCTTAGAACCTTGTACATATTGTGAAGAGAAAATATATATATGTTGCAGAGTGATATGAAAACTACAGTTGTATTTCAGGGGATTCAGATACTGAATATAAATTTCTAAATCTTCACTGCAGTGCTTTCAGATGTCTTCCAGAAATTTCTCAGAATCCTGGCTTGTGTCTCTTATACTTTATAATTCAGTATATAGTATTCACCATAATGCTATGTTAGATCAGAGAGGCCTTTTCTTCTTAAAAAATAAAATTTTAAAGAATCTCAAAAGGCATATTTAGAGTCCATCCATTCATCCATCAAAACATTTCACCGAATTCATATTTTGTCTGTCATATCATACTTAGAGCTGCAACTGTGATAAAATGTCGCAAGTTACAGCTGTCAGCTGTGACTCAAATGTAGCATTTATGCATTTGGCTCAGAGATTTGTGGGTTTAAGAGCCATTTATGCATGAGATGTAGGCTAATGTCTGAATGACACGTAAAGCCAAGATTTCAGCCTTTTTTAGGAAAGTGTAAAAGATTCAATGAATCTATTCAAAAAAGAGTAGAGCAATTTCCATGCTGTTTCAACCAATATATGTCCTTCATATCAATGTCACTACAAAGAATATTATCCAGTTTTCATCTTGTCGTTGTTTCTGGTACCTTGCAGGGTGCTTCAAAGTATTTGTTCTACCCACACAAACCCAACCATGTACAATATCCTGAGGAAGAAATACTTACCTATTTATAGTATACTACTGAAACTTTACTAATGCTTGTCGTTTCCTTGACATCTAGTGTATTTTTTTTCCTATTATAATTTTTAAAATTTACAAATAAAATGTTGCCAGTAAAGGAATAAAAACAAACTCAGGAACAGAAGCTGCAGAGGTACAATTCCAACAGATCTTCTTTAACATGCAAAGGCAGGGTTCCAGCCTGTGTAGTAATTAACCATTGAATAAAATCACTCCTTGTTTACTTAACTGCAATCTATTTTGTTGTCTAAGAGATATGCTGACCCATGCTAGTAGATGAATAGTACAGTATATTTCCCTTTCATAGGATATGCATGTCATTTACAAGTCCAATCCTGACTGCACCTGCATGAATTGGTGCCTTGCTAGGCTACCTAAAAGTCTGGCATGTTGCCGTGAGTTAGAAGTGACATATAGGCAAGACTTGGTTGAGGTAGCAAATTTCCTTTCTTAAAAGATATAAGTGAGCCAGATAGGCTTTTACAAGTGCTATCACTTCACCCTGATGAGAAAATTAATTGTGCATGACTGCAAATACTTCTAAAATAACACACAGCAGTCCCCAGGTTGGAAATGGGTTCCATTGCGGAATCCGTTTGCAAGTCAATTTGTATGCAAGTCAGAAAACACAACGCAGGGCAATACAAAACAGATGTTTGTGAGTGCAGGAAATGTTCTCATGAAGGGTCTATAAAATTAACACCCCAGTATGGGATTGTGTTCATAAGTATGAGTGTTTGTTAATTCATAAATCAAAGACCACCTCTAGTATTTGATCATAAGCAGCATCATAGGAGACTCGCTGATTTAAAACATAAATTGGATTGTGTGAGGTAATCTGCAATTATATAAAGTGACAAACCATCAGAACAATTTTTTAAAATGCTATCAGTGTGACAAAGGGAAAGAGTTTGCATATTTCCATAATTATATTTCTTCACAAGTCTTTGAGTATTCTGTTAACTTTTGACTCTGTCAATGCTAAGGAGTTATGGAGTATTCTGTGAAGTATTCCTGCCACTCTCCCTTCAGAAAAGTACAGATCATCAATAAGTTTGAGGATAATGATGTTTTTCAGACAAATTTACAAAGAAAAAAATTCAGCAACTAGGGAAAAAGACTATGAGCACATGATACAGATGTTCAGTAGAATAAAAACTGTCAAAATCAGGAGAGAACATCTTATCCATGACTCGAAGACATCAGTACAAAAGTCAGAAACTTAAAACAAGGTTAGATGTTGAAAAATGGTCTTTTATTCTGTATATGTGGAAATAACTCTGAGAAACTGTAGTTGGAACAGGTCAATTTGGTATACATTTAAAAGGCAACTAGAGTGATGTATGCAGTGATGAATGCAGATTGGTTGCAAAGATATCAATATTACTTAATTTCAGAGACTTATAAACGCCAGAAGATCAATGAGTAATAGGAAGTGTGTTATGAAATAGAATAATCTTATGTTGGATTTGGATTGGTTGGACTCAATATTGCTCAGGGATTTCTTATTTAAATTCTGGATTTTCGGTTGTAATTACAGAGTATTGTTTGGTTTAATTACATATAATATCCCCTCCATCCCCCACCCTGTTCTTTTACACAGACCTTTGAAGCTAAAATATACCACATTGAAACAAGGCCATCCAAGAAACCAAAAGATAAAGAGATATTGGAATTCTTCATCCGTTGTGAAACAAACGTTTCAGATATCAGCACCTTGGTCAGTTCCCTGAAAAGAGTTGCAGATGATGTAAAAACAACAAAAGAAGAGAAATGTAAGAATAATGACTTTTCTCCCTCTCTGACTATTGTATGTTTTCTCTTCAGCAGTGCAACTAACAGATTTCAGTATTCTGTGAATATAATTGTTACCCAGTCATGCTCCATAATATTTTAAGATTTTTACTCAATTTTCCCAGATCCTCTCCAATGTTCTCCTTCGCTGAAGGAATTATTTCATGCATTTGCTCCAGAAGTGTGTCAGGCCATCTCTGAACTGGTTGATTAAGGAAGATATCTACTACAGGGTTGGATGCGTCAACTGAATATTAACCTTGAGCAGGAACCAGGCATCGTTCTGTTTAACTTTTCAACTCTGAAAGGAGCTGTGCAGCTTGACCGCTGTCCTAATGGAGATCAGGAAATTCAAGAAGAGACCAGCGATTGAACCTATTTCTTAGAAACTCCAGGATTCAATAGTAATGGCAAACTGCATTTATATAGAACAGTGAAAAAAGTAAGATGTTCCAATTCCCTCACACAGGTGAATTACTCAATAAAATTTCTTTCTGATCTACATAAGGAGATGTGACTTGGTTCCTGAAGTGTGCTGTGAGGAGTGTCCTAAAGGAGGACTTAGAGGTTTAGGAGAGGCATTTCCAGAGCTCAGGGCCCTAGTCAGCTAAAACCATGACTGCCAATGGGATAGCAATAGAATTGGGGAAGCTCAAGAGGCCAGAACTGAAGGGCCTCAGATACCTTGGAGGGTTGCATAGCTGGAGGGTATTACCAAGATAGACAGCAATTAATAGTCAAGGAGAAGACTCAACGTACTGATGATCTGGGAGCCAGTGTGGCTCATTGAAGACTGAGTTAAACAGGACTTGGTGTGAGATAAGACACAGGTGGCAGATTCAACTTTATTAAAGGTGGAAAATAGCATGCTGGTCTGAAGTGCACTGGAGAAGTTAAATTTAGATGCAACAAAGACACGACTGAAGGTTTCAATGACAGATGAGCTGAAACAACAGCAGAGATTGGTGCTTTACAGACAGTGATGAGGGTGGGTTTAATTTGATTCTTCATGGAATGTAGGCATTGCTGGCCAGGCCAACATTTTTTGTCTAATTATTGATACAATGCCCTGGAGAAGCCAGCGCTGAGTTGCCTTCTTGAGCTGCTGCTGTCCCTGAAGTGGGAGGACACCTACAGTGCTATTTGAAAAGGAGTTTCAAGACTTTGGCCCAGTGAGAATGAAGGAATGGTGATGTAGTTCTAAGTCAGGATGTTGTGTGGTTTAGAGGGAAACTTGATGGGGCTGTGTCCAAACACCTGGTCTTCCCAGATGGTAGTGGTTGGAAGTTTGGAACGTCCTGTCAAAGAAGCCTCGGTGACTTACTGCAGTACAACTTTAACACTGCCTTGACTGTGTATCTGTGGAAAAGAGTGAATTTTGAAAGTGGGTGGGATGGAGTACCATTCAAGCTGCTGATCTAACTGATGGAAATGTGGTCAGAAGCTTATTTCATTGTTAAAGAAAATGCCAGATTTTAACCAAATGAGGTGCTTTATTTTCCTAGTGCAAACCATTGGTATAAACTCTCATAATTGTTTAAAAACATCCATGGATCTACATCCAATTTGAATTACCACCTTCATCCAGATGAAGGGTGAAATGAGAAAATCTGGAAGGAAATTGGAAAGTTTAAGCAAAAAGTCTCAGGCATTAGAATTGCTACGCCTTTTGAATATGATGCATAAATTATATATTAGATCATCATTGAGTGAGATGCAGGCAACAAGTGAATGTTAAACAACTGTGGGCATGCTCGGAAACTGGGACAATTTTTTTTTTCAACAGTAATGCAATGCTTAATACAACTCTCAAGAATGTCAGTGTGTTTCACATACAATGAATTATAATTAATGTTCTGATCAATGAACAGCACCCATCAAGTAGCAACTAGATGAATGTTATGCAGGTGAGTTGAGGAGATCCTCATTCTTCCTTGAATTACCACGGTTCTTTATGTTCATCTGAAACAAACAGATCAACACTGACAGTGCAACACTCCCTCAGCACTCGCACTGAAATATTGGCCTTACTTATGTGTCCAAATCCTGAACTCTGACTTTATCACATAACCTTCTCTCTATACATCAGAGATGAGAATGTTATCAACCTAGATAAGCTGATACACTGCGAGATATTTGTTATGCACTATCATGTAATAACTTAGCTTTTAAGTAGCATAGATCCAGTGTGTACATGATTTCTTTCAATTATATTATTTAAAATACATTATCTACATTATAATGTATAATATACAGACAGCAGTCAATATACATATTCCAATAGATGCTTCAAACTCTCACTGCCTGATATAATGTAATGGAAAACTAAGAGGCTGAAAAACATTAGGCAGTAATTCTTCCCAGCTATCTTCATGCCCTAGAGCAGAATTTATGTTTACAATTGGACCAGGACAAAGATCAAATCTTATTAAATGACTGTTGTTCCTCTGATGTTGCTGATAATTAAATTCATTCAATGACTCATTGAGTTAGAATCAGCCACAACCCTGATTGGACGTACAGGTTTGCCGCAGGTACATACTGGTGATATGTGACATTATCCTACTCTTGTTTAGTTCCTCTGTTTATCAGGCTGATCATTTAAAAATACTGCAGAATTATTCTCTCCATTGCTAGCTCTGCATGAAGTGGTTACCTTCCAATAATATATGCATCACAGGTGCTTTTTGATGCTTTGAAACATTCCAATTAGTTAATCTGTGCTTCCATTTTATCTCCTTTCTTTCACTTCTAGTTCATTGGTTTCCAAAAAAGCTATCAGATTTGGATAGATGTCATCAATTAGTTACAAAATATGAGCCGGAATTGGATCTGGATCATCCGGTAAGCTTTCAAATTTATGTGAAGGAATCTTTGCTGGGGAGATGTCACTAATCAAAAACTTTCAATTCCAAAGGAGTAGAGTTTGAGAAAACAGTTTAGGAGGAAGCTCATATGGAACAGGTTCATGAGCAAAGACTGGTCAGGGCAAATGGTCCATTTCTGGGCTGTAGAACTTTTGTAAAACTCTTGCCATTTCTGCCATTATTAAAACAACAATTCTGGTCACCCTATAGGAAGGATATTATTACAATGGAGAGGGTTCAGAAGAGTTTTACCGGGATGTTGTTGGAAATGGAGGGTTGGAGTTATTTTTAAAAATGTCTGGAGAGGCTGGGACTTTTCTCGCTTGAGCATAGGAGGTTGAGGGGTGACCTTGTAGAGGTTTGTAAAATCATGAGGGGCATGGATAAATGGCACTTGAAACTTCTCGGGTGGGGGATTTCGAGAGTGGGGGCTTATTTTAAAAGTGAAAGGAGAATGATTTAAACAAGAATTGGGGGCTTTTTTTTACACGGAGTGGTTCATATGTGGATTGAAATTCCGGAGCAAGTGGTGGATGTGGGTACAGTTACTATTTTTGGATAAATACATGAACAAGAAATGTTTGGAGGGATCAGGGCCAAGCACAGGCAGGTGGGGCTAGTTTAGTTTGGGATTATGATCGGCATGGACTGATTGTATCAAAGGGTCTATTTCTGTGCTGCATGACTCTATGACTGACCAAACAATTACAATATACTATAAAAAGAGATAAGTGTGTCTTACTCGATACCGTTCACTTTGTGTTCATGCTGTGTGCTTTGGCATTGCTGCTTCCAGATAGGATTATATAATCTGTGCAACATTTTTCTCAGCAAAAGACAGTTCATTTCTGCTCAACTGTGAATAACAAGTGCTGTCTGTTGCTCACTATCTTCAATCTTAGAATCTCTGGAGCAAGTACTTTGGAAGTGCTTCACATCAAAAGGAAGATTTAACACGTGTGACAAAAAAGTAGCCGAACTATAAGGTGGTGCTGTCCCTGGTAGAAACTTGTAAATGTATATACCACATTCGAGATCTTATTTGGAAAAGACAGTTCTAGAGCAAAAGTTCTGTTTTGTTGCTGTTCTTGTAGTTCTGGACATGTAGCCTGCCATTAGAATTGATGGCCAAGAATTAGTCAGTGACTCCTACCGCCCTACATTCCTCTGTGTCGATACGTCTTCAAGCACCGGACCAGATGATGAATTGAATTGAATTGAATTTATTGTCACGTTTACCAAGGCACAGTGAAATACTTTGGCTTGTGAGCAATACAGGTCACAGAGTTAAGTAACATTGATAAGTAAATAATGGGTAAACAATGGGGAAAAAAAACACAGGTTCAGGCGAATGTTAAGAGTTTGAGAGTCCATTCAGTATTCTGACAATAGTAAGGTAGAAACTGTTATGAAACCGGCAGGTGCGTATGTTCAGGCTTCTGTACCTTCTCCCCAGTGGTAGAGGTTGTAGAGAAGTATCGCCAGGGTGGGATGGATCTTTGAGTGCTGGCGGCCTTTCCTTGACATCGGACCTGGTAGATAGATTGTATAGCTGGGAGGTTGGCCTTTGTGATCGTCCGGGCTGAGTCCACCACTCTCTGTAACCATCTCCGATATTCAAAGCAAGCATGCAGGTACAGCAGGCAGTGAAGAAAGATAATAGCATGCTGGCCTTCATAACAAGTGGAATTGAGTATAGAAGCAAAGAGGTTCTTCTGCAGCTGTACAGGGCCCTGGTAAGACCGCACCTGGAATATTGTGTGCAGTTTTGGTCTCCAAATTTGAAGAAAGACATTCTGGCTATTGAGGGAGTGCAGCGTAGGTTCATGAGGTCAATTCCCGGAATGGCGGGACTATCTTACGTTGAAAGATTAGAGCGACTGGGCTTATGTACCCTTGAGTTTAGAAGGCTGAGAGGGGATCTGATTGAGACGTGTAAGATTATTAAAGGATTGGATACTCTGGAGGCAGGAAACATGTTTCCGCTGATGGGTGAGCCCAGAACCAGAGGACACAGTTTAAAAATAAAGGGTAGGCCATTTAGAACAGAGTTGAGGAGGAACTTCTTCACCCAGAGAGTGGTGGGTGTATGGAATGCTCTGCCCCAGAAGGCTGTGGAGGCCAAGCCTCTGGATACTTTCAAGAAAGTGTTGGATAGAGCTCTTAAGGATAGTGGAAACAAGGGTTATGGGGATAAGGCAGGAACAGGATACTGATTGAGGAGGATCAGCCATGATCATAATGAATGGTGGTGCTGGCTAGAAGGGCAGAATGGCCCACTCCTGCACCTATTTCTATTGTACAGCTGCCATACCAAGTAGCGAATCCAGACAGAATACTCTCGACGGTGCACCTATAAAAGTTGGCAAGGGTATTCGGTGTCATGCCTAAATTCCTCAGCTGCCTGAGGACAAGGAGATATTGTTGGGCCTTTGTAACCAGTGCATCCACATGAAGAGTCCAAGAAAGCTTGTTGTGGATGACCACTCCCAGGAACTTGACACTCTCTACTCATTCCACCTCTTTGCTGTTAATGTGGAGGGGGGCATGATACATTCTGCCGAAAGTCAATAATGAGTTCCTTGGTTTCGCTGGCATTGAGAGCTAGGTTGTTCTCAGACACTATTTTTGCTAGGTTTTCCACCTCCCATGTGTAGTCTGTTTTGTCCCCATCTGAGACTCAACCGACTATGGTGGTGTCATCAGCGAAATGAAATTCGAGTTATTGTAGGTGTAACACTTTGGTGAGGCAGTAGGAGGAGGCATAGTAGTGGGCAGCGGAGGAGTCTGGATAGTCACATGGATGTGAACAGCAAACAACTATTAGGAAGTATAGCACCGGAGTGACGTTTATAGACACGTCTTGCATTGTTGATGATCAGTGCAGATGGATATAAATTATGCTGCAAATTACTGTCATTACACTCACGACAGATGTACTCTGAGCTATCTGGAAAGAAAAAGAATGTAGAGGACAACTTGCATTTATATAGCATCCCTCATGTGCTCACAAAGTCCCAAACCTCTTCACACTCAACGAATACTGCCATGATGGGGCCACTGTTGTAAAGTAAGAAATGTGACAGCCTATTAAAGCAAAATAAGCTCTGTCAAACTGCAAGGTGATAATACCCTGTTTTCATGTTGGTTGAGGGATATTTGCTTCCAGGGTGGTCTCCTATGGGCAAGTGGTTCAGGGTGGCCCGGTGGCACAGTGGTTACCACTGCTGCCTCATAGCACCATGGTCCCAGGTTCAATTCTAGCCTCGGGCAGCTGTCTGTGTGGATTTTGCACATTCTTCTTGTGTCTGTGTGGGTTTCCTCCCACAATCCAAAGATGTGCAGGTCAGGTGAATTGGCCATGTTAGGTGCATTAGTCAGAGGGGAAAATGGATCTGGGTGGGTTACTCTTCGGAGGGTCAGTGTAGACTGGTTGGGCTGAAGGGCCTGTTTCCACATTGTAAGAAATCTAAATCCCCTGCTCTTTATCAAAGTAGTGGTAAGGGATTATTTACATCCATCTGATAGGACAGAGAGCTATGGCTTAATGTCTCCTTTGAAACGCAGAATCTTGAATTGTGAAGTACATATTTAGTCCTGCACTAAGAGCATCGGCCTCAATGTGTGCAAAAGAAGCAAAGGCAATGTGAAAAACAAGTAGTTAGGGTATGAAATATATTGCTTGAAAATATGATTTGAATGCATTTGATTTCATTCAATTTGATTTATCATTGTCACATGTACCAAGAAACAGTGAGAAGTATTGAATTGCATGCTAACCAAATAAATCATACTTTATATAAGTACATCAGAGTAATAGAACAGAATGCTGAATATAGTGTTGCAGCTACAGAGAAGGTGCAGAGAAAGATCAACTTTAATATATGAGATGTCTACTCATAAGTCTGATAAGCTGTTCTTAAATCTGTTGATTCGTATTTTCAAACTCTTGTGTCTTCAGCCTGATGAAAGAGAGTATAACCGAGGTGGAAGGGATCTTTGATTATGTTGGCTGCTTTCCTGAGGCAGCCAGAAGAGTAGATGGCGTCAATGTATGGAAGGCTGGTTTTCGTTGGGGAGGTAGTATCGATTTGGATCCATTACAATTCTGTGATTTCTTGTTCAAAACAACACAGTGCCACTTGAGCCCATAAACCTTGGACTCTGTAGTGGAAGTTCAAAAGGAGAGACTGAGACTGTTCACAGTCATGACCATTTTCACAGTTGTATTGGTGTCTGCAGAAAAGATACCAGCAGATGTCAGTGTTGCCCTGGAAAAGTGCACCCTACAAAATGTGAAGAATGTCTTTGGACATTACCAGAATCTGTGCCCACAGCTGCAAGGCTAAGTCTGGCTATATGCATTCTATTTCTCATGCAGCCTCATATCCATGAACTGTACTCCTCAAAAGTGAAGAATTATGAGTACACAATTCAGTATTAGGAATTGCAATTTCAGCAGCAAAGTATGAACGTTGGAAAGCTGATGTAATAGAAAATGCTGAAAATATTCAGCAGGTCAGGCAATACCTGTAGAGAAACTGAATGGATGCCTCACATTAATAGCCTCTGATTAGAATTCATGCAGCAGGATACAGCAAAATAGCTTTGAATGTTTACTTCCTGCCTGCTCGATATTGCTCATTTAATGTGGATACGCTGAATGCATATAAGTACATTTTGTGTTAGAACAGTTTAAGACTATCTAAAGGGTAAGCCCTTAAGTCAACCAGTTGCAGTTGCAGCTGGAAAAATCATTTTCCAGTCAATGCTCTACCCCTCATACATATATTCCTTTTTGCTGGATTGTTTGTCTTCTGCCCTCCTTTATCACTGAATACTGGATTGTATCCCAGAAATATCCTCAGCAAAAATGTCAAAAAACTGTACTAATATATGATGATAACGACATATTATAAAAAAAATTATAAACTTTGAAGGTGTGTCGTATTTGTCACCCTATATTCTTCAGTCATTTCATTACTTTGTCAACAGAGGGCGGCATAGGACATACTGAGAGATCAGGCAAATTACCAGGTGTTAGCCAGAGCAATAATGCCTTGAACAGCTATTGCTCTGATTTTAATTATTTGTTCATGGGATGTGGATATCACTAAAGTTCTCATCCCTTGTTGCCTTTGGGAAGGAGATGATGAACTGTCTCGTTAAATTACCGTAGTCCTTATGATGCATCTCCATCCACAGTGCTTTTAGGAAAGAATTTCCAGGATTTTGACCCAGTGACAGTGGGCAATATTGTTCCACGTAAGGAGGCTGAGTGGCTTGCAGAGGAACTGGTAGGGTGGAGGTGTACTGACTCTGCATCACCTGCTTATCGTACGATGGATGAAAACATTGACAACTCAGTTGGCTGTAACACACGAAACAATAACAGTGATAACGTACACATTGATGCTTAGTTTAGGCTCCAGCAGGGGCACTCAGTCTCTGACCTCACTACAACCTTGGTCCAAATGTTCTGCTGTCCTGTGCTAATTGTTAGGAATTGGTGGGTTTGGAAGGCTTTATTGAAAGAGCCAGGCTGATTTGCTGCATTGCATTTTGAAGACTGTACACACTGCTGTCACTAGGCATTGGGTGGTGAAGAGAGTGAAATGCTGACGTTGATATATGGGGCACCAATGAGATAGGCTATTTAGGCCTGGATGGTGTCAAGCTTTTAGAATGTTGTTACATCTGGGCTCATCCAAGCAAGAGGAAAATATTCTATAACATTCTTGACTTGTGCATTGTAGATAATGTTACCGGTGAGTCAGGAGTTACTCACTCCAGAATTCCTAACCTCAATCTGCTGTTGTAGTGTCTTTTCTTTACACAGCTGGTCCAGTTCAATTTAGCATCAATGATGACCCCAGGATGTCAACAACAGGATTTCAACAAGGAACATGCCATTGAACATCAAGGGGAGATGGCTAACTTCTGTCTTTTTGAAGATGGTCATTGGCTGACATTTGTGTGGTATGACTACTATTTGTCACTTAGCAGATCAGAAGGAGTAGTGAATGATACTCAATGTTGTGCAGTCATCGGCGAACATCCCCACTTCTGACCTTATGATGGAGATGTCGTCATTGTTGAAGCAGGGGAAAATGGTGGGGCAAAGGACCCTAACCTGAGGAACTCCTGCAGAACTCCACTGGAGTTGGTTGGGCCGAGGACTCTACCCTGAGGAACTCCTGCAGAGCTCTGCTGAAGCAGCAGTGATAGATTTCCAGCAATCTAGAACCATTTCTTTTTTGTACTAAGTATGATAGCAACCAAAAGAGACTTTTCCCCTGATTCTCATTGACTCCAGGTTTGCTAGGGCTCCTTGATATCGCACTCAGTCAAATGAAGGCTTGATGCCAAGGGAAGCTGGCCTTCTAATTTTCTCCTCATGGTCCATGGACTTCTGAATTCTGCAGGCTCGGGGTCTTGGAGCATCTAGGCAACTGTGAGTGAACACTGGGTAAAGGTCATCCCTCTCACCTCGCCTGCAGTTCAGCTCTTTTGTCCACATTTGGACCAAATGAGGTCGGGGCTGAGAGCGCCTGATGGAACCCAAACTGAGCATCAATGTGTACATTATTACTGTTGTTGATTAGTCTGTTACAGCCAACTGAGTTGTCAACGTCTTCATCCATCGTACGATAAGCAAGTGATGCAGAGTCGGTCAGAAGACCTTATGGAACATTGAGATGATGCAAATTAGACTGTACAATTGTTAATCAATAATCAAAATGGCAAACATTTTCCAATAAGATAAAGCCCCTTTGCCATTTGATGGCTCCTTCACTAGCTCTATGCGAGTGCTGAAATTAACATCATAACATACTATAATAAGGTGATTGATTTGAATTAATCCGACCTTCCTCCATTACTCCCATACCCAATGTTCACGTTTATTCAAGCTATTTGCCATTCAAAGCCAAAAACCAGACTCTTTAAACTGAGTGGAATAATGCAGAGGCCTAAAGGCTTATGATAAGGGATCACAATACTTTAGGAACCCCTCAATAAAATGAAAACTGAAAGATTGCATACAATTTCAGTATTAGCTCCATATAAGTATAGTATATTGCAATATGATTTTTCGTACAGTCATAGAGATGCACAGCACGGAAACAGACCCTGTTGTCCAACTCTCCTTGTTGGCCACTTATCCTAAATTAATCTAGTCCCATTTGTTATCCCACCAAACCTTTCCCTTTCATGTACCCATCCAGATGCCTTTTAAATGTTGTCATTGTATCCATCTCCTCCACTTCTCCTGGCAGGTCATTCCATACATGCACCACCCTCTGCATGAAAGTGTTGTCATTTTGAAATCTCTGCCCTCCAGTTTTGGACTCCTCAATGCTGGGAATAAGACCTTGGCTATTCACCCTCTCCATGTACCTCATGATTTTATAAACCTCCCAGCCTCAAATGCTCTGGGTAAAATCACACCAAACTACCCTGCCTCTCCTAATAACTCAAGCCCTCCTTTCCCAGCAACATCCTGGTAAATCTCTTCTGTACCTTCTCCAGCTTAAAATATCCTGCCTATAGCAGGGTGACCAAAACTGGGCACAATACTCCAGAAGAGGCCTCACCAACATCCTGTACAATTTTAACATATTAGGCTGGTGGGTGGCACGGTGGCACAGTGGTTAGCACTGCTGCCTCACAGCGCCAGAGACCCAGGTTTAATTCCCAACTCAGGCAACTGTCTGTGTGGAGTTTGCAGATTCTCCCTATGTCTGTGTGGGTTTCCTCCAGGTGCTCCAGTTTCCTCCCACAGTCCAAAAATGTGCAGGTTAGGTGAATTGGCCATGCTAAATTGCCCGTAGTGTTAGGTGAAGGGGTAAATGTAGGGGAATGGGTCTGGGTGGGTTGCTCTTCTGAGAGTCGTGTGGACTTGTTGGGCCGAAGGGCCTGTTTCCACACTGTAAGTAATCTAATAACGTCCCAACTCCTATACTCAAAGATCTGAGCAATAACCGCAAGCATGCTAAATGGTTTCTTAATCACTCTGTCTACCTATGATGCAAACATCAAACAATTATGTAACTGAACCCTGAGGTCTCTCTGGTCTTCAACACTGCCGAAGGCCTACTTTTAATTGTATGTCTTTATTTGTTTTACCAAAATGCAATATCTCGCATTTGCCAAAACTAAAATTAGTGAAAAAAACAATGCTTTGTACTTTTGGCTGATAAATCAACATTTGAAGCCGAATTGTCTGAATCCATTGGGTTTCTGCTGGCCTCATGGAAGATGAAGTGTAAATGGAAGTTGCCAGTAGGGAACCTTTGGAATCTCCATTGTAGCAGAGTCCAAAGGGGTAGCCTGGGACATTGAAGGTTCCGCTACATCCTTAACCCTTCAAAAGTTTTCACTTAAATCAGAGATTCAGAGGATTCCAATGAACTTAAGCAAGGTAGTTACTCAGAAAGGGTTAGACTATGCCATACATTGTCCAGTTCCTGAGTAACTATTAAACTGGTCCCATACTTGACTCTCAAAGCTCCTCTGCTAGAGCCCTTACCATTTCTAGAGCCTCATCTGAATCTTCTGAGAGGTGACACCCCCTTTCCCTGCTCCACACCTGACTGCACCGCTATCACTCCCCACACCCCCTCCGAGGTTATGTCCACCTTCCACACCCCCTGTTGGATTCCAACTCTCCCATCCACCCAAGCTACCTAATGACTGCATCACTTATCTGGGCACCTGGCCCCTTTGCCATCTTGCACCTGGTGCCCTACCTCCCTGGCACCCTGCCCTCTTCCCAATTGGCATCCTATGTGATTGGTACTACCACTTCCTACCCAAATGCACATTACCCCTGTACCCTGATCTCCCGGCATCCTACTAACTTGGCATCTAATTCACAGGCTCTACGAAGAACTGTCAGAATGGAGAGCTCGACAGTTCTAAAGGAGACTCCTTTTGTGAAGAAAAGGGAGTGAAGTGACAACCTGCAAGAGATTGCCAGTGCTCAGGAAATCTAGCCCAATATTTCCAAGCAATGCACACTGCAAGAATCCATTCACCCTTTCAGCTCTGTTACATTGGTCACAGAAGATATGACAAGAGGACTGGGATTGACCATTTCCTCTAATATCCAACTCCGGTCAGGTGGAAAAATTCTACTTTGCATCTGTTTCTAGCCTTTGTTTCTGCCACCTGTATCTGATATCAAGCAACCCTTGTCTTATTATGATCCCAGACTAGTCTCCAAATTTTAAATTATGATCTGTGTAGGAACCAGTGAACCTTTTTACGAAGCTGACCATGTGTGAGATCCCAGGTACTCAGTAAGAGAATAAAGCAACACGATTTTAACGATTTGAACCAACAACAAAGTGTTTTATCATACAAATTTAGAAGAGCGATACAATCCACAATACATATGCTCAACTTATCTCTAACAGCCAGAACTAACCTCAGGTATATATGGATGACAGACTAACTATGGTTGAACATCCATAATGCGGTCAAGGCAGATGCCATGGATTTTTCCATAAACCCGCAATGTTGGTGCAACTGTGTTGCATCAAACCTGATTAAACTTTATAAGTCATTCCAAGATTTTGGAGCTCTTACAAAAACAAACTGCTTCTACAATGGCTCAAATTCTGGTAGTTCATTCCCCTGGGTTCTGGAAATTGCACTCAGGCACCTGCTCACAGGCACAACTTCAGCTTTTCACAGATAGCTAGCTTCGCCAAGCTGACACCGCCTCTGTATTACTTCAAGCTTAGGTCTACCTTAGCTACACAAGGCAAATACCGTGTGGGCTTTCTTCATCCCTGCTGTCAGCGACACTGAACTGTTAATGGCATATGGCCTTTTCCAAGTGCCTACAGCTCCCAGAGCTTTTCCTGAGCTCGAACCCCAACATTTAGCGGCACATCCTGCCTCTCTGGACTTCACTGCCCTAACAGATTTAAGCTTGATGTGGAGGTGTTGGACTGGGTTGGAAAATGTGAGAAATCAGATGACACCAGGTGAACGAAGGGCAATGCTCCAAAAGCTTGTGATTGCAAATAAACCTGTTGAACTATAACCTGGTGTCATCTGACTTCCGAACTTTAAGCTTGCTGCTCCTACACTTTTTGAAGATAGTACCTCTCCTTTCTGCTCCTATGTACTGGATTGACTAAAGGAACCCAAGGTTAGCAACTTTGTCCTCTGCCTCCACCAATTCCCTGGAATTGACTGTTCATTAATCCTTGATCTGATCTGTATGACTGATTGAAGGAATGTAACAATTCCCACCCATATTGCGAGACAGTATTGAATGGGGCTACTTCTTCGAAACCATTAAATGGAACATTTCCTTGAAACTGTCTCTTCCTTGAATTTACAATATTCACAGACTGTTGGCTTGGGCATTACAAAATGGAAACAAAAGAGGATTTCATTACACCGTGGGTATTTGATGAAAGCAGAGTATAATGTCTAATATTTTAAGCCTTTTTTAAACAACTACATGGTTCAATGCTATATATATATCACTCAGTTTAAATGGTGGTTTATTTAAAATAAACCATCTTTTGACATTGAGTCGCTACTTAACCCAGTCACCTTTTTAGGATGGAGGACTATGTGGTTCACCATCATTCAGTAGTTTATTTTGTTTTGGTCACTGCCTGGTCCCTGTTGTGTATCCTGAAAGCAAGAGCCTGCCAAAAAGATCAGCGTAACTTTTTATGGTTTGTTTTAGCTGAATTACAAAACAGGGTCTAAAATCCTATAAACTGTCAACTTCAACCCTGCAGAACTCAGGAAGTTTATGGGCCTCTACCCAGACTCAACATTCTACTGAGGTACATCGTGTTCTTTACATCTGTTTCTGTGCACTCAGTTTATGCTAGTTGTAGCCAATGTCTCTCTCTCTCTCCACATATATTGTAAGTGCGTGCATTTGTTTGTGGTTTGGACTGGGCTGATTTTATAGTCACATCTGGGTTGCCCAGAAAGTCCTAAAATGTAAATCAGACCCTGTAGTGGCTGATTTTTAAAGGGGTCTGAGCCTGGAGCACATCCCAGCAAATTGCAAATTTTCAAGATTGTGGAACTGCAGTCAGTGTATTTATATAGAATTTCAGGCAGCATTTGATGTGCTGTAAGGGACTAATAGGTAGTAGAGTGGAAGGTAGAATTAAGAAGGAATATGGTTGTATGGATGACCGGTAAAAGAAGTGGACTGATGAGATGAACGATGAACCACAGACTTCATCTGTGTGGGGTCCCTTTGATTTGCACAAATGACCTTCAGAACTGAGGGAACAACATTGAAACTTGCTGACGACTCTAGTTTGGGAGCACACATGTTCAGGGCTAAAGGACAAATGAGAAAGATTGCCTGGTACAATTCAATATAGAAAACCATGGTCATACATTTTAAAATAGCTAAAGAAACCAGACCTTAGATAATAACATATGAAGAGATCGAGGGGAAAGAATATTTGGTGTGTAAGTACAGCAGTCACGAAAGATGACAGCATAGATAGGTAAAACAGCAAAAGGAAAGGACGGTTGAATTGTTTGGTTGTGTCCTGGATCCTTAGAAAGCAAAAAACAGAAATGTTTGACTTTTGAAAGATCATAGTTAACTTGTATTTCTGTTTATGTGCAATTTGACCATCCCATTGTAGGGTGGATGTAAAAGCAATGAAAGGGTGGTAAGGTGAGGACTAACAGTAATGAAGCAAGGAATGGAAAGCTCAGTTATTCTGCTACAAAGTTTGCAAGATTAGGAGGTAGCTTCACAAAAATCTTGAAGATTATGAAGGCTTCTGAAAAAGTGAATAGCAATGATTAGATTCCCAACAAGTCCACACTGACCCTCCAGAGAGTAACCCATCCAGACCCATTTCCATCTGACTAGTGTACCTAACACTATGGGCAATTTAGCATGGCCAATTCACCTGACCTTCACACCTTTGGATTGTGGGAGGAAACCAGAGAAACCCACGTAGACGCAGGAAGAATGTGCAAACTCCACACAGACAGTCGCCTGAGGCTGGAATCAAACCTGGGACTATGGTGTTGTGAGGCAGCAGTGCCAACCACTGAGCCACCATGCCACAAATGATTTGAAATCTGCCTTTAAGTTCATGAGAAAACTAATGAAAGGGTTAAAGAAACCAATATTTCTACAGGCAATGGTTAGAGTTTGTCATTCTTTATCTTGCAAACCGCTGCTAATTTTCATTTTCTGAAATAAATAACTCAGGGGAAAAAAGCAATATTGATGTTTATGGGGAGTCAGCAGTAAGATGGGATTGGTGTTTGCAACTTGTGGAGAAAAACACTGTCGATCAAGTTGCCAACTTTCAAGTAGTAACGTTTTATCATTCTGCTTAATAATTTTCTTCTCAGGTGAGGTGAACTATTTATACAATCTAGTTGTTTTATCTACAGGTACAAGTGTACTGTGGATAATTAAGAGATTATCACAAATGCTCAGCATATTCTCCCAAGATTCCCGTGAAGGTACAAGTCTATTTAAAATGAATGAGTAGCACCTGCATTGGAATGTTGTATGCGTTAAAAGCATAACAACGTGTATATAATTTGTCTGCCAATTGCTGGTATTTGTTTTGAGACTTTAATCTCTTCATTTTTTGTGTTATTTGAAAAGAATTCTGCCATTGTTTGCTCAAATGTAACCTTACTGTATTTCAGTAAGACAAAAAGGTGACATCAACTCCAATTATTAAATGGCCTCTCCCAGGATATAGCCTCAATACACAAGAAAGTTAGAGCTCCAGCGCAAAAGCCACATTCTTCAAAGTTACTGTTTTGCCATGTCAGTGTCTGTCTTGGGTTAGACTTAGGGTTAGACTGATGTCATCCTATACACCTTGCAAGAACAAGAAGTGTGGTCCACTTATTTAGCTTTTACATTCCGGTTCAATCATATCAGACAATGATAACGGAGTTATTCACAAATCAATAAAATTAACCTTCGTCAATTAAATCAGCAGGTTGCTCTGATGTTATATTCCGGATGTGGGAGAAAATGCAGCTAAACTTTGGCACCTTACTGGATTGTGCAATGTAACTTTTCCATTTTGTCATCTTATCATTTTGATTTTTGTGTTGCTTTACTGCAGGGCTACTCTGATACTCAGTACAGGGACCGGCGGAGGCAGATTGCAGAAATTGCGATAAATTATCGATAGTAAGTACATGGTGACTTCAAAGGGATTTAGTGGAGTGTAGGGATTCCCCCACCCCCTGATGAAAGGCCTTGCCTGAACCCTGAGCAAAGCGGGAAGGTGATATCACCATTGCCAAGCTAGAAACCTCAGTAAAAGAGAAAGGGATGTGATGCATTATGATGGACAGGCCAGACAGAAAGGGCTACCTGGGGGAATGTTACTGCCTTCCAGCAGCTTGGTGAGAGGGGTCAATTAATGAGTTTACTGCTCTATTACTCACCTCCAGCCTGCCAACATAATAAGATTCCCAGGGCATTTTAGCACTGTCCCCATTGCACCTCCAGCATACCCATGATTATTGAACTGTAAAATCCAGCCCCGAGTCCTACTGCCCATATTATGAGAATTCATACAGTCTGTTTTATTGACTCACTTTGCTTACTCCAAGGATGTCAACCCATGAGTACTAACTGATGCTTGTCTCCACAGTGGCGACCCAATTCCCAGAGTAGAATACACCCCTGAGGAAATTGCAACGTGGTCAGTCAACTTCTTCATTTTTTTTGTATGTTAAAGTTCCTTGGAAAAACATTCTTCCTGTTAACAAAAAGAAATTGGTCTTAACACAAAATGGAACAATCTTAAGAAACATCGTAGTCAATAATAAAAATCATTTGGCCTAATGAAGTTCATCCCTCAAATATTTCACCTCTATATTTAACCTGGTTCCCCTGTACTCCCCTTCTTACTGATTGTTCCATATTAATATGATTAACTGATCTAGAGGAGGAATTTCACTTCCTTTGAACTTGATATTGTCTATGTATGAGACTTGGAAGGAATTGCTTGTTCGTAATTCTTAAATTATCCATGTTGTTTAAGCTGTACTTTCAAAAATTATGATTTGTCCATCAAGCTGAGGGATATTAGCCTGGAGGCATCACATGACTTCCCACTTCAGATAACCAGTTTTAAATATAGCAAAGTCAACTGGTGTTTAACTAACTGCAAAGTAAAGACTCCTCAACTACAACTGAAAGGGTGATCTTTCAATCTCAAGACATTATACATTGAAGGTTTCCATTAGGTTTTCCTTGAGTCATCCTTGCTTGAAGTTCCCAATTTTGTGTTAATTAGGGGCCATTCTGGTTTTAAGAGAGTACAGCATCTTTGCACAAGTCATCAGATTATGATAATTCACTTCTTGAGTATACCAGTTGGTTTATCTGGGACTCGTGGTGTCAGCCTTGTCATTGAGTTAGAAGAACATGCTTTCAAATTCCAGTCCAGGGACTTCAACATGTAATCCTGGCAGGCACGCTATTGGAGTACAGGGGGATAGCTGCACTGTCTTTCAGATGAAGTGTTAAATTGATGATCTATGTGCTCTCACAAGGGGACTTAAAATATAACACTTGAAGAAAATTTGGGAGTTGTCCTGGTGATGTGACCAATATTTATGCCTCAATTGATATCTCTCAAATATATCTATTCATTTTTTTTTTCATCTTGCTGTGTTGGCTTCTCTGTAGAACAGCGTGATCAACGTGTGCTCTAACACTTTTCAACCAGAGATGAAAAACTGCAGCAAGGCAACACTGCTGATGAGTCACTGGTCAGATATATCTCCTGATCAAGAAGGGCCAAGTTTGGGTTAGCCGATCTCAGCCAATGTAGTGTTGCATATACAGAACTGCCCTCCATTCAGATGTAGGCAAAAAGACTTTAGCTTCTTCCGCATGAAAGCTCCTACCAAGAATGCTACTATTTAGTGTACGCTGACCTCCAAAAGCTCAATGGTGTTGGAGACCCACACTTGTCAGCTGCTGCATGTCAGTCTTGAACATTGAGTTTTTTTAAAAATGAAAAACGATTATGTACAGCTCACAGGTGAGTGAGGCACTCTGGTGTCACATACCTTCCATCTCCATTAGGCCACATGTTATGTATATATTATTCATAGGATCTAGGTATCACTGGCTGAGCCAGCATTATTGCCCAGAGGGTAGTTAAGCTTCAACCACATTTCTGTGAGCCTGGAATCACATGTAGGCCATACGAGGTAAGGATATCAGTTTCCTTCCCCAGAAGATATTAGTGAACCGAATGAGCTTTTCCCCAACAGATGCTTAATTCCAGATTCTTTCGTTGAATTCAAATTCCACCATCTGCCATAACAGTATTTGTACCTGGATTCCCAAAAATATTACCTAGTGCTTCTGGATCAATGGTACGGTGATAATCCCACTCGGCCATCATCTCCCCTATATGTAACCTTATTTTTATTGCATCAGTTATCCAGCCAGGAGGATGAGAGTAAATCTGTTGGGCAGGCAGCATAATGAAAAGGCATTGGAACACCGTATGCTTGCTGAGTTAACTGTGTGCATTATTCATCCTTTTGGCATGTTGCTACCCAGGAGAGAAGTGTTTGTGAACCTAAAGACTTTGTATCCAACACATGCATGTGCCGAACACCTGGATGCCTTCAGAGTGCTGGAGAAACAGTGTAATTACAACAAAGACAACATCCCTCAACTTGAAGATGTCTCCTGCTTTTTGAAAGGTTTGCCTTAAGTTTTAATATTTGATAAAGAGATTTGATGTTTTCAACAATTTGTACATCAACTTTAAAAGTAGTAAAACATCCTGAGGTGCTTTGCAGGTGTATTATCAAATTACAAAGTCATACTTAAGCCATAGAAGGAAACATTATGTCAGATGACACTCATCAAAGAAGTCTGCTTGAAATTGAGTCTTTAAGGATGTAGAGACCTAAAGATGAACTTTAGCTTAATGTGTAGACAATTGAGGACCTGGTGGTCTGAAGGAATTTGGGATTATGATTCATAAATGTGACAACTTGTCAATTGAAATTCACTGCTCAAATTAAAAGCATCCAGACTTGTGGACAATTGAAATAAGAGATATTAGTTCATCTCCAGTCTTTTAAAGAGTGAAACAAGCAGTTTTGTAAGAATGTGGATTTCAATTCTGCCACTGAGCCAGACTACAGTTACATAGTGTTAGAGTTTACAGAATCCAATGGGGTGAGTAGTGGAATGAGAAGTGTGGGGTGCACTCACTCCCACCATCTCCAATCATTCCCCCCCCCCACCCCCTCCCATCTTAACACAGTAAATTAAGCATCAATCAGACAACTGAGAACCAAATTAGGAAGCTTGGGGGCCAAAGGGCCTTCCACACTCAATCAGGCATCAACAGTGAGACATCAGCTGGGGAAAAGAGGTAAGCCATGAACCAGAGGTCAGTCCTGACCACCAGTGTGAAGACTGCTGAATGTCCTACTGGAGCTTTGATGGGCATTTGCTTGCAATCTGTTGCACCTTGATGAAAGGGAGGGAGGAAGACAGTAAAGAGGAAACTGTAGGATAGTTAGCCTAATTTTGTTTCATGGGGAAAGTGTTAGAATCAAAGAGATTATAGGTTTGCATTTAGAAAACCTCAAGTTAATTGGGACGAGTCAGCACGATTTTGTCAAAGGGAAATCATATTTAACCAATTTAATCGAGTTATTGTCAGTAGTAATTCATGCTGTGGGTAAGAGAACCTGTAGGCCCACTATTCTTGAATTTCTATAGGGCATTTGATATGTTGTCACATCAAAAGTTATTGCAGAAAGGTTCATGGTGTAGTGGGGTAACGTTAACACTGTAGAGAGTGTACATAAATGGGTCTCTGTTTGATTGGCAGGATATGATGAGTAGAGTCCTGAAGGATCTGTGCTGGGGCCTCAAAGTTTTACAATTTACATTGATGGCTTAGACCTTGGGAGTAAAGGCATGGTGACTAAATTCACTGATGAAACGTAGGCAAGAAGGTATGGTGTGAAAAAGACATGAGAAAATTGCTGTCAGATTTGATCAGTTGAGTGAGTGGCCAAGTGTCAGCTGCATGGAGTATAGTGTGGGAAATCTGAAGGAAGACATTTTTTTAAAGGGTAGGTTGGACAGGCTGGGCTTATTTCCACTGGAGGTTAGAAAATGAGGGGCAACTTGATTGAAGTGCATAAAATCCTGAATGGTTTAGACAAGGTGGATATGGATAGGATGCTTCTCCTCATGGGCCTGTCACGAACTAAGGATATTGCACTAAAATTGGGGTCACCCTTTCTGGACAGAGGTGAGGAGAACATTTATTTTTTAAGGGTTATCCAACTTTGGAGCTCCCTGCCTCCGAAGGTGCAGGAGCTGGGATCACTGACTGACTGTTGTTTTTAAGACAGAGGTGGCTAGATTGTTCTTGTACAAGGAAATCAAGGGTTATTGGGAGTTGGATGGAAATTTGAAACAAAAACAGATCAACCAGGTTTTTATTAAATGGTGGAGCAGGCTTGAGGAATGGAATGGGCTACTTCTGCTCTTACTTCGTATGATGGGGAATCTAACATTTCATGCAAAGTCCTTGCCTCTTGGCCTGACTTATAGTGGTCATAGAGCTGAACATCATAGAAACAGTCCAACTCATCCATGTTGACCAGATATCCTAAATTAATCTAGTCCCATTTGCCAGCATTTGGCCCATATCCCTCTAAACCCTTCCTATTCATATACCCAGCCAGATGCCTTTTAAATGTTGTACCAGCCTCCACCACTTCCTCTGACCTATGAGTGAAGTGAAGTCATTTGCTAATCTAAGTGTTACATTTGCCCCTATTATCATACAGTGGTGAACTGAAGCATGTGATTATGTCTAGAATAACGCTAAAGTAGAAGTTTAAGACCACTGACACAGAGAGAGCAATAGACATAAAATATTCACTTGTGCAATTTGGACTGATCTCCCCAACAAATATTCGACTTGCCTGGTTGGGTAAAGCTCCAGCAATGCTTAAGAAGCTTAAGACCATCCAGGCCAAAGCAACCCAATTGATTGGCACAACAGGCACAAATATTCTCTCCCTCCACAAATGATGGTCAGTCGTAGGACTGTGTACCAACTAAAGGATGTACTAAAGGAATTTACCAAAGCACCCTCCAAACTGGGCATGGGCAGTAAATCCTGGTACAACTAGCGATGCCCATATCCCATGAATGGATAACTAAAATGTAATCAGCTACACAGAGTGATCCAATCAGTGAAGACAGTAGCTCTCTGAATTCAGTTTTAGTGTCTAAACCTTTTGCACAGGATAGCATTGTATCCTACCACAGACTGGCTGCTGTTGGTGCTTGTCTTGTCCTGGCCTCCAAGTACAGCAGCAGGTCAATAATCTGCCTGATTTCCAGGCATGCCTGTCCCTGGTCAGCTGGTCTCCCCTGCCTCCTGTCCTCCTCATTCCCCATGGGAACAGGAGGAGTCTGGTTCCTCTGATGGATTCCTCATACTTTAGGATATTTCTGCCCATCAGCCCCCTTTTTTCTCCCACTTTTTCTATGTTTGATAGGGCCCTGTAAAACCAGTAAGTAAATAGGGTCTGGTAACATTCTTCGACAGCAAAATCTGCTGGCACCTTTAGCCCTGGGTCCAGTCTTTGGGCCACCTAATCCACTCTTGTTCCACTTGGTATAAATACCTCCCAATGATTTTCACACATTGACCACTGACTACCAGAGTGGGAAACCTAACATTGCAGCCAACTGTCTCTTTAACAAGTTCAATATCTCATTCACTGTTTCCCTCAAAATGGTGCCCACTTGCCTTCAGTAAAAGGCTAATTTTGTGCACACACAGGGATTAGAGTTTGGTTGCAGCTCGGAGATTTGAGGCTATAAAACCAACCTGTATAGTTATTGGTCTCAGGCGAGAAACAAAATAAATTCCATGCCACATAATGTAGAATTGTCAGACTGGATTCATACCATTCATTGCACCTTACTGCAGGTTGCTTTGATGATAGCAACTGCTACAGACCAGGCCAGATCCCTCAAAATATTTTAAGAAGGTACCCCAGACCCTAACTTTTTCTTATTTTAAAGGCAGATGTGAGGTAGATGTTCCAGGTGTGATGCAGCTGGTCAAACTACTCGGCTTTAAGCAAAACAATTTATTTAGACACTACAGTTGAAACATGAGCAAAGGAAAATGGAATTTAGGATAACTTAACAATTGGAAAACTTGACTGACGCAATACAGCAACTTAACTACGGAGCTGTTCCAATCCAGTAACATCCCATAAACACACCCCTTGGTAAAAAATGTACATTGAAGCACAGAGCCTTACAGGCAGGAGGGAGCAATATCTGAAGAGATTTCAGAGACAAGTCAGTTAGGAATCATTTACTGAAGTTTGCAAACTTTCTGGACACCAGCATCTTGTGATTGCCACAGCAAAACCAAACTAGAAAAGACCTGAACTGGGACAACTGGCCACTCCCCTGGGTCTAGGCTTTCCTTGGACACCCCAGCACCTCTGTCTTTATGACCTCTCTTTAACAAAAAACCAACAACAAAATAACCTTGTTATCATCACACAACACAGGACTTTTGTACATAGGTGCTTGGACATAAGTCCAGATCTCCATCCCTGACCATATAGTGTTGGAAACCAGAAACTATATGTTAGAAAATAGCATTGTAAGTTTCTCAAATTACAAAGAAACCAAGAAAATAAGGTTTTAGAAGTTCCTGGAAATTGTGCTTCACATGCCAGTAGAATGAACTTTTAAAAGATCTCAATCATCATAATGTTATGGCTCCAATTGTCAACCCTGGACTTGGTAGGGAAAGGTTTACAGAATTTTCCCATTCCTGATTAAGGATAAAATACAAGGAGCCAAGAATTGAGAGCTGTTTAGCCCCTCAAGACTGTTCTGCTATCCAGTGTGATCGTTGGCTAGTTGGATGCCTCAATTGTACTTGCCTGTCCATTCCAGCTGTCGGTTGATTCCTTGAGACATCAAACATTTATTTATCTCAAACTTGAATATAGTAGATGATGAAGAATCACAACCTGTCAAGGCAGAGAATCCCAAAGATTCACAAGAGACCTGTGACCAGTGGTGTGCCACAAGGATCAGTGCTGTGTCCACTGCTTTTCATTTATATAAATGATTTGGATGTGAACGTTGGAGGTATGGTTAATAAGTTTGCAGATGACAAAAAATTGGAGGTGCAATGGACAGTGAAGAAGGTTACCTCAGTGTACAACAGGATCTTGATGAGATGGGCAAATGAGCCGAGGAATGGCAAACGGAATTTAATTTAGATAAATGTGAGGTGCTGCATTTTGGAAAGGCAAATCAGGGCAGGACTTACACCCTTAATGATAATGTCCTGGGGAGTGTTGTTGAACAAAGAGACCTTAGAGTGCATTTTGAAAATAGAGCTCCTTGAAAGTAGATTTGCAGGTAGATAGGAAGTGAAGAAGGTGTTTGGTATGCTTTCATTTATTGGTCAGAGTATTGAGCATAGGAGTTGGGGGGTCATGTTGTGGCTATACAGGACATTGGTTAGGCCAGTATTGGTATCCGATTCTGGTCTCCCTCCAATAGGAAAGATGTTGTGAAACTTGAAAGAGTTCAGAAAAGATTTACAACGATGTTGCCAGGGTTGGAGGGTTTGAGCTATAGGCAGAAGCTGAATAGACAGGGGTTATTTTCCCTGGACTGTCAGAGGCTGTCTTCTCTGGACTGTCGGAGGCAGAGGGGTGGCCTTATAGAGGTTTATAAAATCATGAGGGGCATGGATAGTGTAAATAGACAAGGTATTTTCTCTGGCATGGGGGAGTCCAGAACTGGAGGGGCATAGGTTTAAGGGGAAAGATTTAAAAGGAATCTAAGGGGTAACTTTTTCTTGCAGAGGGTGGGGCATGTACGGAATGAGCTGCCAGAGGAAATGATGGAGGCTGGTACAATTACGACATTTAAAAAGCTTTTGGATGGATATATGAATAGGAAGGGTGTACAGGCATATGGGCTATGTGCTGGCAAATGGGACTAGATTTATTTAGGATATCTAGTCGGCATGGACAAGTTGGACCAAAGGGTCTGTTTCTGTGCTGTACACCTCTATGACTCTGTAACCCTCTGGGTGAAGGATGGTCTCCTCCTCTCGATCTGAAGCGACATACTCCATTATCTTGAGGTTACGTCCCTTCCTTTGGCTTCCCCAGCCAAAGGATAAAACCTCTTAGTTTTCAGCCCTGTTAAACCCTTTCAGGGCATGTTTCATTTTTCAGTGTTTACTTGTCTCGTTTTTCCAAAGTCTGGAGAGAATAAGCCCATTTTACTTCATTGCTCATCCTAGGTGCCAATTTAGTGACCAACTGCCTCTGCGATAGGGTTAGGGCTGAATTGAAAAATCGGGATGAGATCTAGACAATGGCTCAATTTTAAATTTCCTAGAAGGAAAGTAAAACCAGTAGTACTGGCCCAGTAGAACCAACTGGTATTTCAGACTTGGAGAGACCAGAAAATCCTGGAGAAAATGGTTGGAGAGAGATTGTCTCCCAGGTCTGGGCAGTTAGCACTGGTAGCGTTCCATATTGCTGTAAGTGCATGAGTACAGCTGTGGCTGGTATCTGTCAGGTACATGTGAACATATGGATGAGAGTAGGCCAATTGGCCCCTTCAGCCTGCTGTGCCAGTAACATCAAGACCAGGTAGAACACAGGTCTTTTCTCCCACCTCTCTTAAAATGCATAACCCACCATATCTCATCTGAGACCTACTAACATAAGTCAGGCAGCAACTTGCAATTTGGACTGTTGTGATGTTGATGTTTTTAATCAATCTGCTTAGATGTGTTATAACACATCTCTGTAGCAGGTAGGACTTGAACTCAGGCCTTATGGCCTGGAAGTAGGGAAACTACCACCATAAGTGCAATAAGTCCCTTAGACGCAACTCTTTTACATAGAAGCTGATCAGATTATTGTCACCTATTATTATTGAGTGAAGGTAGCTATTTTCCTAATCAACCCTTTTCAGAGATTTTATTACACATCGTTGGAGTACGTGGGACTTGAACAGACGTCTTTCAGTTTCGGATAGGGACACTACCACTACGAGAGCCCCAAGTATTTAGTTTTTTTATTTTCGCTTTATAGCTGGAAGTGTCATCACACACAATGGAATGGCTTTCCCATCACCAAATTGCAGTGACTGTTTTCCTTCCCAGACACGAACCACCACCAGTAAAATACCCATGTAAGATCTCAGCTCTTTATTACAAAAGCCCAAAGAACCATCTCAATCAGCTCTGGAACTGTTCTATTTGAGCCTTAAAAGGAACCTGCATTTCTGACAGGAAAACTGGCAGCGAGTAATCAGGAGGGAAGCAGTGCTGGTGGTCAAGGCCATGATTGATCTGGTGGAGGTCAAATTGTGGCCATTAGCAGCCTGCATTGAAAGGCCCTCATACTCATCCCAATTCCAGGTTACATTAAATATTCCTAAAAAAAAAATAAGTTTTCTTTGCGTATACAAAGTTGATAACACTTATTTAAGTTGAGGGCTCTGTTCCCCTTTTTTTGTCCATATCATAATGAGTATTCACTCCTTCTTAGCCATATCAGAGGCTCAGGCGATGATTGCATGCCTGTGAAATGGGCACGTGCCATCGAATTTCCAAGCCTCCATATGCGTTACATCAATGTTTATCTATAAAGTCATAAACTCAAAAGTTTAATGTTTGTATAATAAAAACGAAAAACTGCTGCTAATTTTATTACACGTTGTGATTTAATGTAACAGATGTTCTATGTTTATCTGTGCCAGAACACTCAGGGTTTCAGCTGTGGCCTGTTGCTGGGTTACTTTCAGCCCGGGACTTCTTGGCGAGTCTCGCTTTCCGAGTTTTCCAGTGTACGCAGTATGTAAGACATGCTTCCTCGCCAATGCATACTCCTGAGCCGTAAGTAGATGTTGTAAAATAAACGCAAGTAGCAAGATTTGGAAATAAATTGATGAAAATTTGTAACGAAACAGCAACGTGCTGGAAATGCACAGCAGGTCTGTCAACGCTTCATGATTTAGCTGGAAACCCTCTCCATTTTCTTGATAAATGTTGATAGATCTTCTGCGGATTCCAGCTTTTTACGTTATTGTTTCTAGTTTGGAATGCCAGTGCCATCTCCTGTTTTGCAGAAATTGAATGAGCCATGATTGTTTCTTCACATATACCATCCAGCACTTATAAATAATACCTCTAAAATATCAGGTGTTGTTGATATTTCTTAAAACTTCACTTCACTTTTTGGACACACACACTCTCTCTCTCTCTTTCTCTGTCTCTCTCTGTCACTCTGTCTCTCTCTCTCTCTCTCTCTCTCTAAGATTGCAAATGGCTTCAGTGTCCAAAAGCTAGGGAGTGGAAACATTAGCCTGGTCATGATGTCTATCAGTGACCTTCACAAACAAATATTTGAGTATTTCATGGGGGAGGATGCCAATACGGCTTGTTGGACATATTTTCTATGGCAGACCTGGAGTACTTTTGGCTTTGCGTAATAATAGAAAACACATGATACTGGATTGATGTCAATGCAAACAAACATCGGTAAGGCTGTTTGACAGGCAGCTAAGACAATAGTGTTCAGTTCTCAAAAACTTAAATGATGCCCTTCTCAAGGACTGTCATTTCAATGAAGTGCCAGAGACTTCAATGAAGTCCTTGGGGACCCACCTTGTCCCCAGCATCATGCTCCTTCAAAAGAGGTGAGGAAAATAAAAGTGGGCCAAAAGTGTCATTACCCAACAAGAAACAACAACCACTTTAACCAAATAAACAACTGTGGACCTGGGAAATCTGAATCAAAAACAGAAATTGCTGGCGAACCACAACAGGTCTGGTAGCATCAATGGAGAGAAAACAGGGTTAACGTTTCGAGACCTGTGACCCTTCTTCAGAAAAACTACTTATTGGCAGCTACTTAAATTCTTGCTTCGGTAACTTGGAGGTGGTTGGAATGTTTAAGTCAAGGGAAGGTGTGTATTTTTATGGCAAATTTAAATTTGCAATTCAAGCTTATTATTTCATATGTTACGTCGCTGCAGTTAGCTAACTTCTGTGGGTCAGGTTTGGCTGCAGATAGTCTTTTTTAACTGACCCTGTTTGCTTTTCCATCTGGTGGTGTCCATCTTGCTGCCACTCAAAGAAGATGCAGGTCTGGGAGATGAAGTAAGCACCTGGCCGGCTCAGACATCACTCTGTCATGAAATCCGGGATGTGACCCTGAACAATCCTGTGCAGCATGTCTTCATTCACATCTGGTGTTAACACTTCAAGTGATGTCCAGAATCTTACTTAGGCACCATTAGTAGATCACATCCAATTGATGTGACCGCTTCACAATTCTCTTCCATGTCTCACTGGTTTAAATCGAAGAAAGATAATACAATGGCTATGTAGAGTCATGGATTTATGGGTGTATTGATGGTGTTCGAGTTGTAGACTGTGTGCAGCTGCAGACTATTGCGGGGCTGGTGAAGATCTTTCAAAATATTTCGCCTACCTTGCCATCTGTTCCTTATCTGCTAATAGCATCCTGCCTATTCTTGCGGTGGATTGGTTCAGTGAATTTGCTTCTTAGACCAAATATGTTCCTATATGACCCTGTAGAGGAACTTAGAGTCATTCTTATTTGCTGCTGCTTGTGCCTCTCTGTCTTTTAATGCTATCCATCCTCATCTGCCTGTCCTCCAGCTCTTCATCATAGCTTTATCTAATGTTCTGTACCTTTCCCCATCTTTTAACCTTTTCTCCATATTCTTCACCTGGTCCCTCTTGCTCTTTGCCAGCTTTACTTTCTCAGCCAATTTCCACACTGGGTCAGTGAACCATTGTTCTTTCTGCAGTCACTTTCATCCCCCTTTTAAAGAATTCTCACTTTTCCCAATGTTTCTCAACCTCAGTGGTAAATTGACGGTGGAGAGTGCCAGCAGAGGTTGTATGATCTGCCGTGTTCTTCAAGTTCCTCCATCAATGCCATGTTGTTGCCTTCTTCAGCTTTAGGTGAATCTTGCCCAGCACAAAGTGCTGGCCTTACCCCATATCAGCTGCTCAATAATTTTGGTTGTCTGTAAGCCTCTGACGCAGAAAATACGGGAAGAGCCGTAGTTGTGGGCAACCGGTACCGGAGCTACAAATGTTTATGCAAATCTTGAGCACAGGAAGAGCTTTCGGGCATCACAGATTCTGCTGTAAAGTTTGGGGTTGTCAGGGATGAGACATTTCTTTCGACTTTCTTTCAATACAGCCAATTTGGCTGCTTCCTGCTGTTCCTATCGGGGTGGTAAGTTTTTTACAGAGTGTGGATGCTAGCCTCAAGCCTAACCCACCTCTTTTCCAAACACAACTGAGATTGGTGTGTTCTGCAGACTGTGCTCCTCCAGGTAATGCTCCTGAAAGATTGTCCTGCCAATGCTGCTTCAGTTCAAATGCAGGACCTGCCGAGACATTGGCAGCAACTTTTTCAGAGACCTGAGGTCTGAGAAGATCTGTGGTAGATATAATATTAAAACAGACTGAAGTGAGAACAAATAAGAAAACCTTGATAACCTCTCTCAGTATCAAAATAAAAGAGTTAGTGTGTTTAATGTCTGGAATGACACACCAATGAACAGCATTGGCATGAAGGGGATGAAAATTGTCAGCTTGGAACTGGGATTGGGAGTTGAATGCAGCTTAGTTATACCAAAAGACATGGAGATATTTTCTACTTAACTTGTTCAAAGATGTTATTACACACATGTGGAGCAGGTGGAATCTGAACTTGGACCTCCTGGCTCAGAGATAAGGATACTACCATTGTACAAGAACAGATCTCCCCCCCCCCCCCACACTCCCACCCCAAAAGCATGCAAGAAAGAGTGGTCAACTGCACCCAGCTGGACCAGTAAGGCTAGTGAACTGGGATTGAGAGAAATAAAACAGATTGTTTTTGCAACATCGATTTGACAAACTGAACAAGGAAATCGGAGAAGCTGAGGGGCACGGAGTGATTTACTCCACAGAGATCTTTTTTGTTTGTCAGCATTGATAAGGAGACATTTCCCTCACTCGGAAAGGCAATAAGTCCTGAAGTATATCACAGTCCAAGGATTTAAGCATTCTGTGTTTGTTTGGCATTTTTAAAATGTTGTCATGCTTGTCCCTTTGAAGATCAGCAGTATGGAAGAGCCTAAAGGCACAGTGAATAGGCAAGACAGGGCTAACTATTATTAACATTATATGATCTGCAACAGGCATTTGACAGTCATCATACCTGCCCATTACTGTTGATTAAACTTGACACTCTTTGCACTCCATGAGTCCTTTGATAGGGCTTCATGCAGACACTCAATCAATTGGATCACTGTTAGTTTTGCAGCTTCTTAAGCTTTCTTCAATATTCTGTTATGTCTTTGTTTTCTTTAGCTTCAGTTGTAGAACATATAAGATGGTCTAATATAGCATTATTATACTTAACTGGATAACCAGAACCAGAATCGGAGCTTATTCATGCATTATCAGGTGATGGAGGATGCAGTAGTACAACTAGGAAAATGAACTGTCTTTTGCACAGCACTGGAATTGTCTTTCATAGCAACAATGAGGATTCTGGCATTATAATTTGCATTATAGATATATGGTTCCCTAGGGAACAAAAAAGAGTCAAACTCTGGCTGTTTTTGGACAAGGAAAAATGGTACAAACTTATAGAATTTATCTTATACCCCAGAAGACCGTTCCTTAAAGTAATGAACTTGCTTATTCCAGTTCCAAGCTGAGATCAACACTTTCAGGTAAATCCATATTGTTAACTGACCACTTGATGACCCAATTTGGTAAGAATGAACATGTATTGCAACAATCACACTTCATACACATGCATTATTTTTGATTTGCTTTGACAAAATATTCTATAGTAGTTTAGACGTGTCTTAGGATATTACAACACAGATGCCAGTGTTTATAGTAACATAACATAACTGAGGGAATTTATAAGGCTTATTAATTGCAAAGAAAATGTACAAATCTGAAATGGGAGACACACAAAAGAAATTTCAGTTTCTGACATCCTTCTACCCACCTCTCCCATATCACTGATACCTTACTAAAAGTACTAGCGATTCTCCAGTAACTCATCCAAGTGTCCATTATTCATTTGCAAGTCTGATACTGTAACAGTAATTGTCTTTACTGCAGTGAGTCTCACAGTTAGCCTTTGTCCTTGTTTGCCATCATGGAGTACTTTCAACAGGATGACTTCTCTAACACAAGGTTAATGAGATCCCTTGTGGCACTTCAGTTGCTATCCTAGCTGGGAACAGCTAACAATGCAGGATAGCAAATGAACCAGTGATCTTCTATTGCACATGGTTAATACTATAATGGACAGACTCCCTCAATAAATCATCAGGGGACAGGTACAGATAGTGCGCATTCACTGTGATTGAAACACAATCAACAGTCACAATTAGAGACTACCTCCTGTTCAATTAATAAAGTAAGTGAAAGAACTCCATTATGGCTCATTGGATAATTTATTATCTAACAGTGAAATACAGACCAAAAAAGTGTCAGTTTTGATTGTTAGGCATGCTGCGTAAATGAGATTAGTTACTAGGCCAGTGCAGTTTTCATATTGACTCTGTGTAAAATAGATGATTCAGATGATTCCTTCCACTAAGTGTTATTCTATGATGACTAATGCAATGTATTTTAGGTGTGCGTGAGTTGGTACCACCTACGAAAGCCTAAAGGACAGTCATCAGTATTCAGGCCCTGAGATCCTAGGGAACTAACGTGCCTGCACAAGCATAACAGAGCAACACCTTCAGCCAACCAAACCTAGTACCACTGCACCCTTACCCCCACCCTAACAGCTTCCTCATCACCAGCTGCCTCTCATCCCAGTGGTTGTGGTCATTATCTCAACTTGCAGAGATTAGGTCATTTATACTGTCATAATTGGTAGATCCTGACTTCTGCAATCCCAGCTAGGGATACCACTGATGTAATGGACATCACTATGCAAGAAGAAACTGGTGAAGAGTTAACACGATTCTCCTGCTCCCCTGGAGAACTAGCAGGTCTTATGCAGGGGATAATCTCCTCTGGTATCTATCACCCTTCCTATTCTTGACTTCAGACCCAAGGCCTTCAATCCGACTCAAGCCACCTCCCAGCTGGAATTTCACATGTAGTTAGGGACTCTCTCCAACACCACCTCTTGACTTAATGGGGAGAGTCAAAAGCTCTATCCAATTAACCTCCTGTTGAAATAGAAAAGGGGAAAGCAAATGGATTCCTGGGTTTCACTTCAAATCCCTGTTTCTCAGGTTGGAAAAGAGCCATTGTGCCTTTCTTACATCTCAGAGATTTTAGCGATTTACTTTCTAGCCTCACATTTGCTTATTGGATCATGGACTGAAGCGTATGTAATGCCAGTGGCATTATCTGTCCCATAACACTGGTGTGGGCAAGAGAAATTTAGACAAAGATAAAAGCAACAATATGTAGAAATGTTCACTGTAGAATGTATTGATTAAAATCGAGATGTACCGTTGGATAGTGTTCATCTTCTTCCTTTTTATATTTAGGGATTGTTGCCATGAACTGCTGGGACATGTCCCCATGCTGGCTGACAAGACATTTGCTCAATTTTCTCAGGTAGTTCCATCTTCCTTTGTAATGAATATTTACCCTGTATAACAACAAACACAGAGCATGTAAGTTCTCTTTAGATCAGTGATCTTTGAGGGTTGTTCAAAATAATGAAGGGCTTTGACAGAGGAAGAAAGAAGAAACTGTTGTCACTGGTAGAAACCATAAGATAGAATATGCAAAGGAACCAAAGGCAGCATAAACACAATTTGTTTTTACTGAGCGAGTTTTTAATTTTAGGACTGTTAAGAGCAGTGGAAGCAGATGACATTTAAAAGGGAATTAGATAAATACTTCAAAAGGAAATATTCGCAAGGTTATAGGGAAAGGGGGAAATTCAGATTAATTATATGATGATCTTTATGCTTTTGATCTTAAGTTATGCAGCTGTTGTGTGGGTCATAATACTTCAATTGCCTTGTTACACAATGGTGTCTATACTGCAAAATAAATGGGTTGGATACCATAGCACTGGTAACCCCATCACTTTTCTGAGTTTCTCACTGGTAGAAGCAGTTTGCCCCTAAAAGCAGTCAAGACATATTTTGATCTCTGTATTGTGATACATGTTTTTTTTTCAAATTTCAAAGATATACTTTATTCTTAAAAATATCTTTATTATCATAGTCACGAAAACAATTTGGTTCTCTACAATCACATATGAAGAAACAAACAAACACTGGAGTTTGACTCTATATCCAGCAAACAAACACAAGGCATTTCTTTCTTGTACAAGATTATATTTTACATACATTTGAGACATTGGGGGATCCGATGACTGAATGGGCCCTGGCCTAACTTCAGCAGAAAGACCTTAAATGGTGGTCTTTCCCCACTGCGCCTTGACAGCAGCTACCCAAGCTTTAGTGCATCCCTCAGTACATAGCCTTGGAATGTGCCAGTCTGCAACACTTGATTGAGGTGAGCTCCTTGCTCTGGAAGACCATGTGCAGTCAATGTCTGTACATGTATTCCATTCACTTGGCATGCCAATGTGTTTGTAATTGCAGAGTTAAAATTTCCATGACACCAGTTTATAGTCCAATTGGTTTATTTGAAAGTACAAGCTTTTGGAGCACTGCTAGCTATCTGATGAAGGGGCAACACTCCAAAAGCTTGTATTTCAAATAAACTTGTAGGACTACAAACTGGTGTCATGTGAATTTTAACTTTGTCCACTCCAGTCCAACACCAGCTTCTCCACATCATGGCTATTGCAAAGAGCACTATAGAGTTCAGAACCGGCACTGAAGTCATTCTTTATAGGGATGTTTACTGTTATCCAACCCAAAGGTCTTTCTGGGACTACTTTATGATTCAGTCTCTTTTCTCTGCCCCTTTCTTTAACATCTTTAAATAGTGTGAGGAGCTCACTGCTTGTCATACGCTTGGTAATCAGCTTCTCCCTTCCCCATGATATATAAGACAAGAGAATAATGAGACCATAGATCAAGTAATGGATGCCATTTGCGTACATCTATGTAAAACTGCATATTGTGCACAACATAGATTCAGCATAGATTTAAAGCAAGGGATAAAAATGCATTCATTGTGACCAGAGACCCAAGGTACTGAGACTATTTCCTTTGTGTTAGAGAAGGCTAATGTAAGATTAAATGCAAGCATTTTTATAATTATGAAGCATTCAAGTAGGTTTAATCAAAAAAAATTCTATTTTCTGTGATTGGAATACTGATGATGAAGTCATTCGAAATGAACTGAAGGTGCAAATGTTATTACAGCATGGATTGCTCTGTTATAAGAGGTGTTGATGAAGGGACTGCAGCACTTTTAAGGGAAAATTATATAAAAGAGACTGAGATGTGTTAAAAATTGCATGGAAGCTTTTAATTTTTCTTAAGCATTCCCGGTCATTAGTCCAGAAATAGTGAGAGAATGACAAAATCTGCCCAAGAAAAATGAAGGAACTGGAAGGGTATGGTGCGCTCATAAACTTACTGCCTTTATCATTGGAGCTCATTAGTTTTGTATTTTAGCAAGTTTAAATATGGGAGAAAAATAATCTCAAAGTGGTAAAGAAGGAAAGGATGAGTTGATGATCAGCGCCTGTACTGCCAGCTCACTTAGTTTGTCTTTGATTACTGTAACATCTAAAGTCCTTCTGTCATCTCAGAATATTGGTCTTGCCTCCCTCGGAGCAACTGAAGAGGAAATTGAAAAGCTTTCTACTGTGAGTATTACTACATTCACGTGGAAATCACAGCAGGTCAGGCAGCATCCGTGAAAGAGAGAGAGAGAGAGAGAGCAAACTAACATTTCGAGTCTAGATGACTCTCCATCAGAGCTGATGTGAAGTGTGGAGGGGGTAACATTTGTGCAGTAGTGTGGGGTGGAATGCTGGGGAGAAAGGATGTTGGTTGTTTAGATTAAGTGATCGGAATGTGAGAATGGTAGAGCGATCATGTGTCTAACAGCCACACTGGAAAGAATAGACAGTCCCACTGGAGTGGGTGGAGGGGAGGGATGACACTGTGACAGAGGATGTAACAAGTAAACTCGATTACCTGAATACCAATTACCTGAAAATCAGATTATCTGAAGGAGATCTCAAGGTCCCGATGGAAACATTACATCAAAGACGTGCTTCCAACAGTGATCACGTTTTTGTTTACAGTGATTAAACTGGCTTAATCTTCAAATGACTGCCCGCCCTTTCTCTCTCTCTCTCCACACCTTCTACACAGGGGTGTACCCTGAACACTCCTTCCCCCATAATCTCTCCAACATTGTCCTACAGGGCAAAGGTGGAACCTGTCAAAAAGTGTGCACTATTTGGAGACTTTCCCCACAAAGGCAACTGCAGCAGTCTTGTTGGTGTCCAGTCCAGCTGCCCCAGAGAGGGGGCAGGTGTGTATGGGGCTGGGCGCCAGGCGGGGGGGGGGGGCACGGTGTTTCACAGGATTGCAGGCAGGGGGCAGTGTTGGATGGTTTTGGGGGCTGGAGGTGGTGTTGGACGGTATTGGGGGCGGGGGCGGTGTTGGACAGGGTTGGGGGTGGGAGGTGGTGTTGGACGGTGTTGGGGGGGTGGGGTTGCATGGGGTTGGAGGCGGGGAGGCAGTGTTGGATGGTGTTGGGGCGGGGGTGCGGGGATGCACAGGGTTGGGGGCAGCAGGGCGGTATTGCACAGGGTTGGGGGTGGGAGGGGGGGGTTGCATGGGGTTGGAGGTGGGGCAGCGGGGCGGTGTTGCACGGGATTGGGTGCAGGGGGCGATATTGCATGGGGTTGGGGGCGGGGGTCGCGGTCTTGTGCGCTGTATGCTGCTATAGTCTCCTGAATGGGGAGCAGACTTTAAAAACTCTGAGCCCCAGAGGAAAGGCATTTAATCAATTAATTGAATAATCCATTATCCGAGCGAAATAATGCCCGCCCATCTCGTTCGGATAATCGAGGTTCCTCTTGTAAAGCTAAAAGAAAGAGAAGGAATGGAAGTGGGTTCACAATCTGAAGGTGCTGAACTCAATATTAAATCCAGCAAGTGCCTGGTCTGAAGATGAGATGTTGTTCCTTCAGTTTGTGCTGTGATTCGTTGGAGCACTGCAGCATGCTGAAGACAGACAAATGGGTGTGCGAGCAGAACACTGTGTTAAAATGATCAGCTACAGGAAAGTCAGGGTCATGCTTGCACATGGACTGAAGGTGTTCATAGAATCCCTATAGAATCATAGAATTCCCACAGTATGGAAACTGGCCCTTCGGTCCAACAAGTCCACACTGACCCTCTGAAGAATATCCCACCCAAACCCATTCCCCATTGCTCTACATTTACCCCTGACTATTGCACCTATCCTGTGAATCCCTGAACACTATGGCAATTTAGCATGGCCAATACACCTAATCTGTATATCTTCGGATTGTGTTCTGTGTTTGCTTTTCTTCAATGTAGAGTAGATTCAGATTGTTCATTAGATTAATTTCTCAAGTAAGCTGTTTGAAGTGAACATCACTCAAACTATCTCATTGCTTCTTCACAACCTGTCTGTTGCAGCTTTACTGGTTTACTGTGGAGTTTGGACTGTGCAAGCAAAATGGAGAAATTAAAGCATATGGAGCTGGTCTGCTGTCATCCTACGGTGAGCTAATTGTAAGTGGTGCTGTATTCACTGCGTTTCATGCAAAACAACAATCATTTTTACTCATGTGTTACTGTTTTTCGGAGTGGAATTGTTGTATTCTTGTTCTCTCTCATTTTTTTCTTTCACTCACACGAGGAGTTCCCATGACTTTGTGTTTGACTAATGGACATTCCATAAGACCATAAGACAATAGGAGTGGAAGTAAGGCCATTCGGCCCATCGAGTCCACTCCACCATTCAATCATGGCAGATGGGCATTTCAACTCCACTTACCCGCATTCTCCCTGTAGCCCTTAATTCTTTGTGACATCAAGAATTTATCAATCTCTGCCTTGAAGACATTTAGCGTCCCGGCCTCCAGTGCACTCTGCGGCAATGAATTCCACGGGCCCACCACTCTCTGGCTGAAGAAATGTCTCCGCATTTCTGTTCTGAATTTACCTCCTCTAATTCTAAGGTTGTGTCCATGGGTCCTAGTCTCCTCGCCTAACGGAAACAATTTCCTATCATCCACCCTTTCCAAGCCATGTATTATCTTGTAAGATAATGTCGAACTTTGTGGCATTTTGCTAATCATTGCATCTTATTTCCTTGATGGGATTTATCAGGCAGCACCTTCCCTTTCAAGATCTATGTTAACTGCTGGAAACTAGATCAATACAGTGCAGATTATTAAATTTCTGCTTAATAATATAGCTGATTTATAATCTCCTGGGCTCTCCAGAGTCCAGTGATAGTTCTAGAATGATTGTTGATACATTACCATTGACCTGGTTTTTCTCAGCACTGTGGACAAAATATTGTAGATTCTTGGATGGGATGAGATCAAAGTCATTGGTTGTCTCTTTAGGAGAGATCATGATATTCATCTCATCCTTCTAAGTTTAGTAGTCATTCAGAATGCTTCTTATTCTGTGTTGATCCTCCATTTCAAAGCCATGTTTAAATTTTAATACTCCCACCTCATCTCAGATTGCCAACTTACTAAGACAACCTTCTGTCCTGATTTTGCCTCATTGTATTTAGCTCCTTGTGCATCAGGTAAAGACAGAATTAGTCTTTGTTCCAACATCCCGATATTCAACTAGTCTGTCAGTATGGGCTCATACATGTAGATACTAAATGATTGTTTGCACTCATGACCTGTAATCATTCAAGATCGATTTACCGAGTCAGCCCCTTATAAAAGGTGAGGACTGTAGATGCTGGAGATCAGAGTTGAACAGTGTGGTGCTGGAAAAGTACAGCAGGTCAGGCAGCATCCAAGGAGCAGGAAAGAAGAGGTTGCATTCATAGGCTCTTCCTGATGAAGAGCTTATGCTCAAAACATCGACTTTTCTGCTTCTCCGATGCTGCCTGACCGGTTGTGCTTTTACAGCACCACATTCTTCCACTCAGCTCCTTGTAAAGACATGTTGGCATTTTGTTTGATTTACTGAGGAAGAATAAGGTATTGCTTTGTTTATATTACAGACAATGTTCTGTGCAGCTTTAGAAATAAATAAAATGTTTTAAAAATCTGTGTGTTCCTTAATACAAAAAAGCCGATGTCAAACCTATGCTACCACTTAACCTGAAAGTTTGGTTTGAGTGATTTTTCACCTGAAACTGAATCTGACGTTTTATGCACAGCACTCCCTGTCTGATGAACCCGAGTTACGGGAGTTTGACTCTGACGCTGCTGCTATGCAGCCCTATCAGGATCAGACATACCAACCAGTGTATTTTGTTTCTGAAAGTTTCAATGATGCTAAAGACAAACTGAGGTAAGTGGCTTTGTCAAAATGTAACAGTTGAATGCTTGTATAGTGAGCTAAAGATAAACATTTACATTGATCATTCAGCTAATTTACTCAAGATATCTCTTCTAATCACAACCATCTCATTTCTGGAAGAAATTTGGGACTGGATTAGTAAACTAATAATCTGGATTAACAATCCAGAGAAGTGATTTAAATCCTGTTTTGAGCATTTAATAAGAATCTGAAAGTAAGACAAAAATGCTTCAGATAAAATGGTCAGGAAAACGTTAGATTGGGTTAAAAATCCAACTGGTTCACTGATGTACTTTGAGGAAGAAAAACTGCCCTTTACCTGATCTGGACTCAATGTGAAGGTTTTCCCATAGTTGAGTCATAGCTGCATCTCTAACAGCGCTATAACACAAGGACTGCAGCAGTTCCAAAAGTGGCTTACCGACATCTTTCAAGGGCAATTAGAGATGGACAATAAAAACTCATTTAGCCAGCAATGCCTACACCTCATGAATGAATTTATAAAAGTGCTCTCAAAGCATAATTCCTTTGGTAGAGTTGAAGGATGGAGTAATATTTTATAATGGGGAGAAGACTAAATCAACTAACTATAATTCAGTTTGTTCTTAATTGAGGATTGGCTGTTATATTTCAAACTCGATGCTAACTTTGTGGCAGTTTGGGAGAATCACATTCAATAATCCCACAGATTTGTTAATGGCAGGTCATGAGTGACAAATTTAATATGATTATTTTGACAAGTATATCTTGATATATTCATACATGATATTTTAGAAGATTCAGTAAGGTATTTGGCTGGAAGCTTGTTATATAAATTCAAGTGTATTGTATTCAAGGAAACATTACAATATAATTTGATATTGGTTCACCAGCAGAACACAGAGGATTAAGGCAAATATTTATTGCCCAAATGGAAAGTGTTGATGTGTATATCAGGGCTCATATTTTGCTCTGAATGTATGGAGAAAACAGCACTTTCTTTTAAATTCAACTGGTCACTTTCTCAATAATCTGAAATTTGCCAACCACGACTTGCTCCTTAACTTTTTCTTGAACATTGTATAGTTCAAACCTTGTGGATGTTATGCTTATTCAGGAGAACCATTCTGGAAAACAAAAGATTATGGTATAAAAGTTGAAACCAGCATTTAATAATCTGAATCAAGCAGTTGTTTACACTGAACATTATTTCTGAAATAAGTTTGGCTTTTGCACTTACAGAAAGTATGCAGCCAACATCAAGCGGCCGTTTTCAGTGAAATATGATCCATTTTCCAAAACCGTGGAAGTATTGGACAATCCTCAGAAAATCAAGACTTCTTTGGATAATCTGAAGGATGAGTTGCAGTTGCTGACTGATGCACTGAATGTTTTATCCTAACATTTGGCTCTGCATGCAATCATAGAATGTACTTCATCTCTATTACTGTTGCATTGTAAGCTTCATTTATTTGTGAGTCAGACTTTTTAGCTTTCATTCTAATGTAGCCATGTGTAGGAACAGGCAGGAACATAAAGTTGAAGAAAGTAGGGATTTTGCTTCACTGCCTCTGCCAGGTAACTTTTATTTCTTTTGCCTCCTGGAATGTTAGAGGAGGTGGAGGCAGGTAAAATTGATTTTTATCACTGTAGAAAAAGGGCCCATGATGAATGGGCGGCTTGCTTTACATGGGCAAAGAAAATGACAAGCCATGCTGAGTTGGTTATTGCAACACATCCCACTTGATTACAAATTGTGCAAGTGGATAAGCTTGCTTGAATGAATGGGGAACTAACTTCGATGTTGTGGCTGCAATCCCCTTCCCTCTCTCAAAATTGCCTCTCTAGATATTTTCTGCCGAAGTGAATAACTTCATAACTACCGTGTTAAATCGAGTCTGCAATGTGTTTGTCTGTTTCTATCCACATTCTCCTGAAGTTTACTGCTGTTCTGCTCAGTAGTTTCCCAGCTGCCAAGTTTCTATCATCCATAATATTGAAAATTGTACTCCTTTCATCGAAGTTCACATCACTTTTATATATGTGTAACAAGAAAAACAGTGGTTCTAACTTGCGTCCCTGGGGAGTGCCAGAGCATATTTCTCGGCAGTCTGAAAGACATCCTGTTGCCATTACTCTCTTTTGTCTTATTCTTTCAGGTATTATGCACTCATTGTCTCTGTCCATTTAGCACCACTAATTTATGAATATGTTTGTTGTAAAGTCATAGTCATAGAGATGTACAGATGGAAACAGATCCTTCAGTTCAACTCTTCCATGCCGACCAGATATCCTAACTAATCTAGTCCTATTTTCCAGCACTTGGGGCATATCCCTCTAAACCCTTCCTATTCATATATCAATCCAGATGCCTTTTAAATGCTGTAAATGTACCAGCCTCCACCACTTTCTCTGGCAGCTCATTCCATACGTTTATCACCCTCTGTGTGAAAATGTTGCCCCTTAGGTCCCTTTTAAATTTTTCCCCAAACCTCTCCCCTCTAGTTCTGGACTCCCCCACCCCAGGGAAAAGGCCTTGGCTATTCATCCTATTCATGTCCCTCATAATTTTATAAACCTCGATAGGTCACCCACATGTTTAAGGTAACTCACATCAAAGTAACTCCGACACTCCAGGGAAAACAGCCCCAGCCTATTCAGCCTCTCCCTGTTGCTCAAATCCTCCAACCCTGACAAAATCCTTGTAAATCTTTTCTGAAATCTTTCAAGTTTCACAACATTCTTCCGATAGGAAGTGTGGAACTCTAATCCATGACATTTGAAGGCTCACATACGAAAAAAGTACTGTGGTACCTTCATCAACTTCCTGCTCCTTCATCAAATAATTCTATCGAGTTACTTTGATGTGAGTTACCTTAAACATGTGGGTTGCCTGTCCCTTACTAAGATTTAATCTTGCCCTGTAAAATGGCATGGTGTCTTTATCAATAACGTCATGATGTTCTGCTTTAAAAGCTGTTAGTATTGAGCTTTGGGAAGTTGATCTGCTTGAGCCAACCCAGGCCAATGGCCAACCCTCATTCAGAGTGTGCATTCTCACTGACAAGCCTGTTGCTGTCATGTTGACTCCAGTTGTTCTTCTCCATGTATTGTGTGGCAGCGGTCAAGTCTAATGTCTGTCGCAGGAATCTTACACATTCGGGCTGGAATGTTGGCTTTGCTCTGTTAATGTAATAAACATTGTCTTGGTTGGAAAGAAAAATCATTCTGTGATTTTGTATTGAATTACCTCTCCAAAGACTTGTTGCGGTGACCATATGAGAAAGCATTTACAAGCCAATGTCCAAAGCACATGTAAACCTGCAATAAAAGAATAAACTGAAAATGATGAAAACGTTAAGCAAGCAAGTTAGAATCCAAAAAAGGAAAATATCCGAACACTTCTTTCATCACAGCAGACAGTCAACATAGCAAACCTCCTTTCAAAGCACTGATATCTACAAATGCAGAAACAAAATAGGCAGTGGGAAACAGAGAGAGAGCAAAATGCAAGCAGTTATTAACCTTCCTGACTTGTCCCAGAGTCACCAAGAATTGATGGTTAGAATGTTTCTGGGAGCAAGTCAGGAGAAACAGAGGATGCACAGTTTGTGTTTCAGGCCGTCATGTGTCATCTCTGGTTTACACATCAGGGACTTCTGACAAGACAGTCGCTTGTTCAGTTAATGCATTGTCCATGTCTCCCAACTCACTTGGAACTTGTGAAAAGTTATGGTTAGAAGTTACCACCACGGAAATAGCATTTGATTCATACCCGGGATGAAGGGCTTATCTTATGAAGTAAGGTTGAACAGCTTAGGTCTTTGTTCAGTAGAATTGAAAAATGAGGAGTGACCATATTGACACAATAGGAATACTTGACACATGAAAGATATTTCATCACATGGGAGAGTTAAGAACTAGGCTACACTGTTTAAAAATAATAGGACACCCTTTAAAAATTGCAATAAAGAGTTCTTTTTAAATCTCATAGAGACCTTAATCCTAAGCATTCCCTTCCTCGGAAAGCAGTAATGACAAATCCTAATCACCTTGTCAACTGTATTATGGACCAGACCAGACCCTCCTTAAAACACTTTAAGGAGGTAGCTCAGACCCTAACCTTTTCTTATTTTAAAGGCAGATGTGAAGTGGGTATTCAGGAGTGATGCAGCTGGTCAAACAACTCAGCTTTAAGCAAAACAGAATTTATTTACACACTATGGTTGAAACACAAACAAAAGAAAACAGAGTTTAGAATAACAACAATTTGAAATGCAACCGACTCGAAATCACAACTTAATGAAGGAGCTGTTCCAATACCAACAACACCCCCAAAACACACCCCTTGGCAAATGGTAAATTCAAACTCAGGTTCTTACAGGCAGGAGAGGTTTAAGGCAGAAGAGTCAGCAAGAAACATCTGTTGAAGCAGGGAAGCTTTTTTTACACATATCAGCTTCTCTGCTACCAGTAGTTTCTGACTGCCTGCTAAAGTAAACTAAATTAGAAAAAATCTTGAACTGGGAGAACTGGCCACTCTCCAGACATTGCTTAAAGTAGCCATATCCGGACAGATCAGCAACTCTGCCTTTATGACCCATCTTGGGGAAAAAAAATGTCAAAATAACCTGATCTACTAGGTTATTTCAGAGGTACTTCAGATTTAACCATAAAACTCTGGTCTGAAGTCATATATACGATAAAAGATTTTCTTCTCTAACAAACATTAGTGAATCAGATTTTTCAGTGCAATATGATGCAATTATCATTCTAGTTTATCGTTCTAGCTTTATTTAATTAGAGTTTGTGTATGCCATGCCAAAGATGGCCAACAAGGATAGAAGCTGGAGCTTACACATGGTCAGATGGTCTCCACAACATAAGTCAGCCATGACTGTATGCCCGTCATCCAATGTGCACCTATGCATGTGTTAGCACCTGTGAATGCATTTTGACCAGTTCTCAAAATAGCATGAAGTTGAACTTGCCCAAACCACCTTTCCATTTCTGTCTTGCATTGAAAATCAAAGCTTTTAAAGAGATGATTTGCTGAATTTTTAAAAGGAAAGTCCAGTATTAAGCTTGTACATTTGTATCAGCTATTTCTCGCTTCCAACATAATGCAGCAATTTATTCAATCTTTTGATTTTTATGGCAAACATAAATTTGAAAACAAAATTACCTAATGATCATTACCTAATGAAGGGCATCTCATGAATTTGAATTTATGGTGCCGGCTGGAAGTGTGGGAATAATTGACTGATCTTGGTTGCCCTGTCCTGTGAACATTTGGCCAACACCATCTTTATGGCAGGCAACTGACACCATCTTTAAGACAGGCAGCTGTTGTTCTGTCAGTGGCACTGCAACGCTTTGTTTCTCCTGCTTGATGCACCACCCTGTGGAGGTATTGATGAGAAATGCAGCATGGTTTAATTTAGATAAATGCAAAGTGCTGTATTTTGGAAAGGCAAATCAGGGCAGGACTTATACACTTAATGGTAAGGTCCTGTGGAGTCTTACTGAATAACGAGACCTGGATTGCAAGTTCATAGTGGAGTTTCAGGTAGATAGGATAGTGAAGAAGGCATTTGGTATGCTTTCCTTTATTAGTCAAAGCATTGAGTACTGGGTTTGGCGGGTCATGTTGAAGGTGTACAGGGCATTGGTTAGGTCACTTTTGAAATGCTGCGTTGAATTCTGGTCTCCCTCCAATAGGAAGGCCATAATGAAACTTGAAAGGGTTCAGGAAAGATTTACAAGGATGGTTGGAGAGTTTCAGCACTAGGGAGAGACTGGATAGGCCAGGGCTATTTTCTCTGGAGTGTCAGAGGCTGAGGGGTGACATTTTAGAGGTTTATAAAATCATGAGGGGCATGGATAGGGTGAATAGACAAGGTCTTTTCTCCGGCATGAGGGAGTCCAGAACCAGAGGGCATGGATTTAGGTGAGAAGGAAAAATGTAAAAGGTGCAACTTTTTCACACAGGGGGGAGGATGTATATGGAATGAGCTGCCAGATAAAGTGGTGGAGGCTGGTACAATTACAACATTTAAAACTCATCTGGATGTGTGTATGAGTAGGAAGAGTTTCGAGGGATATGGGCCAAGTGCTGGCAAATGGGACTAGATTAGTTTAGGATATCTGGTTGGCTTAGATGAGTTGGACCGAAGGGTCTGTTTCTGTTCTGTATATCTCTGTGACTCTATGACTGTAATTGAATTGAAATTTCCTGGCTTTTGTGGTGGGATCTGCACTCATCTCTCTTTCATACTCATTCAGTAACATAACTACTGTGCTTGGAAAATAAGCCAAAGAACTGTAGATATTGGAAATCAGAAAAAAAATCAGAAACTGCTGGAAAAGCTCAGCAGGTCAGGCAACATATCTGGTGAGAAAACAGAGTTAATGTTTCAGGTCTCGTGACCCTTCTTCAGACGAAAAAGGGTTCCGAAGAAGGGTCATTGCATCCGAAATGTTAACTCCAATTTCTCTTCACAGATGCTGCCAGACCTGCTGAGCTTTCCCAGCAACTTTGGGCGGCACAATATCTCAGTGGTTAACACTGCTGCCTCTCTGTGTCAGGGACCCGGGTTTGATTCCAACTTTGGACGACTGCCTTTGTGGAGCTTGCACATTCTCCCCGTGTCTGCGTGGGTTTCCTTTGGGTTCTCCAGTTTCCTCCCAGAGTCCAGACATGTGCAGGTTAGATGGATTGGCCATGGGAAATTACTCTTGGTGTTCAGGGATATGTATGTTAGCTGCATTAGCCACAGGAAATGCAGGGTTACAGGGATAGGTGGGGGATGGGTCTGGGTGGGATGCTTTTTGGAGAGTCGGTGTGGACTTGTTGGGCTGAATGGTACCTGCTTGCCTTGAGGTCAGTGAGCAGTGAAATTCAGAAATACCGAATTGTTACAACACAGAAGGAAGACATCCAGCCATTGTGTTGGTACTCACAGTCTGAAGGAGCTATTAGTTTCATGCTATTTTCTTGCCTATTTCCTCATAATCCCACATATTCTTCCTTTACACAATTCTGATTTCCTTCTGAATGCTTTTACTGAACCTACACTCTCAGGCAGTATTTGAGGGTTGAAACCACTCACCGCGTGGAGTTTGTCCTCATCTTGCTTTTGCTTTTCTCACCAGTTATTTTACATCTGTGCATCCCCCTTTATGGTTCTTTCACAAGTGGGGAAACAATGTCTTCTTATTCAAGATGCACAAGACCAGAAAGCATCTGGAGCATGATGTTAGTGGGGAGCTGTGATCCCTAATTGATGCACTGATCACTGTACTTAACGAATGGGGAACAATGCGCAACTGCTCAACCAATGGCATAGAGTAGCCATCGTTTGTATTTGTGACAATGAGACTGCTGAGAAGAGAAGCTAATTCACATGGACAGCAGATATTGGTCAAGGAAGGTCTTGTAACCAAATGGTCGAACATTCAAAGAGTTGAAATGGGCGTGGGTTGCCTTAGAATTGGAGAGAGCTTGTGGAGGGGCTTCAGCAGAAAACTCCTGTGCAGAAAGACTAGAGGACATCAAATGTTTAAGTTTTCATCAGAGATCAACCATGGACCTCTCCATTTCTCAAGATCATTACCTCATAACAGCATTATAATGGTCACGGTTGCAATATTTTATAGGGTTGGGGGAAATACATCCATTTGGAGACATATGTGCATTTGTAGGCACAAAGGCCATTAGGATTTGCCATCATTATTGGATACCTACAGACCCAGTGGATCACCTATTGCACCCAAATAGGCATCAACCAACCAGTCATCCAGATCCTTCAACATAAAGGGTCCCCACTCAATGAATATCCAGTTGGTCTGTGACCACAGCAAGTGTGTCATGTGGTTCTGCTCATCATTCAGTTCCTGGACAGTTGACACGATATCTTCATCCTTCAAAGGTCCCAGATTCCACACCTGTTCAGGCCAGCATTCAGTCTCCATGGGTGTTTGCTGGACAATATTGGTTATTATTTGGATGTAGGTTTGCTCGCTGAGCTGCAAGGTTCATTTCCAGACGTTTGGTTACCCTGCTAGGTAACATCTTCAATGGGCCTCAGGTGAAGCAATGCTGAAAATTCCTGCTTTCTATTTATATGTTTAGGTTTCTTTGGGTTGCTGATATCATTTCCAGTGGGGATCTTATTTCATGTGATGAAGCCACTTCCGGTTCCTTTCTCAGGGGGTGGTAGATGGGGTCTAACTCGATGTTATTATCTCAGGAGTTGGCTCCTGATGCCCAATTGGTTCCAGACATGGATGGAGAGAGATATTACAACATTAATACACACATAAGTACAAACATAAATACAAAATTGTATTAAACAGACCCTTTCTTTAAATTTACCGGATGTGGGCATCACTGGCCAGGTCAGCATTTATTGCACATCCCTAATTACCCAGGGGACAGCTTAGAGTCAGCCACAAAGCTCTGAGTCTGGAGTCACATGTAATTTGGTTAAGGATGACAGTCAGTCAGGGAGCAGAGCTGGGGTGGAGGGAGGTGAGGACGGAGGTGTGTGTTGGTTTGGGGATATGCATGGGATACATGGGATGTACTGGAATATCAGTTAGATGCCTGGGCGGCTCAGTAGGAGAAACCAGCTTCAGTCAAAAGGGTGTGTCAGAGAAGCTGGGAGGAAAGGAAGTGAGATGGGCTGGGTGGCTGTCATGTGCAGGAAACCTGGGGACCTATGTGTGGGGACACGAGGCTGCAGACAACAGTGAAGGAGGCTGTATTTGTAAGGAAGAACACAGTAAAGTAAGGATGGGAGTAGGGGTGCAACAATAGTTAGGAACAGCCTGGCTTCAAGAGGGAGACATTGTATGACCGCACCTGGCCCAGTTAGCTCATATGCCAAAGGCTGGTGGGAAGCATGGGCAAGTGAAGGCTCATGTGGACCGGTTGGGTGAGGATCTGCGAAGGTGCGAAACCTGTGGAGTTAACAGGAAGGGCTTTCAAGTAGAGAATATGGGGCTCACCAGTATTTAGAGGCAGTGGCTGGAGACCACTATCTGAAGAGTGTTTGCTGTTGCACTCCATCACGCTGGCAATCAAAACTATACACTAAGAAAGAAAATGGCTGTGACCCACCTGGACTGGGAAGGCTAGGTGTCCCGACCTATGAGGGAGGGGCTGCAAGACCCACTGATGTGAGCCTGTTAAATGCAGCAATGCCAATGGGCTAGAGGCCCGAGCAGAACGGCGACGGCCAATGGGCCAGAGATCCGAGCGAAATGGTGACGACCAATGGGCTGGAGGCCCGAGCGGAGAGGGGATGGCCAATGGGCTGGAGGCCCGAGCAGAGAGGGGATGGCCAATAGGCTGGAGGCCCAAGCAGAATGGTGACAGCCAATGGGATGGAGGCCCGAGTGGAGAGGGGACAGTTGTTGGATTGGGGACGAGTGTGGGTGATCAGACCATGTGTGGAAGCCTGCTGCACTAATCTACTGCAGGTCCTTTATAGAAAGACGTAATACTTATCTTTTTAACTTTAATGCTTATTTTTCTAACTTATACTGCAAATAACTGGCAGTATTGTGACTTTTTTTCCTTATTTTCTCTTATTTCTCTACTTTAATCTAAGATTTATACCGAGGTACTTTGTACATAAGATGGCGCCATGTGGGGTGGCATTGTAAACGTTTTACTGTACTCCTGTACATGTGACAATAAAGGTCATTCTATATTCTCTTCTATTCTCGATGGCAAGAACATTGCTCACAGACCCATGCATGATGGATACAGACTGGTGGAGTCCCTAATCCCTGTTCAAACTGTAGGCCCAACTGAAGTGAATGTATCTGACTTACCTTTCCCTCCCCATCATACTGCCCCCACTCCTCATCTCAGCATCAAGGTGGGGGCAGCAACAAATGGGCTTTTGCCCCTTCAGTATCTGCTGTGAGTTCTCTACTCTTCAGGATAATACAGATGCAGCCCACTCACCCTCATTCCAGCACAGCATTCACAGGGGTTTTTTATCTCAGTGACGGCTCATTGCTCAGTTTATAGAATCATAGACTCCCTATACTGTGGAAGCAGGCTATTTGGCCCATTGAGTCCACACCAACCCCGCCCATGGCCACACCCCCTACCTTATAATCCTGCATTTCCCATGGCTAATCCACCTGCGCATTCCTGGATATTTGGGCAATTTAGCATGGCCAATCCACCTAACCTGCACATTTTTGTACTTGTGGGAGGAGACCAGAGCATCCAGAAGAAACTCACACAACCATGGGGAGAACGTTGCCACGTCCTCACAGTCACCTGAGGCTGGTGGTAAACCCGTGTCCCTGGCACTGTGAGGCAGAATGCTAACCACTGAGCCACCGTGTGCCCCTGTACTCCAAATGTGAAGATGGTTGACCTCTCAGTGATTCAGCTGGTTACTTGCTCAGCCTTTCTAAGGGAGAATTTGGGCACTGAGAATGCTCAGGTTATGTGCATATTACAGTGTACAGTATTACAGAGCTATAGATCTGTCACAAAGATGGTACATTCACTGGATCACATTCTGCTGATCATGCCTCTACTTTGGACCCTGTGCCCACCTCCATCCAGGCTCTATTGATGAACTGGGTGGTTTGTTTTACCAGGTGGCAAGAATAATGTCTCTCACCCCTCCGTGACTGCTTTGGTTAACACCTCAAGAGAGACATCAGGGAATGGTGGTCACCCATGAACACCTGACTAAGGCAAGACTGACCTTCTGAGAGCCCTATTGCACCATCCTCTTAGTAAATGACACTCAACTTTGAAAAGGCTTTTGTTTCCAATGTCCCATCACCAGGCTGCTAATAGCCATAAATATTTCCCCTCTATCAAGGCCAAGTTTCCACTTCAAGGTTGCATTGTGTCACTGATATTGGCATTATTAGTGGGGTTGAGACACAGAAATATTGCAGAGATCAGGTATTCACTCCCATAGTGAAGCTGCCTGAACCACTGAGCATTTCAAGCACTTTCTGTTTCTTTCACCATTATGTCCCACTTAAACCACTTCACCAAACTAACAAGCTAGTTAGAAGACATTTATTTCGCAAAATGAGCTTCATTTGAAGATGATATGACACAATTCTCTTATCTATAGCTGTAACAATTTCAACATGTACAAAGATTGATCAAAGTGCTTTCAGAGTTCTGTTTTCAGCACACTGGAATTCATAAAACAAGTCTTTCAAACTGAAGAAAATAACAAGAACATTTTCAGAAGGTGCAAGCCTAAAATATGGGTTAAAAAAAATGAAAGACCTGAAAGTTCACTTAGACACAAAACAATTCCGCCAAAAAAAGCACACTGCTAAGCTGTAGAAAAGACATTCAAATAAAAGGGGCACAAACTTAATAAGATAATTTTAATATCAAATGTAAATGCTAATTTCAAGTGATTCAATGTTACCTGACCAAAATCCACAGGTGGCTATGAGCGACTGTTGTCTTTTCCAATGCCATCCTCTCTCTTTTCTCAAGCATATCCAACACAGTGCGTCCAGAAGTAAATTGTTAGTTACTGACAATGCCAATTTAAAATCATAGGTTCTCTTAGTGAGACTATTGACTTATCTCAACATAATTGTTTGTAACAAAAGTATGACTTTTGCAATTACACAATAAGCTTAATATTACCATAAGAAATGTGATTATTTTAAACTTTAGATGATCTATTTTTGTTAAAATTGTCACTTCAAACAATTTTGATTGTTACTTTTGTCTTTTAAGATTAAAGTCTTATGTTTGAGCGTGAAAGAAATCTGACATCCCTCCATCTGCTACAGTTCTCCACTGCCAGACTAACTTATAGTATACCACACTCTCCGAGCAACATATAATCCAGGGCAGCAATATTGATTCTGCATTTGGTACAGTCTGCAATTTATAGAACACCATCTGTTATAGCACTAGCCCTCTACCTTATAAAGAACATCACCACAAGCGGGCATACTGTTAATGTCCTTCCAGTGAGGTACTGCACTACATTGAATTCTGACAGGACTGTATGGCAGTATGCTAGTGATGTAAAGTAACACACAATATACTAGCAGTGGGAAATATACCGCATTGAGTACAGTCCATCTCGACACTCAGAGATAAGGCTTTCATTCTAGAAGACACAATTTAACAAACAAAATTCTTTGATGTGATAGATTTACTAGAATATATAATCTAATCTTTAAAATGATCATACTGCTTGTAATAATTTTGAGATCAGTATTGTACATTGCAGATTCATTGAAGAAGATTGTATCATACTATGAATATTAGAACCTCTCCTGTAGGTTACTGCAGGAGCACCATACACTTCAATACAGTAGCATTCATATTTCATTCGGAGCAGTTGGTAGAGTATGCCAGTACCAGAACCATGGCTGCATAGTGCATGATGCCAACCTGATAGAGAACACTACTGCCAAATTGTAACTGCTACAGAACACCACTGTTGGTACATCACTGGAAAATCCAAGAACAGCCGATCTGCTTGTCCTGAGCAGAGAACAAACAGGCAAATGCAGGCCCATACTCAGTCAGTTATATGCAGACAGTACTGTCCCATACACAGCAATCAGACCAGTGACTATGGTGCACATGTATACCAGAACACTAAGATACCCATTTTCAGTCCCCATTAGCAATTGTTGACTCTCCCAGGCTGACCATCATCAGTTCTGTTGTCTGCCCAATTGCTGTTCCTCTCTCTGGGCACCATTCCACCTGTCATTTACTCCCTTCCACACCCCAGCTCCCACCTCTTCTTCAGCATATCAGCCTTTTCCTAGCTGCAATTGGTTCTGAAGAAGGATCGCTACATCTGACATGTTAACTCTGCATTCTCTCCATAAATACTGCCAGACCTCCTGAGTTTCTCCAGCAATTTCTGTTTTTGTTTCAGATTTCAAGCAACCACAGTTCTTTGGCTTTTTTTCCCTTAGGTATCAGGACAGGTGGATAAATTCGTGAAGAAGGCAGAGGGATGTTTGCTTTTATTAGCTGGAACATAGTGCTTAAGAGCAGGGAGAAAATGCTGGAATGGTATAAAACATTGGTTAGGCCACAGCTAAAGTATTGTGTGCAGTTATGGAATCCTATATTATGGAATGGATGTGAGAGAACTGGAGAGGGTACAGGAAAATGTACAAGGATTTTGCCTGGACTAGAGCATTTCAGTCATGAAGAGAGATTGAATAGACTGTGGTCATTTTCCTTAGCAGATATTGAGAGGGGCGTAGATAGGGTAGACAGGAAGAAACCTTCCCAATTGATGGAGGTATCATTAATTGGGGAATATAGATTAAAGATAAGAGACAAGATGTTTAGAGGAGACAGAGTCATAGAGTCACACATCACTGAAACAGACAGTTTTGTCCAGCGTGTTTGCGCTGACTAGACATCCAAATCTAGTCCCATTTGCCAGCATTTTGCCCATTTCCCTCTCAACACTTCCTATTCATATACCAATCCAAGTGCCTTTTAAATGGTTTAATTGTACTAGCCTCCAACAACTTCCCCTGGCAGCTCATTCCATACATGTGCCACGCTCTGCATGAAAAAATGACATCGCAGGTCATTTTTAAATCTTTCCCCTCTCATCTTAAACCTATACACTCTAGTTTTGGACTCCCCCACCCAAGGAAAAAGACTTTGGCTATTCACCCTACCCATAAACCGCTACATGTGAGCAATACTCTTTCACCCAGGTGGGCAGCTGGAGCGCACTGTCTGTCAGTGTGGGAGAGGCAGACCCCCTCATATCATTTAAGAAGTATTTAGATGTGCACTTGTAATGGCAAGGCATACAAGATTATGGACCAAGTGCTGGAAAATGGGATTAGAATAGCTATGTGCACAATGGGCAGAAAGACCGTTTTCTGTTCTTTATGTCTTTATGATCTGTTTCAGTTGGTGTTGGCTAAATTTAGAATAAATGATACCCCCTGCTCTTCCATTTCAGGAGAAAGATGGGGTCTCAGGTTAATCTCTCTTCGGAATGACACACCACTGATCAAGCAACATTGCATCAGTACTACTCGAAAATGACAGGCCTGAGCAAGGAAACTTGACATTCTGACTTGGAATGAGAGCACCACCATGGCTGACACAAGAGAGAATAAATATTAACTACTACCTCACGCAGAAGGAGAATCTTGTACCCTGGATGGTGCATAGATAAATAGTGTCATAGAGATGTACAGCATGGAAACAGACCCTTCAGTCCAACCCGTCCATGCCGGCCAGATATCCCAACCCAATCTGGTCCCACCTGCCAGCACCCGGCCCATATCCTTCCAAACGCTTCCCATTCATGTACCCATCCAAATGCCTCTTAAATGTTGCAATTGTACCAGCCTCCACCACGTCCTTTGGCAGCTCATATAACTGCTCCACATATGTACCACCCTTTGCGTGAAAAAGTTGCCCCATAGGTCCCTTTTATATCTTTCCCCTCTCACCCTAAACCTATGCCCTCTAGTTCTGGACTTCCCAACCCCAGGGAAAAGATTTTGTCTACTTATCCTATCCATGCCCCTCATAATTTTGTAAACCTCTATAAGGTCACCCCTCAGCCTCCGACGCTCCAGGGAAAACAGCCCCAACCTGTTCAGCCTCTCCCCATAGCTGAAATCTTCCAACTCTGGCAACATCCTTGTACATCTTTTCTGAACCTTTTCAAGTTTCACAACATCTTTCCAATAGGGAGGAGACCAGAATTGCACGCAATATTCCAACAGTGGCCTAACCCAATATCCTGTATAGCCGCAACATGACCTCCCAACTCCTGCACACAATTCTCTGACCAATAAAAGATAGCATACCAAATGCCTTCTTCACTATCCTATCTACCTGCGACTCCATTTTCAAGGAGCTATGAACCTATACTCCAAGGTCTCTTTGTTCAGCAACACTCCCTAGGACCTTACCATTATATGTATAAGTCCTGAAAATGTGTTGCTGGAAAAGCGCAGCAGATCAGGCAGCATCCAAGGAACAGGAGAATCGACGTTTCATGCATAAGCCCTTCTTCAGGAATGAGGAAAGTGTGTCTAGCAGGCTAAGATAAAAGGTAGGACTTGGGAGAGGGGCGTTGGAAATGCGATAAGGTGGAGGGAGGTCAAGGTGAGGGTGATAGGCCAGAGTGGGGTGGGGGCGGAGAGGTCAGGAAGACGTTTGCAGGTTAGGAAGGTGGTGCTGAGTTCAAGGGATTTGACTGAGACAAGGTGGGGGGAGGAGAAATGAGGAAACTGGAGAAATCTGAGTTCATCCCTTGTGGTTGGAGGGTTCCCAGGCAGAAGATGAGGCGCTCTTCCTCCAACCGTCATGTTGCCATGGTCTGGCGATGGAGGAGTCCAAGGACCTGCATGTCCTCGGTGGAGTGGGAGGGGGAGTTAAAGTGTTGGGCTACGGGGTGGTTGGGTTGGTTGGTCCAGGTGTCCCAGAGGTGTTCTCTGAAACGTTCCGCAAGTAGGCGGCCTGTCTCCCCAATATAGAGGAGGCCACATCGGGTGCAGCGGATGCAATAGATGATGTGTGTGGAGGTGCAGGTGAATTTGTGGTGGATATGGAAGTATCCCTTGGGGCCTTGGAGGGAAGTAAGGGGGGAGGTGTGGGCGCAAGTTTTGCATTTCTTGCGGTTGCAGGGGAAGGTGCCGGGAGTGGAGATTGGGTTGGTGGGGGGTGTGGACCTGACGAGGGAGGGTAGGGAAATATATCACTGGTGGTGGGGTCCGTTTGGAGGTAGCGGAAATAACGGCGGATGATACGTTGTACATGGAGGTTGGTGGGGTGGTAGGTGAGGACCAGTGGGGTTCTGTCCTGGTGGTGGTTGGGGGCGGGGCTCAAGGGCGGAGGAGCGGGAAGTGAAAGAGATGCGATGGAGGGCATCGTCGACTACGTCTGGCGGGAAATTGCGGTCCTTGAAGAAGGAGGCCATCTGGGTTGTATGGTTTTGGAACTGGTCCTCCTGGGAGCAGATGTGGTGGAGACGAAGGAATTGGGAATATGGGATGGCGTTTTTACAGGGGGCAGGGTGGGAGGAGGTGTAGTCTAGGTAGCTGTGGGAGTCGGTCGGTTTATAGTAAATGTCCGTGTCGATTCGGTCACCCGAGATAGAAATGGAAAGGTCTAGGAAGGAGAGGGAGGAGTCTGAGACGGTCCAGGTGAATTTGAGGTCAGGGTGGAAGGTGTTGGTAAAGTGGATGAACTGTTCAACCTCCTCGTGGGAGCACGAGGCAGCGCCGATACAGTCATCGATGTAGCGGAGGAAAAGGTGGAGGCTGGTGCCAGTGTAGCTGCGGAAGATGGACTGTTCCACATATCCTACGAAGAGGCAGGCATAGCTGGGGCCCTGCTATGTATAAGTCCTGCTAAGATTTGCTTTTCCAAAATGCAGCATCTCTCATTTATCTGAATTAAACTCCATCTGCCACTTCTCAGCCCATTGGCCCACTTGGTCAAGATGCTGTTGCAATCTGAGATAACCTTCTTTTGCTATCCACTACACCTCCAATTTTGGTGTCATCTGCAAACTTACTAACTGTACCTCTTATGCTCACATCTAAATTATTTATATAAATGACAAAAAGTAGAGGACCCAGCACCCATCGTTGTGGCACTCCACTGGTCACAGGACTCCAGTCTGAAAAACAACCCTACACCACCACCCTTTGAGCCAGTTCTGTATCCAAATGGCTAGTTCTTCCAGTATTCTGTGAGATCTAACCTGGCTAATCAGTCTCCCATGGGGAACCTTGTCAAACGCTTTAATGAAGTCCATATAGATCACATCTACTGCTCTGCCCTCATCAATCCTCTTTGTTACTTCTTCAAAAAACTCAATCAAGTTTGTGAGACATGATTTCCCATGCACAAAGCCATGTTGACTATTACTAATCAGTCCTTGCCTTTCCAAATACATGTACATCCTGCCCCTCAGGATTCCCTCCAACAACTTGCCCACCACTGACGTCATGCTCACTGGTCTATAGTTCCCTGGCTTGTCCTTAAAAAGTGGCACCACGTAAGCCAACCTCCAGTCTTCTGGCACCTCACCTGTGACTATCGATGATCCAAATATTTCAGCAAGAGGCCCAGCAATCACTTCTCTAGCTTCCCACAGAGTTCTACATTACACCTGATCAGGTCCTGGGGATTTATCCACCTTTATGCGTTTCAAGACATCCAGCACTTCCTCCTTTGTAATATGGACACTTTGAAAGGTGTCACCATCTATTTCGTTACTTTCTACATCTTCCATATCCTTTTCCACAGTAAATACTGATGCAAAATACTTGTTTAGTACCTTCCCCATTTTCTGTGGCTCCACACAAAGGCCGCCTTGCTGATCTTTGACGGGCCTTATTCTCTCCCTAGTTACCCTTTTGTCCTTAATATATTTATAAAACCCCTTTGGATTCTCTTTAATTCTATTTGCCAAGGCTATTTCATGTCCCCTTTTTGCCCTGCTGATTTCCCTCTTAAGTATACTCCTACTGCCTTTATATTCTTCTAAGGATTCACTCGATCTACCCTGTCTATACTTTACATATGCTTCCTTCTTTTTCTTAACCAAACCTTCAATTTCTTTAGTCATCCAGCATTCCCTATTCCTACCAGCCTTTCCTTTCACCCTGACAGGAATATACTTTCTCTGGATTCTCATCATCTCATTTCTGAAGGCTTCCCATTTTCCAGCCATCCTTTTACCTGCGAACATCAGCCCCCAATCAGCTTTTGAAAGTTCTTGCCTAATACCAACAAAATTGGCCTTTCTTCAATTTAGAACTTCAACTTTTAGATCTGGTCTATCTTTTTCCATCACTATTTAAAATCTAATAGAATTATGGTCTCTGGCCCCAAAGTGCTCCCTCACTGACATCTCAGTCACCTGCCCTGCCTTATTTCCCAAGAGTAGGTCAAGTTTTGCACCTTCTCTAGTAGATACATCCACATACTGAATCAGAAATTTTTCTTGTACACACTTAAGAAATTCCTCTCCATCTAAATCTTTAACACTATGGCGGTCCCAGTTGATGTTCAGAAAGTTAAAATCCCCTACCATAACCACCCTAGTATTCTTACAGATAGCTGAGATCTCCTTATAAGTTTGTTTCTCAATTTCCCTCTGACTATTAGGGGGTCTATAATACAATCCCAATAAGGTGATCATCCCTTTCTTGTTTCTCAGTTCCACCCAAGTGACTTCCCTGGATGTATTTCCAGGAATATCCTCCCTCAGCACAGATGTAATGCTATCCCTTATCAAAAATGCCACTCCCCCTCCTCTCTTGCCTCCCTTTCTATCCTTACTATATCTTGGAACATTAAGCTGCTAGTCCTGCCCATCCTTGAGCCATGTTTCTGTAATTGATATAATATCCCAGTCCCATGTTCCTAACCATGCCCTGAATTCATCTGCCTTCCCTGTTAGGCCCCTTGCATTGAAATAAATGCAGTTTAATTTATTAGTCCTACCTTGTCCCTGCCTTCCCTGACTGTTTGACTTACTTCTGTACCAGTCTGAGGTTGATCTCCTTCCTCACTAAATGAACAATTGTTGCATTTCTTGGGCTGTATGGGGAGGCATCCATGGCAGGAGAGTTGAATACACAGGGGCAATGGACAGGGAGGGGAGGAAGAATATGTGCCCAGTGTTGATCGGTTGTTTTAAACTGGGAAATACATTTCAAGTGGTCACCACAACCTGGAGAGGATCTATGTTGCAACTGGACTAGACATTATATTTTAACTACAATAATGCAGTACATGCTTTGGATGATGATTATAAATTAGATTGGAGACATGTTATCAACAAGTTATTGGATCCCTTGATTCGCATTACAATCCCTTATCAGGTGCAAACGACATCAGACCCCTGACCTAGTCTCAGGTACGTAAAGTCCAGTGCCCGAACAATAATGAAATAGTTTGTGAGAAACAGGAGACCTTTCACTTGCTTTGACAAGGCATCTCATGCAGAAGTGACCTTACTCGTCCTGCTGCTGACAGAATTCCAGAACTTTCTTGTTTTATATTTGAATCGGGATTTCATGTTGTTCACCATTGTGCCAGTAGAGGGAGTAATCAGCAAGAATGATATTTGTCCAGTTCAAGACCAAATGACTTATTGACAGTTCCATGTGAAATTCCTCCCCTTTAAGGTTAACTGCTATTTCAACATTCCCCTCATCACATTTATTTTAAACGAAATAATATTTCAGCTAAAACAGAAAACAGATGAATGGGGTTTGAGTCTGTTAAATGTTCCTCCACTAAAACTTCAACAAGTTGAAGGCTTGCTCACAGACATCACCAAGTGGCCAAAGTAAACCATATAGATAAGATTGGATTTCTATGCAGACGGAAAACATTTAGAGTGTTATTGGGCCAAAGAGTTAATTAAAAAAAGACAGTAAATGAATTCTGTGCTGATAAAGGGAGCATGTTTGAAAGTTTGTTTGGCTCACCATTTTTGTTCTAAATAGTGATGACCATAACTGGAAGATTCAATTTTCCTCAACCATGGCCTTCAGCTGTGACCAACCCATTCCCACACCTTTGTCTTCACACCTTCCCCTCCCTCCCAGAGCAATAATAGGGTTTCACTTGTCCTACCTTTTCAGTCACCAGTCTCCACACTTCAAAGGATCATCCTTTATTATTTCAGCCCCTGTATCTTGTTGCCAAAAGTTTGCTCTCAGCTGAGCCAACTAATTTTCTGCCATTAACACCTTCTCCTCATCTCTGTCATTTCTCTATTAATATTAACACCCCTTTGTCTTTTGCTCTGGGCTCCTTGTAGCCTGTTCCACTTCCTCTTCCTCCCCCATCTTTCACAGCATAAAACTGTTCACTTTTTTCAGCTGACTTCAGTTCCAAAGCAGAGTCAGATTGGATTTGAGATGTTAACTCTGTTTTTCTCAGACCTACTGAGTTTCTCCAGCACTTTCTATCTGTAGTATAATTGGCGGGGAACGCAATGCCACAAATCTGCGGGTTTAGCACTCAAGTTCTGCATGGACAAAGTTTTCCTGGAGCAATGTCTAGGACCTCTTGATACCCACTTCCATTGAAGGTGAGGAATTCTATGGCTAACATATAATGGCACAAGGCTGAAAAGACAGTACAGTATTTCTCAGACACAGATATGGAGATCCCTTCAGAAGATATCCAAAGTAGAGGGCTCATTCTGTACACACTAAGGGAAATAATGTCACTTTGTATCCTCCTCCTCTTCCCTCCTCTACCTGGCTTCATGACCTCTACACATTCCTCGTCCAGACCAAGAGAGCCAGAGGAATATCTCCAAAACCAAACACACCTTTTCTGCTAGTGACTCCTTTGGGCTGGCTATTAGTGATGTTCTGGGCATCTTTTCTGCAATAAAAGTTTTGTATCAAATCAAATCAAATCAAATATACAGAAAAGGCATTTAGTTTTTGTCATTCCGTTTATTCATTCATGGCATGTGGTGTGACAGTGAGGCTAGTACTTATTGTCCATCTGTTACAGCCCTTAAGAAAGTGGTACTGAACTACTGTAATGGTTGGTGAGGGTTCTGATGGACATGCCAAACTTCCTCAGCCACTTGAGGAAGAAGAAGTATTGTGGTGCCATGCAACATGTTGGGGTTTTAATGATATGTCAACGTGTGGGAAAGAGATGGTCACCACTCAAGGATGAGATTCTGAAATTGGCCCTGTAAGACTTGAGGGGAAAGTTGGGAGAATTTTACTCTACATTGAGAATTTGATCTTAGCATGGGTCTACCTTTGTGTCAGTGGCCTGGTATATCAAGGTGATTGAAGATTTATTTCAATTGTCTAATGTGTGATATACACAGGCAGAAGGGGAAGGAACCTCTGATAGCCTCACCTTTGGTACCATCTTGGGATGGTTCAGATCATCTTCAGGGTTAAAACCATCCTCACTGTCATTCACTATTATTTCTGATGTTGAAGTTCAAGCAACCATACAGCCCTCTCTCAACAGCGGTTAGCTATGTTCAAACAAATTTTTACCACATTCGACATTCTTAAGATGATCATCTGAGACAAAGGCTTGCAGTTAGCTAATGATGGCTTCAAACACTTCTCAGAATTGTAGGTTTTATATATGTTACTCATTCAGATTCACAAGGCAATGATGATACTGAACAGAAGTTTCGTATGGTCAAGATCCTGTTGAAGAAAAATGACAACATTAACTTGCTTTGCTACCAGTCCACATCTTTACACAGTGAAATGAGTCCTTCAGAGCTCCTAATTGATAGGTGATTATACAGTTGGATTTAATTCTATGGCAGTACTCTCCCACCAGATATTACAGAGGTCCACTTTGATAAGATCTGGCTAGGCAATATCATATTAAACAGTCTGTGAATTTCAAACAGCTCCACAAGATACAGAAACTGCCAACACTCCACCCTGGTGAGTCTGTCTAGATCCAGGACCAGAACTGACCTGCCTAACTGAGATTTGAGATGTTTTTGTTCATCCTCATTCCATACGACCTTAGGACATAGGAACAGGGGTAGGCTGCTCAGCCCCTAAAGTCTGCTCCACCACTCAATAGGATCATGGCTGATCCGACACTCCTCACATCCACCTCCTTGCCCTTTCCCCTGATTGTTACTTATTCCACACTAATCACAGCATCCTCAGACTCAACTGGTGCTTACCAGCAAGAGGCTTTTGCAAAACTGGATCGACTGCCCAGATGAAATGGGAGATACCCCAAAGACATATCATCCTCCAAGGGAAATTTGGTACACATTCAAGTAGATTCATCAAGCCACCTTCTCCCCTTCTGACTTGGAGGATCCTACAGAGAGTTCAGCAAGGCAGGGTGCTAGGTTTGTGGGCGAATAGAAGTGGCATAAAAATGTAGATAGTTTAGGATGTGAATAGGATGTAGAATGGAAGATATCCGTAATCAAGTCATACATAGCCAGCATGTTGAATGAGTCAGATTATGTCCCATCAAATTGAAGTGAGGTAACTTGATGGAAGAAGATGCTAATGGAATTATAATGACCATGTTTCTATGAATAAGAACATAAGAAATAGGAACAGGAGTAGGCCATTTGGCTCCTCAAGCCTGCTCAGCCATTGGACAGGATCATGGCTGATTTTCCACAGGCCTGAACACATCATTCATTTCACTCACCATTGTCATTGTCCCCCTGAAAATTTAAAAATCTATCTACCTTCTCTTTAAATATTTTCAATGATCTATCCTCGACAACTCTCTGTGGGAGAGAATTCTAGACCTTCAATACTCTCTAAGAGAAGAAATTCCTTTCACCTCAGTTTTAAATAGGTGTCCCATAGTTTGAGATTCCATGAATGGAAACACCTTCTCAACATCTAGCCTGTTAAGTTCCCTCAGTAACCTGTATGTACATCGTTAAATGTTCATTAGTTTGCAGTAAGGTGGTTTCCAGCCCTCATCTATCAAAAACACCCAGAACTCACTTGTGGTTTTTATACAATTATCAGCTTGTGTGTGACATGGAACTGAGCTATTAAGGCTGGACAGGTCCATTTTATTCGGAAATAGCTGGCTTGAGGCAGGATGTTAGAAGTGGGGGGAATCCAAGGGTGGAGATAAAGGAGAATTTCCAGTCATAATTTCATACAGGTATGTATCCCTGAGGGAGATCAGAAATGTTGTGCTCTGTAAAACGAACGATGGGTACATGCAAAAAGACTGGCCACTGAGGCAAAGTACTGTATCAGAGGGCTACAAAGTTAAAAATCACACAACACCAGGTTATAGTCCAACAGGTTTAATTGGAAGCACACTAGCTTTCAGAGCACATTGTAAGGCACAGAATTTATAGCAATTGTGTCTTCCACAACCACTTGATGAAAGAGCAGCTCTCCGAAAGCTAGTGTGCTTCCAATTAAACCTGTTGGACTATAACCTGGTGTTGTGTGATTTTTAACTTTGTACACCCCAGTCCAACACCGGCATCTCCGTATCAGAGGGCAGCTGCTTCCCATGGAACTGTGGCATGATAAGAACCAACAGAGTGGATGCTACTCTTGTACAACCATGCAAACTGTGTAATAGTGAATCAGCAGACTGTCTTCCATTTCACTCGATGAAGTCAATGGATCAAAAGTGGGTGAGATGCAAATAGGCAGTTCATTATCACCACAGTATTGGACAAAATTGAGATTAGCCTCTAATGTCTTGCAGTGACCGAAGGAGAAAAGGCTAGAAAATTCGGCAGAAGATCAACAATTCAAAAAGTGCATGCAGAACAATGATTAAGAAGAAGGCAACATCATAAAATGCAATGTCTTAAGGCTCCTCACCTCTTGAGAGAGGCGAGAAGAAAAGTACTAGAAAAAGCAAGGAGCAAAGAGAAAAAGAAACAGCTGAACAGAAGGAAAAAGAGAGTGAGCTATTAATCACATAGGGCTGGGAAAAATTGAGAGTGTTCGACCTGTTATAGGAAAAGTGATGGCAAATCATTGACCAATCCACGTCAATACAGTTCCATTCAATTCCTAGCAAACTGCTACATCAACGATTCAACAAGTTCATTAAGAAGGGCAGGCTGGATCTTTAAGTGCTTAGAAGTGTTCTCTTGCCATCACTGAGTCTAATAAGCAAAACAATGAAATGCAATTAATATATCAACAACACCTACCAAAACAGCTCCTCCAGTTGTTACTAATTGACCAATGGACAATTTCAGAGCTGTTCTGAAGGTTTAACACCACTTGAAAGTGAAATGATCAGTTTTTATGAGCAGCTTCTGATGCTGAGAATAGATGAAGGACAAATATTACCAGTGCAAACACTTACAGGGGATAAGTTAAATGAGTTGCAAAATGTAACAATTAACAAATGTGCAAAGCCAGCGAGATTTTTTTTACCAGAGAATCAAGGGAGGGGATGTTTTGAGAGCCAAACACCAAATTTAAAGCAATAGCTGAACAGCTTGCAATATAAATAAGCTTGCTGTCTCAATGGTCAGTGCACATTTGACAGGCTCAGAGTCAAGCTGCAGCAGACTGGTCAGGTAAGAATGCTATGACATTTTCAAAGCTGAGATTTGAATGAAACCTTGATCTTGACTTACCACTTTCATTATAAAGTTGGTAGATCATTCCTGCAAACTGTGTTGCTCGGTTGTTGTTCAAGGTGCTCCCCAGCACTCGGACGCTCAAACTAAGGCTGGCGAGAGTCGGCACAGTCCTTTGGGTAAGGTATTGGGTCAAGAATCCTGACCAGCCTGTTCAATGTGTAACTGAAAGGTGCCCCTTTTCAAAGAAGACAAGGAACAGGTCCTGGTTAGTATTTAATCCCTCAACTGCAGCCACCAAAACAAGATTATCTGTTTACCATTTATGTAATCTTGCAGTGCACAAATTAACTACACTGCATGCCTTTGAATTTGTCATTCCAGGGCTGTAATTGGCTGTGTGAGGTCTGTACAAATGTATAAAAATCATTAGGCTGGTACAGGCAGTATTCCAGATCACCTAAAAGTGGGCTACTTGGCCAGTGGCCAGGTAAAATATGGGTACAATACTTAAGTGGATGCAGGAGCAGAGGGACGGGTATATATGTGTGTAAATCACTGAAGATAGCAGGAAAGGTGGAGAAAGCAGTTATTAAATCAGTCAGTATTTTGGACTTCATTAAGAGGGGCATAAATAGTCAACTTACTTTGAAGTTCAAAGGGACAAACTACTAATGTAGAAGACCTTCTGTACATGCAATATTTTCTTTCTTTTCTTTTAAAAGGGAATCCTACATTTAATCATTGAAATGGTGCTTTGGAACCAAATTGTGCTGGTGGCTGTATTGTTCATCTTCTCTTGCCCAAAAGGATTCGAAACACAACCTTCACAGCACCTGTGTGGCTCACAGCTTGTGGACGCTGTACATTTTGTGTGTGGAAGTAAGGGTTTCTACTATGAACCTAAAACAAAAAAAAGCATTGTGCAGCTTCTAGGTATGTTAGCTCAAATGCATGGAGTTCTTTTCTGCATTTCATAATAACCAGGAATCTAATCTGACTCACGGATGGGGTGAGAAATTATGCCCTGAATCATAAAGGTTAGATTTTCACTGAGATTAACTTGGGATGTGTAGTGGTGGAATGTTCAGGGCTGCTATTCGATTTGTCCCACCTGGTATTTCCAATAGAAGCAAATAGCACATGGGGCACCGTGTCCATTTTTAGATAGAACTTCAAACAATGTGCAGCACATAAATAAACCGTGCAAAAAATGCCCTGCCTGGTCTCCAATGTGCCCTACTTCATCTAACTCCATCATCATATCTGACACTTTCTTCCTCCCTCATGTACTTGCCTAGCTACCCTTTAAATACACAAAGATATTAACTTCAACTACTCTACTTGAAATCAATCTCCACAGTCTAATTACTTTGACAGTGAAGAATTCTCCTCAATCCTTTCTTAGATTTACCTGTGATCAGCTTTGTTGTGGGCCATAGTTTGGACTCTTCACATGTGGAAACATCTTTACCCTCATTCATATTTTTAACAACCTTAATAATTGAGTCATCCAAAGACTTGTCTCATTTCGAAGAAAGATTCCCAAAATGTTTGGCTGTTCCTATAATTTTGGCATTATCATCCTTGTAAATCTCCCACGTCCTTTCTGTAATATGGAGACAGGAGTAGGCGACAATTCTCTAAGTGTGACCTGATTAAGGTTCTTTGCAAGGTTTATGCAAGTTCTCTAATTTTCCAATTTCACTAAGAAAGCATCGTGTTGCTTAGTTTGAATTTTTTTTCTGATTTCATTAACTTGCATTGATACATTTAATAACTGGGATTTATTTGCTCCTTGTCCTATTAACACTAATGTTTTCCAAACAATATGTGACCTTCTTATTCATCCGGACAAAATATAACTTCTCACACTGAACGATGTTAAACTCTAAGTCATTTGTACAAAAATTCTGCAAGTTTATTAATGTGTTCTTTAATTTTTTTGCATTCTTTCTCTACACTAAATATGGTCCCAATCTGGTGTCACTGTAAAGTTTGAAATTGTTTTTCTGGTTCCTGCACTCAAACTGTTTGTGTAAATGGTGAACAGCAATGGTTCCAGCATCAGCTTGTGTGGAACCATACTTTTAACTTGCTGCTAGGCTGAGTAATTACTGTGATCCTTTGCTCTCTATCTCCTGCTTTGTAGCCAGTTTGCTCTCTATTTTGCTACTTGTCCACTGACTCCACAGTTTCTGACTTTCGTCATTAGTCTACTGCATAATCTCTTTTCAAAAGCCTTTTGAAAATGCCAGCACATAGTGTGTACTACCTTACCCTCTTATACTCTGTCATGACAGTGCTCACTTTTTAAATGATCTATTCAATTAGTCCCACTCACTTTCCCTTTCCCTGCAGCACACTATCTTCCTCCTTTGTCAAGTATGAATGTTATTTCCTTTTGAAAAGTTCTATTCAATCTCCTTTTCCACGCCATCAAATGTCTCATACCACCATTTTAATACATTGTAGAAAAACATCAATCTCTTTCTTTACTTTATTTTGCCAATGATCTTGTATGTCTGTCTTTTGGTTATCAAACCTTCTTCTGCTGTAAGTCATCTCTAATTATGTACTCCATATCAAAATTCCTTACAATTGTTAACCTCTTCATTGACAATCTCTGACCTCCATAAGGAAAATAATCCTACTTTTTTTCCATCTGTTTACATGGATAAAGTCTATTATGCTTTTGTAAATCTCTATTGAAGATCTTCCTATCTTTTCAGAAGTTGGGAACCCAGAATTAAAGGCAACGATCCAACTGAATTTATTTTTTTAAAAATCAACAAAACTTCCATGCTGTAATGCACAAAGTCACTAGCACACTGGGAAGTTTAGCAATTTTGGCAAATGTGCATCTACAGGTTTGCAAAGATGCCAAAACAGTTACTAACACAGTGACAGCCCTCCACCCTATTGTCTACAGCTATTCACATTCATTGCTAATTAATGTTTCAAGAAAGTCTTCTGAAGACTTATCTATATTTGTGTGAAATACAGAATGTTCAAAGAAAAGGATTTTCAAATAAACCTAATGATGAATACATAAGTGCAGGTTCAGGTAAAATGAGGTTTTCCTGCCCTCCTAACTGGTCTGACATCTTACAGGGCTGGGTGGAGGTGTTTCATAGGCTTTTGGTCCTTTGTTTTATTGGGGCTCGTAAGTAGACAGCTAATGCCCAAATAACAGCCTCACCCTGCAACCAGAGGGATTTTACCCTGAGTGAGTGGGGTTTGGCGGGCCATGCCCATGCCATGATGGGAGCCTGGCACCTTTAAACTGCGTGGTTGGTGACAGGCAATTTGGAGGTTCTTCATTGCATTGGTCAAAGAAGGAACACCAGCCTCATTCAACCCTACACCCAACCTCTTTTACTAAGCCTTCCATTCATCTGTCTGATACCCCTGGCTTATCTGGGTTTCTGAATGGCACCGCTGGGTCTGCAAAGTTGCCAGTCATCTGATTGTCTGGCAGCTCTCCAATCTCACCTTAACATTCTTCCCAGTGTAAAATTGCTGTGGGGCAGGTGTCTGGATTTTAGATGGACTCCCCTGTCCTGACCGTTTTAAGTCTGAGGGATCTGAGGCTACAACACTTGATAAAATACAGCGCATTCATGATGGTTTGTTTTTGCACAGATCCTATGATTTTCTAAGAATAGGAGAAATAACATAAGACCAATTGTTCACTTTCAGGATTACTTGGTGAAGAGTCTGTTCAAGACAATGAAGCACAGCAGAAACCTCTATTCAATAAAATGCTAGGTCGGATGATGAAGAGAGGCATAGTGGAGCACTGCTGTCACAATACCTGCTCCCTTTACGAACTCGAAGCCTACTGCAACTCATAAGAAATGTAAATGCCATCAGTCTCAGAGAGTGAGGAGTGTAGCCATTGTGTAAGAGGCAGATTGACTGCCAAATTATTTATTTAAAAAGAAACTAAATTATCTCTAATCATATTAATTTCTAAAAGCTTGTGGCAAATAGCAAAAAAAGTAAAGTCTTACATTTTGTTGAAAAAATCCAGTCTTTATTTAAATGTGTTCTGTCGATTGCCTTTGATCTTTTATTAAAATAAATGCAGCTGTCTCCTGAATCAAATCAAAACACACTCTGTTTATATGGATGACTGAGCACATTGTACACACTTTCACAGATTGAAACAGTCTATACCTTATCGCTTACATTTTAACATAAAAATAAAGAGCAGCTTCTGATGCCTGCAATATTCTGTCTTAATTCCTTTTTCTAACTTCTTAACTTGATTTCAGCTTCACCCAATCAAACCACACACAAAGCAATATATAGTGACGTTATTGGTGGTAAAGGCACAATGCATGTAGACTGAGGTGAAAAGATTTGGAGCTTGGCGTAAGGTAGACTCAAAATTAAAAATGGCCACTGCAAAACTAATTAAGGCTGTCTGGTAGGTCAGCTCGGAATGAAAATGGAGGGATTTTCTGGCATGGACCAACTAACTAGAAACGACCATGGAAACTTGGTCCTGTTGACCCCCATAAAGCCATCCTACTAACATTTGAAGATTAGTATTGAAATTGGGAGAGTTGTCTCATAGACTAGTCGACCAATATCGTAGTCACACTCAAACAGTCATGCGTTACAGGCCCTGTCCCAGATAAATGATTCACCATCCCTGAGTATGCCATGTCCCACTAGCAGGACAGACCCAGCAGAGGTGGCAGCATTTAAATACTGCTGGAGGAGGCACTTCCTTGGAAGTCCTCAACATTGAGTTTGGACCTCATGAAGTCTCATGGCAACAGGTCAAACATGGGCAATCAAATCTCCTGCTGATTTCCACATACTGCAACACCTCCCCTTTCCTACCACCCCAGTCTCAGTTGATGAATCAGTACTACTCCACTTGGAGGATGCATTAAGTGTGGAAAAGGGGCAGAATGTACTCTAGATGGGGGAACGTCATTGCAATCACCAAGAGTGGTTAAGGTACATTACTACTGACTGATCTGGTCAAGTCCTAAACCACCTAGCTGGTAGACTGGCTCAGTGGCAGATTATTGAATTAGCCAGTGTACATACTTCAGCTCATCCTCAAAATTTAGCAGATAGCGTTTCACATGGATATGTGAAATGTTATCCATTTTGGTCAGTACACTATTAAGGCAGTTTACTGTTTAAATGGAGAGAAACCGCAAAATGCTTCAGTATTGAGGGATCTGCGTGTCCTCATGCATTGTTCCTAGAAAGCTGGCATGTATGTACAGCAGGTAACAAGGAAGGCAAATGGAATTTTGATAATTATTGCTAATGAAATGAAGTGTAAAAGAAGGGAAGTATTGATGCAACAGTAGAATACATTGGTGAAACCTCATTTGGAGTACTGCATATAAATTTGTCCCTTTATTTATAGAAGGAAATAATTGCATTGCAGGCAGTTCAGAGAAGGTTCTCTAGATTAATTAGATTAATTCCAGAGATGAAAGGCTTGTCTTATGAGGAAAGATTGAATGATATAAGACGAGACTCATTACAATTTAGAAGCATGGAAGATCCAGCTGATGCATGTAAGGTGTTAAAGGTGATTGTCAAAGTAGATGTAGATCATATGCTTCTCTTTGTGGGGCAATCTAGAATGAGAAGTCACAGTTTTATGCTAAGGGGTGGCAGATTTAGTACAAATATGCGAAGGAATTGCTTGTTCCAAAGGCTCATGAATCTGTGTAATTCACAGAGTGGTGGTTGTGCAGAAATTGAAGAAACTTCAGGAAGAGAGAGACAGAGTTTTAATGACTAACAGGTTAAAGGATTATGGGGACAGGATGGGAAAGTGGAGTTGAGGCTGAGATGAGGTCAGCCATCATCATATTAAATGGCAGAGTAGACTCGAAGGGCTGAGTTGCCTACTCCTGCTCCAAATTCTAAGGTTCTCACAAATTTGCCTGTCACAGATTGGGAAGAGTGACCACCACATAGTCCTTTTATAGAGGGCAAGCACTGCCTTCACAATGAGGATTTCCTTCATCATGTTGTGTGGCCTTACTGTCAGACTAAATAGGACAGACCTTGAACAGATCTCTCAACACAAGAATAAACACCCATGAGGTGTTGTGGGTAATCATTAGTAAGGTAATTGAAGCATTCATTAGCAATATTATGAAGCAGCATTTGCTTCACAATCACCTACTCATTGACACCCAGTCTGGGTTCTGGCAGGGCCACTTAATTCCCTAACATAGAACATAGAACAGTACAGGCCCAGCAGTCGTCGAAGTTGTGCCAAACCTCTATCCTATTCTAAGATCAAACTAACCTACATATCCTTTGTTTTACTGTCATCCATATACCTATCCAAGAGTCGTTTAAATGTCCCTAATGTTTCTGACTCTACTACTACTGCTGGTGGTACATTCCATATACCCACCACTCTCTGTGTAAAGAACCTACCTCTGACATCTCCCCTAAACCTTTCTCCAATCACCTTAAAATGATGCTCCTTTTGAAAGCCTTTTCTGCCCTGGGAAAAAGTCTCTGACTATTCACTCTATCTATGCCTCCCAACATCTTCTATATCTCTATCAAGTCACATCTCATCCTTCTTCGCTCCAATGAGAAAAGCCCTAGCTCAACTTTTCTTCATAAGACATGCCCTCCAGTCCAGGCAGCATCCTGGTAAATCTCCTCTGCACCCTCTCTACAGGTTCCACATTCTTCCTACATTGAGGTGACCAGAACTGAACACAAGATTCCAAGTGTGGTCTAACCAGGATTTTATGGAGCTGCAGCATAACCTCACCACTCTTAAACTCAATCCCCCTCCTAATGAAAGCCAACACACCATATGCCTTCTTAACAACCCTATCAACTTGGTTGGCAACTTGGACCGATCTATGGGTGTGGACCCCAAGATCCCTCTGTTCCTCCAGACTGCCAAGAAACCTGCCTTTAACCCTGTATTTTGCATTCAAATTTGACCTGCCAAAATGAATCGCTTCACACATTTTCAGATTGAGTTCCACCTGCCCAGCCCACTTATCAGCCCAGTTCTGCATCTTGTCAATGTCTCGTTGCAATCTACAACAGCCCTCCACACTATCCACAACTCCACCAACCTTTGTGACATTGGCAAACTTACTAACCCACCTTCCACTTCCTCATCCAAGTCATTTATAAAGATCACAAAAGCAGAGGTCCCAGAACACATTCCTGCAGAACACCACTGGTCACCGAGCTCCAGGCTGAATACTTTCCATCTACTAGTAGCCTCTGTCTTCTATGGGCCAGCCAATTCTGTATCTAACAGCCATATTTCTCTGTATCCCATGCCTCCTTACTTCCTGAATGAGCCTACCATGGGGAACCTTACCAACCACCATGCTAAAATCCATGTACATGAAATCTACTGCTCTACCTTCATCAATATGCTTTCTCACATCCTTAGAGAATTCAATAAGGTTTGGGAGTCATAATTTGCCCTTCACAAAGCCAAGCTGGCTATCTCCAATCAAACTATGATTTTCTCTGTTAGAATCGTCTTCAATAATTTGCCCACCACAGACTAACTGCTCATTCATGAAGGGCTTTTGCCCGAAACATCAACTCTCTTGCTCCTTGGATGCTGCCTGACCTGCTGTGTTTTTCCAGCACCACACTCTCAACTCTAATCTCCAGCATTTGCAGTCCTCACTTTCATCTATAAAACTGACTGGTCTGCAATTCCCAGGATCATCCCTATTCCATTTCTTTAACAAGGGAATAACTTTTGTCACTCTCCAGTCATCTGGCACTACTCCAGTGGACAGTGAGGATGCGAAGGTCATTGTCAAAGGCACAGTAATCTCTTCCTTCACTTCCAGTAAAAATTTTGGATATATCCCGTCTGGCCCAGGGGACTTATATTTTTCAAAATATTCAACACATCCTCCTTCTTAACATCAGCCTGTTTGAGCACATCAACTTACTTCACACTGTCCTCGCAAACATCCAGGTCTCTCTCAATAGTGAACTTATTACAAACTTGGTTCAAACATGGACAGAAGAACTGAATTCCAGAGGTGACATGAAAGCTGCATTTGACCAAATATAGTACAAAGGATTCCTAGCAATCTGGATTTCATGGAAATTGGGGAATTGTCTTCACCGGTTGGAGTCATATATAGCACAAAGGAAGATGGTTGTGGCTGTTGGAGCTCAGCTTGAGGATATTTCTACAAAAGTTCCTTGTTTTCATATCCTAGGCCCAGCCATTTTCAGTTGCCTCATCATGACTTTTGCCCTTAACAAGAAACTGAAGCAATCTATGTTCAAATCCAGCAACACCTGGACAATATCCAGGCTTAGTGTGACAAGTGGCAAGCAACATTTGTGCCAGGCAAGTGCCCAGGCAATGACTATCTTCACCAAGAGAAAATCTAGCCATCACCCATTGACATTCAATGACGTTACCATCACTGATTTCCCCCACTAAGATCATTCTGGGGCTTATCTTGACCAGAAATTAAACTGGACTAGCTATATAAATACTGTGGCTACAAGAACAGATCAGAGCCAAGAGATTTTCAATTGAGTGACCCACCTCATGTCTCCCCAGATTGTATCCACCATCTACAAGGCACAAGACAAGAGTGTGATGGTACACTCCCCAAGAACACTCAAGAAGCTTGACACCATTCCGGATAAAGTAACCAGCTGGATTGATACCGCATCCGTAAACATTCACTCCCTCCACTATGGATGCTCAGTTGCAATACTGTGTACTATATGCAAGATACACTGCACAAATTCACCGAAGTTCTTTAGACAGCACCTTCTGAACCAACAAGCACTAGGATCAAGATGGACATTAATAGCAGACTCATGGCACCACCACCACCTGAAAACATCCCTCCAAACCACTCACCACCCTAATTTGGAAATGTATAGGTGTTCCTTCAGTGTCACTGGGTTAAAATCCTGGACATCCCTGCCGAACAACTCTGTTAGCACCCACACCAAATTATTTGCAGTCATTCAAGACAGCAGCTCATGACCAACGTTTCAAGAGCTCAGCCAGTAAAGCCTGCATTCCTTATATGAATGAAGCTGCCAAATGTGACTGAATCATACAGAGGACTTAGGTTCACTTTCTGCCAGTAATGTAGCTCCATTCAACTCTAACAGAAGCTGGGCAGCTCCAAGCATTCTTCAATATTCCCATGCTAGCGACAGGAATTGTGCCTGTGATTCCAGCTTCTGATACTTTCTTCACTTCAGATTGGAACTGTATTCAAAAAATCCAAAGCCTCATTAAAAATGATTTAAAATGAATAGAAACATTTCAACTGCAAAATAACTACAAATACATTCTCACATCCCAGTACTGTTTTAAAAAATTCTCAAGGTCAGGTTCGTAGGAGAGTAGTCTGACACAGAACAAACGACCAAGAGGCGAGTCTGCTAGAATATGAGCATTTTATTCCCCGCAGCGTCGCCACAACCAGGTCTCATACTTACAACGGGTCTGGCTTATACTCACTCTACATGTTACCGGAACTGGGAGCCGTCAGTTCTCGTAGAGCGGTTGCCAACAACCCACGCTCGGCGGTTAAACGTAACCCCGGAGCAGACTCACCGAACTGGAGACTTTTCCAGCTGATATACTCTTTTCCAGATATAAACATTCATGTGAACAGCAGAGCAAGGCTAAAAAACACATTCCATTCTGGTTACATACAGATAAGAAGATTCACACGGGGAGGTGTGTAATAAGATTCACACGGGACTAAGCAACACCTCCATTCCGGTTAGATTCACACATGTATTGGGACATAATTTTTAACCGTTTCACCACATTCCACTGCTTGGCCCAATACATGTGTTACATTATGATTCACACATGTATTGGGACATAATTTTACACCACAAGTACGGAGGAGAAAGGTATCCATTTCTCACTAGAAGTTCTCATGTGACCTCCAGAATATTATACCTGAAACAAATAATAGATGCATATCTTTTCATTGCTCTGTTTACCTGAAACAGATAATGCATAATCCATTTGTGGTCTGTATGCTTTTTAATAATTTTCTTGGACTAAGACATTAAATAACATAGAGATATTTGTTGCAAATTTCCTTCTTTCTGGATTTACCCAAGAAATTGTCGCTCTTGAAAACATTGTTTGAAGGTATTTGAATGAAAGCTAGGAACATTGACAGAGTCTGTCAGTTTTGGAAGTATCACTACTACTTTCCTACTTACACCAACCACCACTCTCTGAAAATTCAAACAACCACTTTTCCACATCCCAACCCAGCACACTGAAGCCATTGATACTATGCCATGTTTCCCCCTCAGTTCATCAATCTAGAGTGATTATTAATGACTGGAAGAATTAGCATCTTCAAGGTATATATTCTGTTTTTCTTTGCTGCATTACTGCAAGCTGAGACATTTGGTTTTCAAGTCCTCCATCAAGTGAATGTTGCTTGGAAAAGATCAAAGAAGGGATATATCATGATGAGCAAATGGAACTAGGGTTCAGTTGTTTCTACCTTTATTGTATTTTTTCCAATGACCTCTCAGACACAAATATCTGACAACAGTGAAAATGTTGCTTGAGCCTCAACCATTAGTAAAACACTGTCAGTAGCAGTCAATGGTAGATCCTTCTTCAGCATTGGTGACTGTGCCTCCTTCCTCCTCTGCAAGTAGACTGTTTGTAATTTCAGCCATTTTGCTGCCCAGTGATGTATGAAACCAGTGGTACATTCTGGCTCAGTATTCACCTTGCTGCTAGCACCCATAATACTGATGTAACCACTGATGATAAATAGAAGCAGAATAAGTGAAACAAGAAATGGCAGACAGATTTCAATGTGGGAAAGTATGAGGCCATGCACATTGTTGAGAAAAACAGAGGCGTAAACTATTTTCCAAATGAGGTAAGGCTTCAGAAATCAGAAGCACATAGGTCTGAGTTCAGGATGGAGGCAGCACAGTGGCCTTGGGGGCAGCACGGTGGTTCAGTTGTTAGCACTGTTGCCTCACAACACCAGGGTCCCAAGGTTCAATTCCAGCCTCGGGCAACTGTCTGTGTGGAGTTTGCACATTCTCCCTGTGTATGTGTGGGTTTCCTCGCACAGTCCAAAGATGTGCAGATCAGGTGAATTGGCCAAGCTAAATTTCCCACAGTGTTAGGTGCGTTAGTCAGAGGGAAATGGGTCTGGGTGGGTTACTCTTCGGAGGGTCAGTTGTTGGGCTGAAGGGCCTGTTTCCACACTGTAGGTAATCTAATCTGACCATTCTCTTCAGATTAACATCCTGGTTCCCCATTATTATTTCCCTAACCCTGTTCTCTCGGTTGTTCCCCAACCCTATGTTCACTTTTGCCTTTCTTTTCCTTTATAATTATTTAAAGACGCTCTTGCTGTCAGTCTTGATATTGTTTGCAAATTTACCTTCAAATGTATCTTTTCTCACATTATTATTTGTTTAGTTTTGTTTTTGTTGATTTTCTGCAAAGACTTTCCAATCCTAATGCTTACCACTGATCTTTGCCATGTGGTATTTTTTTTCTTCCAATTTGATACTACCCTGAACTTTCCAGATGTTTATCATAGTCACCAAATTACCAGTTGATCACCCTTTTCCATTGTCTCTTGTGAGATAACCATTATTCTTCCAATAGTGCTACATTGAAGTCCCTCATCACTGCATTTTTCCATCTTTCATCTTTAGACCTTCCTCTTCTCTGTTTTTCCTGGCAGTCTCATCTCAGCACTCATTTCATCAAATTCCTTTCCCTCTCCACTTTGTGGGTGGCATGGTGGCTCAGTGGTTAGCACTGCTGCCTCACATGGTAGGGACCCAGGTTCGATTTCTGTCTTGGGTGACTGCCTGTGTGGAGTTGGCACATTCTCCCTGTGTCTGCATGGGTTTCCTCTAGGTGCTCAGATTTCCTCCCATGATCCAAAGATGTGTAGGTCGGTTGAATTGCATGTGTTAAATTGTCCTTGATGTTCAAGGTGAATGTAGGGGAATGGGTCTGGGTGGATTACTTTTCAGAGAGTTTGTGTGGGCTTGTTGGGCGGTAATCTAATCAAACAAATAACTGCCATTTTTAATTCTCGTCAGCTACTTCCTTTGATGCTCCAATCTTGCTAGCACCCTGATATGTGTGTTCCTGATGCTGTCCTTTCTTGTTACTCTATGCATCCATCACAGCAGCTGCATTCCTTTAGCATTCAGTCATTGTCCTTGATTTTGTCAGTTTTCTGTGCTATATAACAAGGCAGGTCTCACCACAGTCACATAACCCTTCATTGTACTTCTTCCAACTCAAACCATAGTTACTCCATTGCTCAATTGTTCTACTTTTACTTTCTGCCATCAATTATACCAGGAACTTGAAACTATTCACTTGCCCCATATCTTCATTCATAGTATTTATATTTCACTTTGACCCACTTTCTTGAATACAAGCTGACCAGTTGGTCACCCTTTTATATTATCTCTTGTGAGCTAACCATTATTCTTCTAATAGTGCTGCATTTAAGTCCCTCACCACTGCATTTTTCCATCTGATGTTAGACCTTCCTCTTCTCTGTTTTTCCTGGCAGTCTCAGCTCAGCACTCATCTCATCAAATTCCTTTCCCTCTCCACTTTGTGGGTAGCATGGTGGCTCAGTGGTTAGCACTGCTGCCTCACAGTGGTAGGATCTTTGGTTTATTGATGCTCGTTACCAGTGTATTCCAGAATATTCTCCAAATATTTCAATATTTGGCTATATTTTCATTTTCCTATCACATAGGTCAAAGTCATCGGAAAGCATCATCAGCAATGATACAACTTGGTCAGTTAGAACATCAATGATGATTATGAAGAGAGAGGGGTTCAGTGTTAATATAGTGTAATCCAACTTAGGTATTAAAGCTCTTGCTCTCTCATATTGCCTCTTCCTGTCAGGATAGCAACATTTGGGCTTGCTATTTTGATTTTAGTCCTTTCTTTACCTCATCTTCTGTCATTACCCATCCTGCTCCATTAGATGGAAACCCCAGGCTATTCTTTCAAGGGTTCAGGCAGAGACCAAGTGTATCATGACACTGCTCCTTTAACAAGATTATGTTACCCTTGTTTTTTTTTTAAAAGGGGTAGTGAAAGGCAAAGGCTCCGATTTATCTGGGTTTAGGCCACTTTGACTGTGGCTAACAGATACTGCCTAAGGCAATAATGAGGGAAAAGGGATTTTTGTTTTTTTTTAGAAAGCACTTGTACAATGAAAGGGAGGTGACTAGTTCTCCCAGTTCAGGGATTTTTCTTGTTTTAGTTTAGTTTAGTTTTAACTGGGGACCCTGAGATGTTGCTGGGAGAAAAGAGGTTCCATACTTCACTCAATGATCCCTGTCTGATCCTCTTTGCAATCTCTCTCTCCTGTAAGAACCTGTGTTCGAATTTACCTTTTTGCCAAGGGGTGTATTTATGAGATGTTGCAGGAAAGCAGAACAGTTCTTTGTTAAGTTAGATCGTGTTGGTCAGGTGTTCAAATCGTTGTTATTCTTAAGTCTGTTTTCTTTTGTTTGTGTTTCATTCAGTGGTGTGTAAATAAATTCGGTTTTACTTGAAGCCAAGTGGTTTGATCAGCTGCATTACTCTTGGTATATCCACCTTAACATCTGCCTAAAACAACTGGAAAAGTTAGGGCCATGGGCTACCTTCTTAAAATGTTTCGAGGGGTTCTGGCCTGATCCAAAACAAGTGCACCAGTTGTAGGGTTAGTTCTAACATGGGTTCCATTTCACTGGCCACCAACTTTGGATCTGGCAGGCAGTTTTATTTCTGTTGCTAACCCTCCCTAGTTATCAGGCTTGGAACTGGCACTAATTCACTAGTCGTGGCCATGATAAACTACAGCACTAGGTTGTAGACTATTTCTTCTTAGCCCCTGTAGGGGTGACATGCTTCAACAGCATTTAACAATATAGTAAGAGAATTATTACATGCAACTACAATATTACCCCTTTGTAAACATATGAAAAATGCTTGAGTCCCATTTTAACAGAATTCCTGTGACCAGCAATGGAACATCATTGTCCAAGTTTCCTTCAAACCACGTACCATCCTGACTTAGAAAAATAGCAAACTCCGAGCACTCTCTGTTTAACAACACTGAGGGAATACAACACAAGAGAGCAGTCCACCCACAAGTTCTTTAGGCCATTTAGATATTGGCAATAAATGCAAGCCTTACTCAATAACATTCCAAAAATGACTTTAGAAAAAACAAGTAGCCATTGTTCAGATTGAATGTGACAAATTTGTGACATTGCTGCTGATTTGTTGTGTCATTGTGGAAATGTCACATCACCAGAGTATTTAATTGGATGGTATTTTCCAATAGATCTGTCTGAACAATGCAAAAGATAGTAACAGGCTGATTTTTGAATCATTGCTATATAACAGATGGCGTAGTAACAAGGTGGATTCTGTACTGAATGAGCAAAAAAAAGTCCCGCCCCAAATCAGTCTGGATTATATTCATGTTTACTATCATTCAAATAGACATCCACTTGGTATTAATGAGGACAGACTATAATGGAAATTGTCCAATTTGCAACCACCTTATAATCTTATCATTTCCTGAAAGGATCTGTACCTTCTGTCCATGAAGATTGAAGCCAATTTTGCAATTAAAATAGGATACCACTGCCAGGAAGTTATAAATTAATGATGTAGGCTTTCTCCCTGGCTCAATGAATAGAGATATTGCACAATGGGATCCTAAAGCATACAGACCACTAACAGCTCAGGTTTGATCACTGAACTGTACTGAGTTAGTTCTGCTCATTCATGGTGTCATCAGGCAGAAGGACAATGTTAGCTAACCCCTTTCAGATTAAAACTCAGGCTCTGAAAATTCACTGAGCATCCTAGCAGTTGAATTTGCCTGTTTACCACCATAAATACTGATATAAACATTTGTCATTAACATTACAGAGCTTTCGCAGGATATATGAAATCTGTCTCAACATCTTCAACATTGCTTAACCGCATTGCTTAACCACTCCACCGTGGTCTTTGCAAACAACATCATCCCCACAGAAGAGGAGACAATTAACAGATTGCCATAATACTAGATGGAGTAACAGAGACAATACCTGAAGAAAGAAACCGAAATGAAACAATTTGCATTTATATGGCATATTTCACAACCTCAGTATGCCCCAAGTAGCAAGAATGGAGTAGCTGGATATTATTTAAATGGCAAAAGACTGCAGAAGACTACAAAACAGAGGATTTTGGAGCGCTGATCCATGAATCATAAAAAGCTAGCATCCAAATTCACCAGGTAATAGGGAAGGCAAATGGAATGTAGACCTTCATTTCAAAGGGAATGGAGTATAAGAATAGAGAGATTTTACTTAAACCATACAAGGCACTAGTCAGATAATAGATGGAATACTATAAACAGGTTTGGGCCCCAAATCTAAGGTCAGATATATAGGCACTGGAGGCAGCTCAGAGAAGGTTCACTGGGTTAATATTGCGTATGAGGAATTGTCTGATGTGGATAGGTTGAGGTGATGTGACCTGTACTCATTGGAATTTAGAAGAATGAGAGGAGACCTTGTTGAACCATGCAAAATTCTTGGGTGCTTAATGGATAGAGAGATTGCTTCCCCTTGTGGGAGAGTCTAGGACTACAGCAGAGAGCGGCGCGAGCTGGGCGGAAGTGAGGTTGGAGCGCAGAGCTGGTCGGGAAGGTAAGTGATTGATATTTGAGTGGGTGTGTTCTAGTCCCCAGGCCCTACACAGTAGGGCCTCCCTCCCATCCTCCTCCTCTAACCTAACTTTAAAGTTCACAGGTAAGCTACTCAGTGTTCTTGCTTTGGAGACGAAGTGTGGAGTAATGGCAGCGCAGGCAGTGGAATGTTCCTCCTGCCGGATGTTTGAGGTAGGGGTGACCACCGATACTCCTGCCGACTTCATCTGCAGGAAATGCAGTCAGATTCTGCTCCTTACAGAACGAGTTAGGGAACTGGAACTGGAGTTGGATGAACTGAGGATTATTCGAGAGGCTGAGAAGGTGATAGATAGAAGCTACAAGGACATAGTTACGCCAGAGAACAGAGGTAGCTGGGTAACAGTTAGAGGTGGGAAGGGGAGGAAGCAGGCAGTGCAGGGATCCCCTGTAGTCATTCCCCTAAACCGCTTTGGATACTGGTGGGGGGGGACAGCCTAGCAGGGGTAAGCTGCAGTGACCGGGTCTGTGGCGTGAGGTCTGGCTCTGAGACTCAGAAGGGAAAGGGGGAGAGGAGGAGAGCGCTAGTTATAGGAGACTCTCTAGTTAGAGGGACAGGCGATTCTGTGGGCATGGGCGAGACTCTCGGATGGTTTGTTGCCTCCCGGGTGCCAGGGTCCGAGACGTCTCGGACCGTGTCTTCAGAATCCTTACGGGGGAGGGTGTGCAGCCAGAAGTCGTGGTGCACGTTGGCACCAATGACATAGCTAGGAAGAGAGGTGGGGAGGTCATTCAAGAGCTCAGGGAGTTAGGCTGGAAGCTGAAAGCTAGGACAGACAGAGTCGTCATCTCTGGGTTGTTGCCGGTGCCACGTGACAGTGAGGCAAGGAATAGGGAGAGAGTGCAGTTGAACACGTCGCTGCAAGGATGGTGTAGGAGGGAGGGCTTCAGGTATTTGGACAATTGGACTGCATTCTGGGGAAGGTGGGACCTGTACAAGCAGGACGGGTTGCACCTGAACCAGAAAGGCACCAATATCCTGGGGGGTAGGTTTGCTAGCTATCTTCGGGGGGGTTTAAACTAATTTGGCAGGGAGATGGGATCCGGACTTGTAGTCCAGCAAGTAGGCTAGCTGTTTGTCAGGATGTCCAAGTATGTGGGGAGGTTGTGAAGAAGGTAGCACTGACAGGGAATACTTGCGAACACAGAGATGGGTTCAAGTGCATATACTTCAACGCAAGGAGTATCAGAAATAAGGTGGGTGAACTTAAGGCGTGGATAGGGTACCTGGGACTACAATGTTGTGGCCATCACGGAAATGTGGATAGAAGAGGGACAGGAATGGTTGTTGGAGGTTCCTGGTTACAGGTGTTTCAGTAAGATTAGGGAGGGTGGTAAAAAAGGAGGGGGGGTGGCGTTGCTAATTAGAAATGGTATAACAGCTGCAGAAAGGCAGTCCGAGGGGGATCTGCCTTTAGAGGTAGTATGGGCTGAAGTCAGAAATAGGAAAGGTGCAGTCACCTTGTTGGGTGTTTACTATAGGCCCCCCAATAGCAGCAGAGATGTGGAGAAACAGATTGGGAAACAGATTTTGGAAAGGTGCAGAAGCCACAGGGTAGTAGTCATGGGCGATTTCAACTTCCCAAATATTGATTGGAAGCTATTTAGATCAAGTAGATTGAATGGGGCGGTGTTTGTGCAGTGTGTCCAGGAAGCTTTTCTAACACAGTATGTAGATTGCCCGACCAGAGGGGAGGCCATTTTGGATTTGGTACTCGGTAATGAACCGGGACAAGTGATGGGCTTGTTAGTGGGTGAACATTTTGGTGATGGTGACCACAATTCTGTGACTTTCACCTTGGTTATGGAGAGAGATAGGTGCGTGCAACAGGGTAGGTTTTACAATTGGGGGAAGGGTAATTACGATGCTGTAAGACAGGATCTGAGGAGCATAAGTTGGGAGCATAGGCTGTCGGGGAAGGATGTCGTGGAAATGTGGAACTTTTTCAAGGAACAGATACGACGTGTCCTTGATATGTATGTACCGGTCAGGCAGGAAAGAAATGGTCGTGTGAGGGAACCTTGGTTGACGAGGGAGGTTAAATGTCTTGTAAAGAGGAAGAAGGAGGCTTACATAAGGTTGAGGAAACAGGGTTTAGACAGAGCAGTGGAGGGATATAGGATAGCCAGAAGGGACCTGAAGAAAGGGATTAGGAGAGCCAAGAGAGGGCATGAAAAATCTTTGGCGGATAGGATCAAGGATAACCCAAAGGCATTTTATGCGTATGTGAGAAACATGAGAATGACGAGAACGAGGGTAGGTCCAATCAAGGACAGTAGTGGGAGACTGTGTATTGAGTCGGAAGAGACAGGAGAGGTCTTGAATGAGTACTTTTCTTCAGTATTTACGAATGAGAGGAACCGTATTGTTGAAGAAGAGAGTGTGAAACGGACTGGTAAGCTAGAGGAGATACATGTTAGGAAGGAAGATGTGTTGGACATTTTGAACAACTTGAGGATAGACAAGTTCCCCAGACCTGATGGGATATATCCTAGGATTATGTGGGAAACAAGAGAGGAAATTGCAGTACCGTTGGCAATGATCTTTTCATCTTCACTGTCAACGGGGGTGGCACCAGGGGACTGGAGAGTGGCGAATGTTGTGCCCCTGTTCAAAAAAGGGAATTGGGATAACCCCGGGAATTACAGGCCAGTTAGTCTTACTTCGGTGGTAGGTAAAGTAATGGAAAGGGTACTGAGGGTTAGGATTTATAAGTATCTGGAAAGGCATTGCTTGATTAGGGACAGCCAGCACGGATTTGTGAAGGGTAGGTCTTGCCTTACAAGTCTCATTGAATTCTTTGAGGAGGTGACCAAGCATGTGGATGATGGTAGAGCAGTGGATGTAGTATACATGGATTTTAGTAAGGCATTTGATAAGGTTCCCCATGGTAGCTTATGCGAAAAGTCAGGAGGCATGGGATAGAGGGAAATGTGGCCAGTTGGATAGAAAACTGGCTAACCGGTCGAAGTCAGAGAGTGGTGGTAGATGGTAAATATTCAGCCTGGAGCCCAGTTACAAGTGGAGTTCCGCAGGGATCAGTTCTGGGTCCTCTGCTGTCCGAAATTTTTATTAATGACTTGGATGAGGGAGTCGAAGGATGGGTCAGTAAATTTGCAGATGATACGAAGATTGGTGGAGTTGTGGATAGTGAGGAGGGCTCTTGTCGGCTGCAAAGGGACTTGGATATGATGCAGAGCTGGGCTGAGGAGTGGCAGATGGAGTTCAACCCTGCCAAGTGTGAGGTTGTCCATTTTGGAAAGACAAATAAGAATGCGGAATACAGGGTTAACGGTAGGGTTCTTAGTGAGGTGGAGGAACAGAGGGATCTTGGGGTCTATGTTCATAGGTCTTTGAAAGTTGCCACTCAGGTGGATAGAGTTTGTAAGAAGGCCTATGGTGTATTAGCGTTCATTAGCAGAGGGATTGAATTCAAGAGTCGTGAAGTGATGTTGCAACTGTACAGGACTTTGGTTAGGCCACATTTGGAGTACTGTGTGCAGTTCTGGTTGCCTCACTTTAGGAAAGATGTGGAAGCTTTGGAGAGGGTGCAGAGAAGATTTACCAGGATGTTGCCTGGAATGGAGAATAGGTCATATGAGGATAGGTTGAGAGTGCTAGGCCTTTTCTCATTGGAACGGCGAAGGATGAGGGGTGACTTGATAGAGGTTTATAAGATGATCAGAGCAATAGATAGAGTAGACAGTCAGAAACTTTTTCCCCGGGTACAACAGAGTGTTACAAGGGGACATAAATTTAAGGTGAAGGGTGGAAGGTATAGGGGAGATGTCAGGGGTGGGTTCTTTACCCAGAGAGTGGTGGGGGCATGGAATGCACTGCCTGTGGGAGTGGTAGAGTCAGAATCTTTGGTGACCTTTAAGCGGCAATTGGATCGGTACATGGATGGGTGCTTAAGCTAGGACAAATGTTCGGCACAACATCATGGGCCGAAGGGCCTGTTCTGTGCTGTATTGTTCTATGTTCTATGTTCTATAGGACATCATCTCAGAGTAAGAGGTCTTATGTTTAGGCCAGAGATTAAAAGGTATTTCTTCTGTCAGAAAGCTGTGAATCGGTGGAATTCCTTTTTGCAGTGGACTGTTGAGGCCGGGTCATTAAGTATATTTAAGGTAGATGTTTAATCATTAAGTAAATGGAGAAATGGTAGGAAAGTTGTGTTGAGGATTGAGATCAGGCATGACCTCATTGAGTAGTTGAGCAAACTTGGGCTGAATTGCCTATTTCTGTTCCTACACCTTATAGTATACAACCCTCTATGGGGTTACAAACAGTGAAGTACTCTTGAGATGTAGTCACTATTGAAATATTAGAAAATACAGCAATTTATTCTGAAGATTTGATCAATTCACCAATGATGTGGTCAATGCTGCATTTGATCAGCACTTGCATCCCACATACTTGGACACTGCATGCATTTCACATGCAATTTGATACAAATGCAATGATTTCAACGTGCATTCTAAAGGTGCAGGATTAATGCAGTCCCCCACTTGAAGGGCCTTCCATTGAACAGAAGCGAAGTCAACGTTTTCAGCCATTCAGCATTCAGTGAGTCTGCCCACTCCAGGTGTGGCTACTACCATTTTCCATTTGTAGATCACACTTAGCAGATTGTGGAAAACATTCTAGGTTGTGCTGTGCACCATGGATATCAGGCTTGGCCTGGTCACCAGGTCCAACCTTCCCAAACCTTCATATCCCTTTCTACCTGGCACTTCATGGACAGCGCATTGCTATGGAACTTCTACATATTCTTACCTATCACCTCGAACTCAGACTCCAGCTTTTTTCCTTAACTCCACAGTCTCCCCTCAAGGCAATGTTTGTGGTGACTGCCTATCACTCCCACTGCTACAGTATCCCACGTCCTCCCATGCACGATGCAACCCCCAGTTACATATGAAATTTCCGCCTTCACTCACGTTGTACCCAGGCTGCTGCAAGCAATCCTCTGTTTTGAGTCCGCCCTCCCCACACCCCCATGCCACTGCAACAGTGTCCTCTGATACCCAACTATATAATTAATTCACCTAACTCCCGGAACTATCCGTGCTCTAAGTCCCTGAACAACTTGAATGCATCACCCCAACCAATGATAAACATAATTCCTGGTTTCTCTACCTGAACCTCCATGCTGTTGAACTGCAAATGTCGACTGTTTGCACTGAACCTGCTGGACTGACAATGGCCCAGTCCCTGGACAGTAGTGAGAATGAACTTCTGACTCTGACCGCTCCAAGCAGTTGACTGACTATGTTCAAGCTATGGTCTGAAAACAGATGTTGTCCTTGACTAACTGTTCCAGGACTCTGTGACTGATGGCAGGCCCCTTTGACTTGAATGAGGGTTACTCCCTTTCAGCTTTGAGATGTGGTCATTTAGTTGCTGCCATATCTGCGTCTGGCACATGGTGTACATTTGAGCATGACATAGCTTGGTGTTATACAGCAATATGTCCACCCCTTTACTGAACACTGCTGACAACTATGCCAAGCCATCTGGCTTTGTGTCTGCACTAAACAGCAAGGTACGATACAAGTATTGTAAGCCTTTATAGGGTAACACAGAGCGTAAAGCAATAAAAAGAAAGGCAAGGACGCTGGCAACATCTAGGTGCTAAGTGAGCGAGTGCTAAGTGAGCACCATGGTTCAGTCAGAGTCAAAAAACCCTGCAGATGCTGGAATCCAAAGTAGACAGGCAGGAGGTTGGAAGAACACAACAAGCCAGGCAGCATCAGGAGGTGGAGAGGTCAACGCTTCGGGCGTAAATCGACTTCTCCACCTTCTGATGCTGCCTGGCTTGCTGTGTTCTTCCAGCCTCCTTCCTGTCTAGTTCACTCAATGAACAAATTACCTTCCCCTCTGTGCAAAGCAACTTTGCCTGAATCATTCAAATGACAATTGCTGGTGTGCTCAAAACTGAAGCACAGCGGTGTAGAAGTATAAGGGGATCAGTGATGTTCTGCAATGGTATGGAAGATGACCATGTGTCAGATGCCAGGATTTGGAATTGTAGTACATGCAGTCACTGCCTAGGGAGCATGCCATGAGATACTGGTGCTGTATGTCCCAGATGGAGGTCCAGAGAAGCAGGCAGCAAGCTGGAATTGCCAAGGGACACATTCTGATTTTCATGTTGGTAAATCTAGTTTCTGTCCAATGGTTGGTAGAATGGAAACTTACTTATTGATGAAGAGAGATTAATGGGAGTGACAATGAGCAATAAACCTTGTTATTCACCTTTCCACTCATGAAAGTCTTGTCTCGACACACAGATCTCGGTTGGTAGTGGCCATGCTTGACTTCTTATGTGATCTGGATCAGTGGTGCTGGAAGAGCACAGCAGTTCAGGCAGCATCTGACGAGCAGCAAAATCGACGTTTCGGGCAAAAGCCCTTCATCAGGAATAAAGGCAGAGAGCCTGAAGCATGGAGAGTTTCTCACCATAGCCCACATCAGTTTGGGATTAGAAAGATTTCGCTGTTAATAAATGTGAAGTATCAGTCTTCATCTCATTAATCCACTTTCTGTTCTTACAACCTTTACCACCCATCTGCATCTGTATCCCCATTAAAAAGAAAGCAAATGTCAGAATATCAACAACTTGCCCTTAGCATCCTTACTGCAGAAATCTGTCCCAAGTCACATCACAGGACCATTAGAATCAAAAGTTGACTTCTAGCTCCTCAAATCTGTCTGCTATTGCTGATCTGTCACTGTTCAAAATCACACAATACCAGGCTATTGTCCAACAGTCCAGAGTTTTTGGAGCACTGCTAATGCTTCCAAATAAACCCGTTGGACTGTAACCTGGTGTTGTGTGATTTTTAACTTTGTACACCCCAGTCCAATACCGGCATCTCCAAATCATGACCTGTGACTGGATCTTAAGGTCTGGTGGACAGACTGATGGCTTCATTCAAAATATAATCTTGCCAGATCTTTGTATTTTGAGTTCTAACCACATATATTCAGATGCACTAAATATAAAAGCCATCATTCTGTTAGCTTTCGTGGCTAGTGTTTGTGTCTGTCCATGTCATTTTACTGTGTCAAGTCTTTTTGAATCAATACTGTTTCTAGCTTTTTACTATTTACTAAGGACTCCGATTTATCCTTTGTAGGCCCAAAGAGACAGAATTACCTATATTGGAATTCATTTCCTCCAGAGTTGTAATTCATTTGACTTATCTTTGACATCTTTGACATTTTATGCTTCAATCTACACTGCTGACTATGCAATCCATCTATGTGTCTTTGGCAAACTTATGTATGTAATTCTCCATCACAGAGTCATAGAGTCATAGTGATGTACAGCACGGAAATAAACCCTTCAGTCCAACTCATCCATGCCAACCAGATATCCAAACCTAATCTAGTCCCAATTACCAGCATGTAGCCCACATCCCTTCAAACCCTTCCTATTCATATACCCATCCAGGTGTCTTTTAAATGCTGCAATTGTCCCAGCCCTCACCACTTTCTCTAGCAGTTCATTCCATACATGCACCACCCTCTGCATGAAAACGTTGCCTCTTAGGTCCTTTTTAAAGCTTTCCCTCTCAGCCTAAACCTATGCCTTCTAATTCTGGACTCTCCCATCCCAGGGAAAAGACCTTGTCTATTTAACCTATCCATGCCCCTCATAATTTTGTAAACCTCTGTAAGGTCACCCCTCAGCCTTCGAAATTTCCAGGGAAAACAGCCCCAGCTATTCAACCTCTCCCTGTCTCAAATCCTCCAACCCTGGCAACATCCTTGTAAATCTTTTCTGAAACCTTTCAAGTTTCACAACATCATCTGAGTTGTTAATAAATAGTGAATAATCAAGACCTCAACACAGTACCCCATGGGGTACCATTAGTCAAATTCTGTCAATTAGATTATTGCCCATTTTTCCTGTTCTATCTCCTTGCATTCAGCAATTTCCTAACCAAGCCAATAACTGGCTTTAATTCTATGAACTTCAGTTTCAGCTAATACTGTTCTGTATAAATAATATCCTCAGATGTTCCTCTGTCCATTATCTAAATTGTCTCTTCAAAACAATCCAATCAGATTCATCAGTTATTATGTGCACTTCACAAATCAATGGTGACATTCCCCAAGAAGGCTTTATAATTTTAGTAAAATAAAGCATGACAGTAAAGCCAATATTTAACACTAGCTAATATGTCTCCCAACAACTAATCATAGTCAATCTTGATTTGCTAACCTTTAGCTCATTTCAATTTCATCAAAGGCAATAGATCACTAATAATCCTATTATAACTATGCTAATGAGTACTGTGGTTCAGTCTCATTTTGTCTCAGTTCTACAGGAATAATGTAAGCAAGGGATTTTGGACTAGACTACACTTTATGTGAACATGGTGTGGTGGCATAAATGTTAATTTAATGCTGATTTCTAATTGTCCTCACAAAGAATGTTGCGAGCCACTGGCTCAAACCACTGCAGTCCATGTAGATACTCCCATAGTTCTGTTGTCATCATGAGTTGCAGGAGTTTGACCCAGGAATAGCAAATGAATGATTCCAAGTTGTGTTTCTGTGTGACTTTAAGGAGACTGACATGTGGTAGTGTTCTTATCTGTGCTCTCATGCTTCTAAGTGGTTGGGGTCATGGTGGCTGGAAGGAATTGAAGGAATGTCAGTGAGTTTGTCCTTTGGATGGTATTGTGCGATCACTGCAGGGTGTGAAGTTGGACAGGGTGCTAGTCAAGTGGTACTTTGCTCTGGATGGTTTCAAGTATTGTTGGAAATACACTCACCAAAGCAACTGATCAGGCCACAATGCTAACGTTTTTAATTGACAAAAGACAAGAAACTCCTTAACATTCCATTGTGTTCTCTTTCAATCATTGTGTCAAATTTGACTCCTTTTTTTTAGCCATGGGAAATGCAGGGCTATAAGGATGGGGTTGGGTCTGGGTGGGATGCTCTTTAGAGGGTCGATGTGAACTCAATGGGCTAAATGGCCTACTCCCACACTGTACCAACTCGATGATTCTGTGACCTTCTGCCACGAAGCCTATTTTGGATCCAACTTGCCATGTTACCCTGGATCCCAGTAAGAGTAAATAGCAGCCTGAGAGAAAATTCGCATTGGATAATGTGTAGGGTGAGAACAGATTCATATATCATTGTCAACGTGGAGCATGGGAGCTCTACAGTCTCCAGGATCCCCTCCAAGTATTACCTTGTCTTCCATATATATTGCAGTCAGTCACCCTGATACTCTCAGCTGCATCTTTGTCATTTGCTTCATAGCTGCACAAGACAAAGGCCCACCACGACCATCTCAAGAGAAACTACAAAGTGACAATGAATGATGGCTTTGCCGATGATAACTACATTCCAAAAATAAGGAATAATAATAAAAATAATTCAAATGAACGCTTCATAGGACAACCGAAACCTCAAGAGAAAAGTCCAGGAATGATTATCTCATTTTATTGATGACTACCCAATGCATTAAGCATATAAACAGCTGATTTATTTTCATAGAAGAGTTTTTTTTATTATACAGCTAGCAAGCTTTCATTGACAAATTTCAACTCTGATTTTCCCTAAGAGTCCCATTCCTGCAGGGTAAGTGTCTCAAGGGCTCATCACCCAAGTACCACTTATTGACTGACAGGCTCATTATTTTCTGATGAAGGGCTCAGGCTCGATACGTCAATTCTCCTGCTCCTCGGATGCTGCCTGACCTGCTGTGCTTTTCCAGCACCACACTCTCGACTCTGATCTCCAGCATCTGCAGTCCTCACTTTCTCCTAGGCTCATGATTTTCTTGGATTGACAAATCTTGTTGGATATATTTGAAATGCTTCTTCATGTGAGCACCTGTTGCTGAACACTCCCCATCCATGCTGTCAACATTGCCCCTCCCCTCCACACCCCTGCCCCCCGCACCCCCATTCTTGAGGCATATACCAGTTTCAAAGCTAAGAGACTCACTGTTAGCTGACTCATATCCATCAGTCAATTGTCTTAAGATTTAAGATTCAAGGCGTGGAGCCTCAGAAAATGGGGGAAATAATAACTGAGTATTTTGCATCAGTATTTACTGTGGAAAAGGATTTGGACGATATAGAATATAGGGAAATAGATGGTGACACCTTGAAAAACGTCCATATTACAGAGGAGGAAGTGCTGATGTCTTGAAACGCATAAAGGTGGATAAAGCCCCAGGACCTGATCAGGTATACTCTAGAACTCTGTGGGAAGCTAGAGAAGTGATTGTTGAGTCTTTTGCTGAGATATTTGTATCATCAATAGTCGCCGGTGAGGTGCCGGAAGACTGGAGGTTGGCTAACGTGGTGCCACTGTTTAAGAAAGGTGGTAAGGACAAGCCAGGGAACTATAGACCGGTGACCCTGACCTCAGTGGTGGGCAAGTTGTTGGAGGGAATCCTGAGGGACAGATTGTGCATGTATTTGGAAAGGCAAGGATAGTCAACATGGCTTTGTGCCAGGATAGGGATAGTGGCTTTGTGCATGGGAAATCATGCCTCACAAACTTGATTGAGTTTTTTTGAAGAAGTAACAAAGAGGATTGATGAAGGCAGAGCAGTAGATGTGATCTATATGGACTTCAGTAAGGTGTTCGACAAGGTCCCCCATGGGAGACTGATTAGCAAAGTTAGATCTCATGGAATACAGGGAGAACTAGCCATTTAGATACAGAACTGGCTCAAAGGTAGAAGACAGAGGGTGGTGATGGAGGGTTGTTTTTCAGACTGGAGGCCTGTGACCAGTGAAGTGCCAGAAGAATCGGTGCTGGGTCCTCCATTTTTTGTCATTTACATAAATGATTTGGATATGAGCATAAGAGAAAAAGTAAGTTTGCAGATGACACCAAAATTGGAGGTGTAGTGGACAGCGAAGAGGGTTACCTCAGATTACAACAGGATCTGGACCAGATGGGCCAATGGGTTGAGAAGTGGCAGATGGAGTCTAATTCAGATAAATGCAAGGTGCTATATTTTGGGAAAGTGAATCTGAGCAGGACTTATACACTTAATGGTAAGGTCCTAGGGAGTGTTGCTGAACAAAGAGACCTTGGAGTGCATAGTGAAGAAGGTGTTTGGTATGCTTTCCTTTATTGGTCAGAGTATTGAGTACAAGAGTTGGGAGGTCATGTTGCAGCTGTACAGGACATTGGTTAGGCCACTGTTGGAATATTGCATGCAAATCTGGTCTCCTTCCTATCGGTTAGATGTTGTGAAACTTGGAAGGGTTCAGAAAAGATTTACAAGGATATTGCCAGGGTTGGAGGATTTGAACTATAGGGAGCGGCTGAACAGGCTTGGGCTGTTTTCCCTGGAGCGTCAGAGGCTGAGGGATGACCTTATGGAGGTTTACAAAATTATGAGGGGCATGGATAGGATAAGTAGACAAAGTCTTTTCCCTGGGGTCGAGGAGTCCAGAGGGCATAGTTTTAGGGTGAGAGGGGAAAGATATAAAAGGGACCTAAGGGGCAACTTTCACACAGAGGGTGGTACATGTATGGAATGAGCTGCCAGAGGAAGTGGTAGAGACTGGTTCAATTGCAACATTCAAAAGGCATTTGGATGGGTTTATGAGTAGGAAGGTTTAGAGGTAGGTGGGACTAGATTGTATTGCGATATCTGGTCGGCATGGGCGGGCTGGACCGAAGGGTCTGTTTTCATGCTGTACATCTCTATGACTCTATGACTATGACTGGTTGTGCCTGATACCAAAATGCTTGCGATTCCAGGATAGTCCAGGAGGGTCAGTTTCCTGTAGAGCACACATGTGAGTGAGGATCAACATGACCAAACCCATCCTGTGGTCACTCAATGCTGACGTGTGCATATAGTGGATTTGAAAGCAATCAAAAGAACAGGAAACAGAGCTGATTTTTTTTCCCCCTAATTCACAGGGTAGAAACTAATTACTAAAAACTATCACATCTCTGGCTAAGAACGAAACATACAGAGTCTGATCAATTTGGACAGCAGGGTGTTGTCTGCTTGTTTTTCAGGGAAGTCAGAGTGTAAGAATACTTAGTTTTAATTTAATTAGATCATATGTCATGAAAGTTGTTCCTCTCTAAAAAGGCCACTCAAGTGTGGAATAATGTGAAATGGCATTGAGTTGTTTGCATTACTAGAGCCGTTCTTCTAGAGATGAGTCTGTCACAAAATGCATTTATCCTTTTGATAACATTAGATATAGTCAAACCGCCGTCATATTAACCAATTTCAAAAGAGGAAGTGAAACAGGACATGATCGTGCTATCATGTGTTAATAGCTTTGACAATGGGTTAATAGTAGCTAGATAATCAGTTGCATTGCCACAGGACACAACAATCACAAAGGTTAGAAGGTTTAATGTTGGATACTATTGAATAAATTTGGATAGTGAATTATATAAAACTATCAGGCCCCTGTATTTGTGAAGTGACATGCAACTACTTTAGCAACTGACATGAACATTACTGCATCACAAACCTTGTTGTAAGCAGTTATGATCAAGATTTGCAACGACTCCAGTAGTTAGCAAAATAACATAGCAATTGTGTTGGAGAATTATCTTCTTCTCCCCTCCCCCAGTCTACATGAGAAATTGGAGACTTTTTGCAAGGGAGAGTTTGGGATCACTAACATTTGAATATAAATGAATGGAAGCTGAGCACCAACTCGATTCTCATACAACCCCCGATCATTTGTCTCTACAGTCTGACATTAGCTATTTGTTATGAGACTGTCCTAATTGTATACTATTTCCAAGTACTGTGTCTTATCCTGATGAAGGGCTTATGCTCGAAATATTGATTCTCCTGCTCCTTGGATGCTGCCTGACCTGCTGTGTTTTCCCAGCACCACACACCCGATTTGTGCAGGATGTGGCAAATTCAATATAAACATGCTGAGTTTTTACAATCCAGTGCCAAGAACCATTTTTCTTCATGAGCTCATCCAGTCAATCACACTTAGAGAATCTGCAGAATAAGATCCAATCAAGAACATCCAATCAACACCTTTAATGTTGGAAGATGTCCCAAGGCCCTTCACAGGAGGAACTATTGAATAAACTGTGACTCCAACTATGGTCAGAAAGCAAAATATTAAAGAATATCTTAAATAAGCAAGAGATATAGAGATGGAGAAGTCTCAGCAGGAAATTCTAGACCTTAGGGCTTTGACAAATGAAGACAAAGTCATTAAGGGTAGAGTGATGAAAAACCAAGGGTGAATAAAAGGCTATTAGCTATTTTGGTGTGTTGAAGGATTGGAGATGATTACAAAACATGTCAAAAGGAAGATAAAATGCGAGCATTCAAGTTCAGCAGTTAAGAAGGATGGCAAATGTACTGTTGACTTTTATTTCAGAGGAAATCATGCATAAAAATAAAGAGGTATTATTAAAAGTTGAGAGTGTGTTATTGAAAAAGCACAGCAGGTCAGGCAGCATCCGAGGAGCAGGAAAATCGATGTTTCGAGCTGGAGCCTTTCGTCAGGAACGAGGCCAGTGTGTACAATTCTCTGCTGGAGAGTGCTGTCAAGGCTGGCTCATTAGGTGTTTTCAAGGCTGAGATAGATAGATTGTTAATCAATAAGAGAACAATGGACTATGGTGATAATGGACAAAAGTAGAGTTGAAGATTATCATTAATTGGTGGAGCAACATGGATGGGCAGAATGGCCTGTTTCTGTTCCTAGTCGTATGGTACAGTGAAATTGATGAGGCCATTGAGAGATTTGAGACAAGGATGTTTAAATCAGGATGTTACTTCGTATAATCAGGATGAATAGTGAACTAAACCTGTTACATGTAAGTACACAGGCAACAGAGGGCAGATGTGGGAGACCGGCCAGGATGCATTGAAATATTTATAGTTCCGCCAATAAAGTAATGGATTTCAGTCGCTTATGAGTGGAGACAGGGATGGAGATGGGTGATATTTATAAAATAAACATGCCTAGTGAACATGCAGCTATATGGTCAGAATTCACATCCCAGAAATGAACGTGCCACTAAAAACACACATAGTCTGCGTCAGCCTTGAACAGTAGACAGTAAGAGGGATGAAGTCAGTGATCTGTTAAACATAGGGTCTTTTATTTCTTTCCAGAGTCCTTCTGCTGATACATAAATATATGGTAGCCTCAGATGGGCAAAATGCATCTGATCCTCCCATGGAACATTGATTTTGGCTAGCCCTTCTTGCCCTCCAGGTTTGGAGGATCTTGCTAAAGCACTGATGATAGTAGTTCTCCAAATCATTGAGGTGATTGTTGTAAGTAATGCAAGTTTCCAAATCATATAGGAACAAGCTTCCCTCACTCAGTCTAACCTGCCCACCCTCTGAATTTACATCAAAACTGTTAGTCACCTCATCTCCCCTGAAGATCTTTTCTCCAGGACCACCAACGTCCTAGTATCCCAACTCGGAATAACCACCTTCTACCAGCATTGCCTTGTTAGAATATTGTTCCAGCCTACATTTGCTCCTTGAATTGATTGTGACTTATCACAAATCTATTTTTCTATCTTTGTCTCCCCATCTGTATCTGTTGCTCCTCCCATGCCCTCTTTGTCACAAACAGTTCCTGGCTGCCTTTTCTCCATTTTCAGATGAACATTGAACATGTGTAGACATCCATCCCTCACAAGGACAGTCTGAAGCTACCCTCCCTCCACTCCTTCCTTGACTCGAAGTGCAACCAGCCTCCATCTGCCTCCACCCCTTTCTCTGCCTAAAAGATGAAGAGTAAGGAATTATACAAATGCACCACAGCATGGTGCATCTGCATTACTGGTTTGAAATGAAACTCACTTTTGTTTGATATTCCCCGACTGAACTTCTGCTCCTCCAACTATTCCTAAAATCATAGAAGCCTTACAGTGTAGAAATAGGCCATTCAACCCAACCAATCCACATTGCCCCTCCGAGAGCAACCTAACCAGACCTGTCCCACTAACCTATCCCTGGAACCTTGCATTGCCCATGGCTAACCCATCTACCCTGCACATCATGGGCAGTATAGCATGGCCAATCTATCTAACTTGCTCATTTTTGGACTGTGGGTGGAAACCAGAGCAGCCGGTGGAAATCAACACAGACCAAGGGAAAATGAGCAATCTCCGCACAGGAGTTTCCCGAGGGTAGAATCAAACCCAGGTCCCTGGTGCTGTGAGACAGCAGTGCTAAATCACTGAGCCACTGTGCTGCCCTTAGTCAGAAGACCTACAATACCAGGTTAGAGTCCAACATGGTTATTTGAAATCACAAGCTTTTTGAGTGCTGCCCCTTCATCACGCAAATTTCAATTCTAAATTACATAGAAGGTGTTGCTATGGTCACCCACAGGGGTCCTAACAATGCCTGCCTTTTTGTAGATACTTTTCCAGAACATTTACGACTGTGTCAGTGCTGCTTCCTGGTTCTGCCCTGAACTGGAAATTTTTGTTGGCTCCGCTTCTGATTTTCAACCTTCCCTCATCTTCACCTAATCCATCCATTCCCTCCTTTTACATGTCTACCTCAATTTATGGAGATGGGCTATGAATTACTGTCCACTATAAGCCCACTGACTCTGACAGCTATCTTAACAAAACTTCTTCACATGAAAGCAACATGTCGTGGTTGCTAGGAACCTGAAATAAAAACAGAAGTTGCTGGAAAAATTCAGCAGGTCTGGCAACATTGAGGAAAGGGAAAGAGAGTTAATATTTCAAATTCAATCTGACACTTCTTAAAAACACTTCTTCACGCCCATCTATGGATTGTTCTCCATTCTCTGTCTCCATTGTATCTATCCTGATTACATAAACCTTTGCACAGATGTATAATATTTGATGGGGGCACCCCCTTTTGGATGATGTGTTGAATGCTGAGACTGGTGTGGTGGATAAAGAGGAAAGAAGAACTTTATCATTATTCTGGAAGTCAAGAGAAATGGTGAAGGCAGAAATGTGGGGAAAAGGTCAGGCACTGCTGAGGGTCCTGTCAATTATGGTGGTTGGGGATCTTGGGTCAATCCTTAGCTGATGAGAAAGGAGGAGAGGTTGGAGGAATCCCTGTGGAAGGTGACAAGAGACAGGGAACCTGGGACAATGGAATTATCAGCTACAGGAAGTGAAGTGTGAGGAAGTGTAGTCGAGGTAACTACAGGAGTCAATGGACCTGTGATGGATATTGGTGAACAGCCTAGTCCCAGAAATGAAAAAAGAGGGAAGGGAAGAATCAGAGATGGACCGGGTGAAAGGTGAGTAATGGATGGAAATTGGAAACAAAATTAATTTTCCCAACTCTGGATAAGAGCACAAAACAGCATTGATGATGTTGTTGTTATACTGGAGAATTGAGGCACGGGTGGGGGCCCAGAAAAAGGCATATACTCTATAAAAACACAGGATAACTGGGACCCAAGCACATAGCCGTTGCGGCATCTTTGACTTGGGATGGGTTAAAGCAGAAATATTTCAAATGGAGCATAAACTCAGCCAGACAAAGGAAGATAGGAGTTTATGGGATATCCCGATCTCTTTTCAAGGAAGAAATGGAGAGCCTTCAGACTATCCTGATGGGGGCTGGCCATATAGAGGGACTGGACATCCATGTTGAAGAAGATGCGGCTGGGGCCGGGAAACTGGAAGCTATGGAACCAACAGAATCATAAGTATAAGTTGAAAGAAACTGGATCAGGACAGAAAACAAAAGTTAAAACAGGAAAAAATAAGTTCAGTGGAGCAGGCACAGTCTGAAACATATCTACCAGGGCAGTCCTTTGGGAGAGACACAGCTGTTCCACAGCACTTTGTGGCAATGAGTTCCAAAGACTCACAACGCTCTGAGAGGAGAAATTCCTCCTTATCTCAGTCTTAAATTGGCACCCTTTAATTCTGAAACTATCCCCTGGACCTAGACTCTCCCTTAATGGGTAACATCCTCTCAGTATTTACCTTGTCAAGCCTCTGAATAATCCTCTGTATTTCAGTGAGGTATCACCTCATTTTTCTGAATTCGAATAAGTAGTCTCAACCTGTTTAATCTTTTCTCATAAGACAGTCCCTCTGTACCAGAATTATCCTAATGATCCTTCTCTGAACTGCCTCCAATTAAATAATATCTTTTCTTACATAAGAGGACCAAAGCTGCTCACAACACTATAGATGTCGTCTCAGCAGCTCCTTGTACAGTTGCGGTAAGATTTCCCTACTCTATACTCCAATCTGCTTGAAATAAGGGCCAACTTTCCATTAGCCTTTCCGCTGCACCCTTGTGCTAGTTTCCTGTGTTTTGTGCACAAATATCTCCAGTTCTCTTTACTTTGCAGCTTTCTGCAGTTTCTCTCTACTTAAATAATACTGTGATCTTTTGTCCTCCCTTCCAAAATGAACAACTTCACATTTTGCCACATTATATTCCATTTGCCATCTTTTGGCCACTTACTTAACAGATGAGTATCCTATCAAGCAAAAGTAACAGGCCTGAGTGAGGAATCCAGATGGGGCAGACTCTTGTAGATACGAGCAATCTTCATAGAATCGTCATGTCCAAAGAGGTGGGCACAGAGATGCCTAACAAGTCATCTCTGATTTTTACTCTCGTGATGGAGAGGGATAAATGTGTACTACAGGGCAAGAGTTATAGCTGGGGTCAGGGAAATTATGATGCGGTGAGGCATGACTTAGGATGTGTGGCTTGGAAAAGTAGACTCCAAGGCAAGAGTGTAAATGATATGTGGAGATTGTTCAAGGAGCAACTATTGAGTGTCCTTGATAATTATGTACCTGTCAGGCAGGGAGGAAAGGGTCGTGCGAGGGAGCCGTGGTTTAATAAGAAATTGGAATCCCTTGTTAAATGGAAGAGGGCGGCCTATCTCAAGATGAGACGTGAAGGTTCAATTGGGGCGATTGAGAGTTATAGGGTAGCCAGGAAGGACCTGAAGAGAGAGCTAAGAGCAGCAAGGAGGGGACATGAAAGGTCCTTAGTCGGTAGGATTAGGGAAAACCCTAAGGCTTTCTATAGGTATGTTAGGAATAAAAGAATGACTAGGGTAGGAATAGGTCCAGTCAAGGATAGTAGTGGGAAGTTGCGTGTGGAGGCGGAAGAGATTGGGGAGACACTGAATGAATACTTTTCTTCAGTATTTACTCAGGAACAGGGCATTGTCGTCGATGTGAATACTGAGTCACAAATAAGTAGAATGGATGGCTTTGAGGTATGTAGAGAAGAGGTGTTGGAAATCCTGGAAAAGGTGAAAATAGATAAGTCCCCTGGGCCTGATGGCATTTATCCTAGGATTCTCTGGGAAGCAAGGGAGGAGATTGCAGAGCCATTGGCCTTGATTTTTATGTCCTCTTTGTCTACTGGAGTAGTGCCAGAAGACTGGAGGATAGCAAATGTGGTTCCCTTGTTCAAAAAGGGGAGTAGGGATAACCGTAGTAACTATAGGCCGGTGAGTCTCACTTCTGTTGTGGGCAAAGTCTTAGAGAGAATTGTAAGGGATAGGATTTATGCACATCTGGATAGGAATAATGTGATCAAGGATAGTCAGCATGGTTTTGTGAAGGGCAGGTCGTGCCTCACAAACCTTATTGAATTCTTTGAAAAGGTGACGAAGGAGGTTGATGAGGGGAAAGCGGTAGATGTGGTATATATGGATTTTAGTAAGGCGTTTGATAAGGTTCCCCATGGTAGGCTACTGCAGAAAATACGGAGATATGGCATTGAGGGTGAGTTGGAGGTTTGGATTAGGAATTGGCTGGATGGAAGAAGACAGAGGGTAGTAGTTGATGGCAAAGTTTCTTCATGGAGTGCCGTCACTAGCGGTGTTCCGCAAGGATCTGTTTTGGGACCATTGCTGTTTGTCATTTTTATAAATGACCTGGAAGAGGGGTTAGGAGGTTGGGTGAGCAAGTTTGCGGATGATACGAAAGTCGGAGGAGTTGTTGACAGTGAGGAAGGATGTGGCAGGTTACAGCAGGATATAGAGAAGCTGCAGAGCTGGGCAGAAAGGTGGCAAATGGAATTCAATGTAGCTAAATGTGAGGTGATTCACTTTGGGAAGAATAACAAAAAGATGGGGTACTGGGCTAATGGTCGGATACTTGGTAGTGTGGATGAGCAGAGGGATCTTGGTGTCCATGTACACAGATCTCTGAAAGTTGCCACCCAGGTAAATAGTGGGGTGAGGAAGGCATATGGCGTACTGGCTTTTATTGGTAGAGGAATTGAGTTCCGGAGTCCTGAGGTCATGATGCAGTTGTATAAGACTCTGGTGCGGCCGCATCTGGAATATTGTGTGCAGTTTTGGTCGCCATACTATAGGAAGGATGTGGAGGCACTGGAACGGGTGCAGAGGAGGTTTACCAGGATGTTGCCTGGTATGGAAGGAAGATCGTATGAGGAAAGACTGAGACACTTGGGGCTGTTTTCATTAGAGAAAAGAAGGTTTAGGGGTGACTTGATTGAGGTGTACAAGATGATTAGGGGGTTAGATAGGGTTGACAGTGTGAACCTTTTCCCGCGTATGGAGTCGGGTATTACAAGGGGGCATAGCTTTAAATTAAGGGGGGGTAGATATAGGACTGAAGTTAGGGGTAGGTTCTTCACTCAGCGAGTCGTAAGTTCATGGAATGCCCTGCCAGTAGCAGTGGTGGACTCTCCCTCTTTATGGGCATTTAAGCGGGCATTGGATAGGTATATGGAGGATAGTGGGTTAGTATAGGTTAGGTGGGCTTGGATCGGCGCAACATCGAGGGCCAAAGGGCCTGTACTGCGCTGTATTCTTCTATGTTCTATGTTCTATGTTCTAAGTCGATCATCTTCTACTCAGGTAAGTTTCAATTATTGTTCTGTGATAAACCAACCTTTTATCTTATTTAAAGCATCAAGCTATGTTGTTGGCGACTTCTTAAAAGTGAGCCACAAAATTCTGAGTTCTTTGACTTGAGGGCAATAAGGTGTGTAGTCATGACACTTTCCAAGCCAACTCCTCTGATATGCCTTCCTTTTATTACAACCAAGGACTCTTTCTACAACATGGTTAACAGAACTCTCTGTTTGTGATTGTTCCCTTACCTACACTTCTGCCCTTAACCTTTCCCAAAAGGGTCCCAATATCAAAAGGAGAAAGGCTCAAAAAATATAGGAACAGAAGTAGTCAATTGTTTTTTTAAGCTCCTTTCACCATTCTGTTAGATCATTGCTGATCTTGTTGTGGTCTCAGCTTTACTTTGCTGCCCGTACCCCAGAACCATTGACTCACTTGTCTCACAAAAATCCATCCAACTCTCCTTCTCAATGGCTTTGCTAACAGGTATATAGTTTCCTGTGTTCTGCCTTCTTACTTTCTTGAATGTAGGCATTACATTTTCTAGCTTCTAAAACACTGGACCCTTGCAGAATCTAAGAGGATTTGGAAGAATATAACTAATGCTCCTATCGCTCTGCTACCATACACTCATCTCTAACCCAGCAGCCTCCATATTCAATAGATAATTTCCAAAACGTCTGTTACCATCATCATAATGCTTTCACCAAATGCATTATCCCCTCCCTTCACTCCATGATAACATGGTCCTCACTACTTTCATCCTCAGCACCTACCCCTCTCTCTATTTGACATTGTTTCACATTCTATTTTCTGCTTATAATGCAGTCTCTTCTATGTAGGAGAAACCAAATATAGGTTGCTAAATTGCTTTGTGGACCACCTCTAGTCAACCTGCATGAGAAATGCCAAAGTTTGTGTGCTAACTTCAAACAGCCATGGGTCAATTAAATATTGTGACCTCCATGTCCATTTTAGGGGTCTAAGAACTTTTTAAATCATTATTTTCCTTTCTGCATTGATTTGACTCATCCCCCTCAGCATTCTTCATTTTTCTCCGTTAATCTCTCAATCCTTAAATTTGAATGGCTAAGCCTGTTTCTGTCATTAAGGTCCCAGCTGCATGGTCATCCTCACCAAACCACTGACAGTAATTTACAGAGCAAACTTAATTTGAGATGAATGGTGCAAGCCTCACTAACAGAGTGTAAATTGTGAGACCCCACATTCTGACAAGGTCTGGGCTGAGGAACAAGGCGCATCTTTATTTCACATCTTGAACTTACATTGACATTCCTGCTGAAATGTTTCCTGAAGAAGGGCTCATGCCCAAAGCGTCGATTCTCCTGCTCCTTGGATGTGCCTGACCTGCTGCGCTTTTCCAGCAACACATTTTCAGCTCATTCCTGCTGAAATGATTGGCTAATGAAGACTCAAGTCTAGTGCACATCACTGAGGAAAGCAATCCCTTATCCCAAACATCAGAGGAGAACTGCATTTCATTGATGTGTTATTTCCATTCTCTGCCTTCATCATTCAAGTGAATGAAAGTGACAAATGAAATGTAGAGAGATCAAATAGGAACAGATATAGGCTATTTGGCCCATGAAGCCTGCCTTACCATTCAATACGATCATAGATAATTTTCTACCTCAACAGCACATGACAGCAATCTATTTTTTACCTAAACATTTTCAGAGGCTTTATTGGTCAGTGCATTAAGTATAGGAGTTGAGGCTGTACAGGACATTAATTAGACCACTTTTGGCATACCTGTACTGCATTCAATTCTGATCTCCCTGCTAAAAAAAGGATGTTGTGAAACTTGAAAGGGTTCAGAAAAGATTTACAAGGATGTTGAAAAGTTGGTGTGTTTGAGCAATAGGGAGAGGCTGAATAGGCTGGGGCTGTTTAGCTTGGAGCGTTGGAGACTGAGGAGTGTTTTTATGGAAGTTTATAGAATCATGAGGGACTTGGGTAGAGTGAATAGCCAAAGTCTTTTCCCCATGGTTGCTGAGTTCAATACTAGAGGGCATAACTTTAAAATGAGAGAGGAAAGATTTAAAAGGGACCTAAGGGGCAACTTTTTCACACAGAGGGTGGTGCATGTATGGAATGAACTGCCAAGGGAAGTGGTGAAGGATGGTACAATTACAACATTTAAAAGGCATCTGGATGGGTATATGGGTAGGAAGGGTTTACTGGGATATGGGCCAAAAACTGGCAAATGAAACTTGATTAATTTAGTATGTCTGATCAGCATGGATGAGTTGGACTGAAGGGTCTGTTCCCGTGCTGTACATCTCTCGGACTCAATGACTCTACAACCTACGGCCTACTGTGGTAGAGGATTCTACATGTTCATCACCCTGAGTGAAGAAATTTCTCCTTATCTTGGTCCTAGCCAATCCTGTATCCTGAGTTATTGATCCCTTATAGCAGATGTCCCAAGCTAGGGGAAACATCATCCTTGCATCCAGTCTGTCAGAATTTGACACATCTAAATGAGATCCCTTCTTATTCTTCTAGACTCCAGAAAATACAGGCCCAATCAATGCAGCCTCACTAAATACATCAACCTTGTCATGCCAGGAATCAGTGTGGTGAACCTTCAATGCACTTGAGAAAACGATCCATTTCTTCCTATTATGTGCTTTTTAATCTGCTAGCCAACTCTCAATCCATGCCAGTATATTGCCCTCACCCTATGTACTTCAATTTTACACACTAACCTGTTATGTGGTCCTTTATCAAAAGCTTCCTGAAAATTTAAACATACCATATCCACTGCTTCTACCTTATCTTTTATGCTGATTAGGTATTGAAAAATCTGCAGTATGTTTGTAAAATACAATTTCCTTTTCATAAATCCATGACCCCAGGGAAAAGACTTTGTCAATTTATCCTATCCATGCCCCTCATGATTTTGTGAACCTCTGTAAGGTCACCCCTCATTCTCTGATACTCGAGGGAAAACAGCCCCAGCCTGTTCAGCCTCTCCCTATAGTTCCAATCCTCCAACCCTGGCAACATCCTTGTAAACCTTTTCTGAACCCTTTCAAGTTTCACAACATCTTTCTGATAAGAAGGAGACCAGAATTGCACGCAATATTCCAACAGTGGCCTAACCAATGTCCTGTACAGCTGCGGTCAGCAGTCACTCCTGTGTGAGGTGTTTGGGTGCATTTGTGTCTCAGGGCTAATCTGCAGAAGCAGCTAGACCTTCATGGTCTACAGTCACCCAGTTCTGCATTAAGCAATATATTTAGTCACCATCTCATCTGCAAACTACACTTAAAACCAATAAAAAATACTGGACCTTGAAAATTATATAATACACTTAACTGTGATTAAAGCAGGAAACATCATAAATACTCAGCAGGTCAAGAAGCTTCTGTACAAAGAAATAACATTAGCACAGCAGACCAATGGTCGGAATGCTTTAACTATAGATTTCTGAATCAAGAGTGTGGTGCTGGAAAAGCCCAGCAGGTCAGGCAGTATCCAAAGAGCAGGAGAATTGACGTTTCTCCTGCTCCTCAGATGCTGCCTGATCTGCTGTGCTTTTCCAGCACTGCACTCTCAACTCAGATCTCCAGCATCTGCAGTTCTCACTTTCTCCTCATAGATTTCTGAAGAAGAGTCACTGGACTCGAAACGTTAACTCTGCTTTCTCTCCACAGAAGCTGCCAGAGTTTCTCCAGCTATTTCAGCTCTTGCTTCAGAATCTCAACATTTGCAGTTCTTTGTTTCATTTGTTTGGTTCTTCTGCACATCATAGACTTATCATAATATGTAAAATGGAAGACTATAATATAATCATGGATAAGTCTTATAACCGAGATATGCAGTTAGGAAGGGAAGGACTAGCATTTGAATGGAATTCTTCACAATCTCATGACATCCCAATGCATTGCACAATTTCCAATATAGACCAAAACAGTAGCCAATTTATGTAGAACAGGATGCTACAAACATTAATGAGGTAAATAACCAGACATTTGTGGTAATGGTTGTTGAGGGATAAATATTGACCAGGACACCAGAAGACCTTCCTTGCCCTGTTTTGATTAAGGTCATGTGATAGATTACACAGAGCCACAATGGCCTAAGATTGACACCTAATCTAAAAGACAGCATGCCTGTCCAACATTCCCACAGTACTACGCTAAGGTGTTAACGTGCAGGATGATGGGTTAAAATTTCGGGAGTGGGTTACGTGTTATGAGCAAGTATTGGATGAACTGAGCTATTAACCCAAATAAATAATTTCAAAAATTTGTGATCAATTAAAGCAACATTGCTCACCTAGAACCTACAATTGGAATGGAGCCTCCCTGGTGCCTGATTTAGATTTTCTCTTTGATTGTAGCATATTATTTTAGGAACAGAGGAAAGATCACAATGTTTGGGGCTAGACATTTGCCTCAGTTTCACTTCCATTCAGCTGCTGATATTGCCACAAAGGTCATCGACAGGAAAAGAGGAACAGCATTTAAAAAATATTAGCCACTTCTATTTGCAACCTAAATGAGTATTTAGAAATTCATTTATCTGTTGGAATTACAAGCTCATTGACTACTGTCAACATCTTTTGAATCTGAGATTGCTGACAATGCTTTTTTGAGCTATCTGGCAATGCCCTTTCACCATCAAAGCTGGGTCAGTTTAATTTGGAGATGATGTGATATTTATGTCCACAAAGCTTTGGGTGTGGTACAAAGGTCATGTCTTGAAAATGCAACATGCAAAGTCCTCTTGATCACTGGTTTATCCAAAGCAGTCTTGTCAGCATGCATCGCAATAGAGCTCCAAATAGATTGTTGACTATTTTACCATTGGCTTAAGATCATGCAGACTTATCAGGTCAAAATAAAAACAAGCCCACACACCACTTTCAGTTCAATGTGTTCAGCCAAAACGAAGATCATACTATTGTTAGTCAAATCAATCACCATTTTTAAAGTCACCAGTAAAGTATGAGTCTTCAACCATTTCTTTGTTTCTCTCTTACAAATCATCAAAACTTTGCACTGACCCTTCCTACTCCCTTCAGTTTAAAATTATAGCTTTTTTAAAAAATTGTCTTCAGTTTATAAAATACTGTTAACCCTTTCTTTCCAGAGGACTACATGTACTATTGAAAGATAATTGTTATATGGATTTGTCAGGTAAATTTTGGAAGGATGAATAAGACCTTCTTACATGAATTAAAGCACAGAGTGCTCAGCCAGGGAATACTGTCTTCTAACACAGCAGAGTAATTCAGCATTTCTCATACAAAAGCAACATATTGTAGATGCTGAAATTCTGAAATAAAAACATGAAATGCTGGAAATACACTACAAGTCATGCAGCATCTGTAGAGTGAAAAATGACCTTTCATTCAAACTAAAGAAACACAGAAATACAGTAGGTTTTGAACTATTAGAAATGGGGTGTGGGAAGGAAGAACAAAAGGGAATGTCTGCAATAGGTTGGAAGGCCGCAGTAAGTGAATAATAAAGGTTGTTTGGTACAAAAACCAAAGGATCGTGCGACTAGGTATGGGAAACAAAACATAGGATCTGTCCAGGTGTGGAGTGATTCAAATCTAAATTCAACATGAAGAAAGTCATCAGTAAAGACCAAACCAGCAAGCCAAAAAAAGGAAAATTTGCAATATATGTTTATATATATAATATATATGACTGATTTGGCTGAGGGAATGAAATGTCTTAAAGCCAAGTTTATGGACGACACAAAAATAGGTGGGGAGGCAGTTAGTGAGGATGACACAAAGTGTCTACAGAGGAATGTAAACAGGTTAAGCAAGTGGGTAAAAACTTGGCAGATGGAACATAATGTGGGAAAATGTGAGATTATGCACTTTAACAGGAAGAGTAGAATATTATTTAAATTGAGGAAGATTGCAGTACTGAGGGATTTGGAAGTCTTAGTGCACAAATGACAAAAAGCTCACAAACAAGTCCAACAGGTAATTGGGAAGGCAAATGGAATGTTGGCTTTTTTTTGAAAGGGAATGAAGTATTAAAATAGCGAAGTCCTGCCAAAAATATACTGGTAAGACCACGCCTAGAATTTCATAAGTTTTAGTCCCCTCACCTCAGGAATTTTTACCAGCATTGGAGGCAGTCCAGAGAAGGTTCACTGGGTTGATGGAAAGTATGGAGGGATATTCATATGAGGAGTGATTGAGTAGATTGGGCTTGTCCTCATTGGCGTTTCAGATAACGAGAGACATCCTTATTGAAACCTGTAAGGTTTTCACGGGGTTTGCTAATGTGGATGTTAAGAAGTTGCTTCCACTTGTGAGACAGTCTGGGACCAGAGGACATGATCTCAGAGTCATAGAGTCATAGAGATGTACAGCACGGAAGCATGTCCAACTCACCCATGCTGACCAGATATCCCAACCCAATCTACTCCCACCTGCCAGCACCCAGTCCATATCCCTCCAAACCCTTCCTATTCATATACCCATCCAGATGCCTTTTAAATGTTGCAATTGTACTAGCCTCCACCACTTCCTCTGGCAGTTCATTGCATAAGGGGTTGACAATTTAAGAGAGAAAGTAGGAGAATTTCTTCTCATAGAAGGTAGTGAACTTGTGAAATTCATTACTTCAGAGGGATGTAGGGACCAGGTCATTAAAAGCTGAGCTGGCCAGTCTTTAATCAATAAGGGATTCAAGGGTTATGGAGAAAAGGCAAGAAAGTTGAGTAGAGAATTTTTGGATCAGCCATGACCCAATAGGCTGAGTGGCTTACTTCTGTTCCTATATCTTTTGGTTACGGCCTTAAGATTGAATCTTGAGGTAGAATATATCATCTTTTGACTCAACACTCCATTGCTGACCAAGGAAGACACCAGTATAATACTGAACTATTAAGATCAACAACATTCCAGACTTTTTGTATTGTTACCATGAGGCTCAGTTTATCGATTTCCACCAGGGAAACAGGGTCATGGCATAAGTGAGAGACAATCAACCAGCATTACCATTGAAAAGATAAGTTAACATCCTACATGAACTCAGAAAGTCCAAAATCTTTTCACAGCTAATAAAATACTTTGAGGAGTAATGAGTATTATAAAAAGAGGCTGACGTTAACAGATGCTAGGGAAAAAAGACTGGAGTATTTTGAGCATTTTTCGCACGAGCTAAGAAGGTCAAATGCTGACTTAAGAGAGGCCTCCAGGATGTGAATGGCAATGGCAAGGGAAATAACAATAAAATATTTCCAGCAATCAGGAAGATGAGAAGGAATATTTTGAAGATAACATGAGGAAATTAAAGGAAGCTTGCAAAACACATATGGAAGGCTGCTAGGTTTAGCTTTCATAAACCACTCATCAATAGTGCTCATAAAGTTTTGAAAAGCATCATTTGCATTTACATAGCACCTTTAATATGGTCGAATTTGAAAGCAATGTTACCATATAGGAGGCAATAAAACAAATGATGTAAAGCGTGGTCAAAGAGATAGATTTTAAATAGGATTGCTACAATCCTACAGACACTGATAATTTTATAAAGGATATTAATGTTTTAAGACTTTTACTGTAATAAACATATTAAAAATACTATCAGTTAAATCTCACTTAGTAAGCAACTATACTCTAAACTACAGAAGCAGTAACCCTTCTTATTCTCTTAGTGTGAATTATAACTCCATTACATGCGGACACACAAAAACACTTTGCAACATACACTCCATGGGATTACAGCCTTTAAAGGACATAGTCCACAGTCACTCCCAGCTTCCAATGGATTCACAACTCGGCCCATTTCACCAAGTCGTAACATTGATCATTACTGGCGCCATGAGCAATTTTCCAGGGAGTCTTTCGACCAGCCTCAGTGTCTGTCTTCAACAAAGAATGTGTACGATACTTCATAATAGTACAGTAATTTCCATTCAGCTACTGACTCATGACTGGTAAATAATTTTCTGCTCTGTTCAATGATTCAGCTGGGTAGGGCAAGCTGACTCAGTCATTTTATTCTTGTAACTTTCTCTTCTTCTCGTTGTGGGAGATCTGTTTTTAAGAGGTCTTCATGAATAGTATTACAGATGTTTTACTTTCTTCATCTTATTTCTACCTGATATCAAAACAACGGTTATGAGTGAAATATAATTCATCTAGAACCCAAGTATCATCAGGAAACTCTTTGTGGAGAAGATCTGAAACATATATTAGCAATGTTATTGTACTGCAATGTGCAGCATGAGTCAGAGATCTAATATTTCATTTTTATGGATGTGGGGAAAGAGCAATGGTATAGGATCAGAACTGACAACTTCAATGTGGATGCAGCATAAAGATTGGCATGAGTGGCCACAAAAGCTTTAAGGTTCTACATTTCAAAGTTGCACATCGTCTGCTGTTTATTTGTGTCTTTGCTAATGACTGTTTCTGTAAGCGTGAGGTCTATGATTATGGCAGCTCAGAAAGGGAGTGTGTTTCTACATAATAAATTCCAGGATTCAAACAATTCCAACGAATACGGAGAATCAAAGTGGGCCTGATCAGAAGTGTTTAAAATTTAAGAATACTTAATGGGGATACGTCTTCTGCATTGGTGGGCAGAAGCTGGCCAATCAGATAACTATGCTCTTCATTTACAAAGATACACAATGATGAGGACGTCAGATCTCAGCTGTAGCTCAGTGATAGCAACTCTTGCCACTGAGACAGAAGATTATAGCTCCAAGTTCTATTCTGGAGACTTGAGCTTCAAATCTAGGCTAACACTGAGTGCAGGACTGAGAGGCATCCATACTGCTAGAGATGCTGGCATTTTAATGGAATATTAACTGTGACAAAATTGGCCCTTTTACATTTGGATAGATATTCCACAATACTATTGCAAAAATAACAAGGGCTGACTAATTTCCTGGATTATAGGGAAAAATTGGGGATGAAGATATGTATTTTAAAGAGTTATCACAACACACATGGTTTCCTTTAATACTGTAAGATTAATTGGGGAAGGAAGAGAGAGGCAGGGCTTATTTTTCTCACAATGCAGAAGGTTATGATGAAATTGAGTAAAGCTGATCTAAATTATGGAGAAGTCTGTTGGAGTAAGTAAGGAAAAAACTCACTGGCTGAGTGAGACAACACAAATTTAAGATAATTTGCAACAAAAGGGAGGGAATATTTCTGAACAGCAAATTGTTACAATTTAAAACATTTCTTGAAAAAGACCAGGTTCAATATGAACTTTCAAATGCACTCTTGAAAAGGAAATAAGTGGAGGTCTGTAGGGAAAGAATAAGGAAGAACACTTTTATGTAATTATTATAGCTCTGCTGGGCAGAATTGTCTTCCCTGCATGACTTATTCAATTGATAAAACAAGGAAGGTATCACAGACAGCAAAGATATTTTGGAGTGTAGTCAATGTTGCTCTTCAGACAAGACAACAATCAAGTTTAGCAATTGTCATTTCTTTTTGGTGGTATTAATTGAAGGATAATTATTGGGTGGGGCACTCAAGCTCCCTTGCCTTCTTCATACAGTGCCTGTCCCTTTTAACCTCCACTTGAACAGGAAAATAGACCCTTGAGCTAATTTATTTTCAATAGACTTCCCTCTGCGAAATGCATGGTCTGGTTGCTCTTTCATCTAATGGGCTGATTTTGACTCATACATTATTACCGCACAGGTGACCTCGTCCATTTTATGTCTTTTATTTCTTTTATCTCCCATTGACGTAAAACATGGAACTTTTCCAGCCTGTTGTCACTCACTTTACACAATAATCTGAAGGCAAATTCACCTCAATGATCATGTGCTCAAACCCTGGAGTGGGGCTCAAACTTTTGTTTGTCTTTGTGTGAACAAAAATAAATAATTAGACAAATTCAACGGGGCTGGTCAATAAGAAATATAAGTATTCCATGCAAATGACCAAACTGCAAAGAATAGAATGCCCTTCAATATATTATTATGCATGTCCTTAGAATATAAATCACAACTGGAATGCAATGTCACTGAGGAGTCACTTCCAGACTGCTTGGATTCATTTCGAAAAAAGATCTAATTTCAACACTGCTATATGCTTTCCCATCACAGCTACACAATGCTAAATGGTAGAAATTAGCGAGAAATTAACAGTTCATCACAAGCTGTCCACTCATGTTTGTGCATTAGTTGCAAAGAGTTCTGGGAAAAAAAGGCCTGACAATTGGCTTTTTGTAAACTATATATATTGATACCAACGATTCTTGACTTCAGTTTTATACCATTTTATTTGTCTTTTCCTATAACATTGAGGTGTAATTCAACCGAAACAAAATTGACAATAATATTGGCAACTGCAAACGTTTTTGGAGCATGTTAAAGATTATGCAACTATAGGCTTTGCACCCTCTCTCATCTAATATATTCTGGTATAGATCAACTACTTCCCTCCCCCGTGATTTGCACACATAATGTGTTAACTATGGACCAGGACTGGTGGCTCCAGTTCTGATCTGTTCTGATAATGACTGTGGGAAGAAAAATATAGATCATTGTTTTTCTAAACAATTGAGTACATGCCTGTGGGCAAAGTAAGTGTTAGACTAGAAGCTGTGCCATTCAAGTTGTGAACTATGGATTCATTTGACATTGCCTATCTCACATCACTCTCTGGCTGGTAAGGTGTAGATGTGTTACAAGAATGCAGATCAACACCAATTGAATGTCCATTAATTTCTAATGTAAGCAGAAAATTAAGTCCATTATGACTAAAAATGTTGAAAATGAAGTCGATATTTTTCACAAAAGCATAAGATTAAGCAGCATCTGTTGAGACAGAAACAAATTAGGATTTCAGATCAATGATATTTGATGAAAGTTCATAAGAATGAATTGTTAACAATGTTTCTCTCTCCACAGTTGCCAGCTGCATTGACCAGCTGACTATTTCTAGTATTTTCAGTTGCCAGTACCCCCAGTATTTTCCCTTCATATTTCTTACTGAACTGCAAATACAGGGAGTAACTGTATGAATTGCACCAACAATACCCCTTGGAAGGACAGGTAATCTCTCATTAAAATAAAATACTGCACATTGCACAACCTAAAGTTTAAACTGCTATCCATCAACACAATTCATATAAACATAGAAACAAGGAGCAATAGTAGGCCATTCAACCTGTCAGGTCTGCTCTGTCACTCAGTATGACCATAGAGTACAAAGTAGATGTACATTCAGAGTTAATGAATTCGATGTCAAGAGTTAAGAGTTAAGTTATGAGGAGTGATTATACAAATTAGGCCTGTTTTTTTCTAGAATTAAGAAGGTTAAGGGATGACCTAATCAAAGTCTTCAAGATAATAGCAGGAAATGACATGAAGTTAAAAATAAACTATTTCCATTGGTTGGAGATTCCAGAATTATAGGGCATAGTCTGAGAATTAGAATTGTACCCAGGTACCTTTGTAAGTGGAGCAGTAAGTGGCGACTTATAAACTTTTCACTGTACTCATTTGAGTACATTTGACAATAAATATCATTCAATTCCATAGACTGCTCAGAAAAGACGTTAAGAAGTACTCCTACATTGAGAGGGTGGTAGATGTTTGGAAGTCTCTTCCACAAATCGCAATTGATGGTAGATCAGTTGTTAGTTTTATATCTAAGATAGGTAGTATTTTCTGAATATAGGTTTGCTCACTGAGGTGGAAGGTTCATTTTCAGATGTTTTGTCACCATACTAGGTAACATCATCAGTGAGCCTCTGGATGAAGCCATTCGGAGGTTCACTGAAGATCTTACCTAGTATGGTGATAAAATGTCTGAAAACAAACTTTCCAGCTCAGCGAGCAAACCTACACCCAGAACCTCAACTTGAGCTACAAATCTTCTCAAAACTCGTGAATAGATAATTATTTATTAAGCAAAGGTAATAATGGATATGGACCAAGGTAGGCATATGGAATTAGGTCACAGATCAGCAAGGTCTCATTGAACAGTAGTGTCAGCTTAGGAGGCTGAATGGCCTTCTTCTATTCCCATGCTCCTACATCCTATGATCGTCCCCTCAACGTCATATTCCTGCTTTCTGTTCATACCCATTGATATTGTTAATATCCAAAACATTATCAATCATTTTCTTGTACTGGCCTACATAGTCTTCTGTAGTATCACTGAATGAAGAGCTGGCTAACATTAATCACCACCAGTTCAGGCTTGTTTCCTCTTTGCTGCAAAAATGAAATTTCTGCCTGCCGAGAGTATTTGGCACGCTATTACTATCATGCAATGATATTGCACAGAAAGAGGCCATCTGGATCATTGTGCCAGTTCCAGCTCGCTGAAAGATTTATATCCAATTTCTTTTACGGTCTTACTCTTTCCTCATAGTCTACATACTTCTCTTTTAAAATATTTTTTGAACTCTTCTGTGGAATCTACTTACACCATCCTTTCAGACAGTGCATTCCATACCATTTCAATTTGTGTGATGAACAGGCAGAAAAATCACAGGAGCACTAAAATAATAGTGATTTTCATTTCTTTGAACAATTGCATTTATTAATAGTGAAAGCATTGGAGATGGGAAAAAAGGCTGTCTGATTGACAATCAAGGATCAATCAGTCGGGTAACAAAGCCTCTAATTGCTTTCCAGTTGATACAACAGGACGTGTATCCTAGGAAGTTGACTAATATGTACCAGGCAAAGCCCCATTTATCTCTCCACCCTGCAGGCTTCCTGCCTCTATTCCTGATGAAGGGCTTTTGCCCGAAATGTTGATTTTCCTGCTCCTCGGATGCTGCCTGATCTGCTGTGCTTTTCCAGCACCACTCTGATCTAATATGTACCAGTCAACCAGATTCTGGATTTGGAACCCTCGCCCTTTTAGTGAATTAGCTGATAATCACGTTCAGTGATGCAACCTCCCAAAACCTATTCAGCAGATTCATGAAGGAGGTTTAGATGTCTGGAGAATAGTATAAGAATGAAAAGCAACATTGCGCCAAATGAAACTGACAAAAGCCCCAAACCCCACACTGAAATAACTCCATACCCTAGTCTCTCTGCACCATCTACGGGCAGAGATTTCAATCCGGAAGGCAACAGTCTGTTGAACTGCAGCACGGTGGCTCAGTGGTTAGCACAGCTGCTTTACAGCACCAGGGACCTGAGTTTGATCCCAACCTTGGGCAACTGTCTGTGTGGAGTTTGCACATCCTCCCCTTCTCTGTGTGGGTTTCTGTCGAGTGCGCTGGTTTCCTCCCACAGTCTAAAGATGTGCAAGTCAGGTGGATGGCCATGCTAAATTGCCCATGGTGTTCAGGGAAGTGTAGATTAGGTACATTAACCACAGGAAATGCAGGGTTACAGGAATGAGCTTGGGTGCGATGCTTGCCCTTTGGAGGGTTGGTGTGGGCTTGTTGAGATGAAAGGCCTGTTTCCACACTATGGGGATTCTATGATAATGACTATGTTCTTGCTTACAATGATAATAGTCAAGGCCAAGAAGAATGAAGCCATTGAGCCTGCTGATTGATGTTCTGTGACCTGCTTGATATGATCCTCAGTACCCGAAGGAGCCTGATACAAGAGCCAAGACTGTATTTGATGGTCACAGGCAATGCTACAGAACTGCTGCAATTGAGTGTGGAGCCCCCTGTAAAGAAGAATGATGCAGCTTTGTCATAACCTTGCACTAAATCTCAATCTTTGTTACGTTTCTTGTAGTGTGTCAGACCAATTGTATTAAGTCGCAGTAGGGTAGAATGGTTCACCTCTCTGTGCCACCTGAAACCATGGCAATCCTTGTCTTCTATTATTTGAAGACTTCGGATCAAATCCAATATGCATGGAGCATCGACTACAGTTCAATAGAGCCAACAAAACTTTCAGCTAAAGTATACAACAGCTCACATTCAACCAAACAAGGACACAGTCTCCAACTTCTGCATCAGCAATAGTTCATCTGAGGCCAAGCAATAATTTATACTTGGAAAGCATTATCATTGCATTATATTGTAATGTGATATTAACAGGCTGTATTATCGGCAGTAGGAAGGTTAATGTCCATAATGCATGTCTTTAGCACTATAGCACTCAGAACTCACTTCCACTGTTATGTTGCAACAGACAGGAAATAGGCAGTAAATAGGCACTAATTACTGATCAGTAACATTCTTAACACTGCAGACATTAGACTTAATTCTGATAGCAATTTTATGCCTAGAATTCGACACTATAATGTAAAAACAATAGATTTCAAATCTGATACACCAGGTCAGAACAGAGCCTTGTTAGGTTGTGATGCAATCCATACTTGAATACACCAAAAGGATTTAATCAGATAATGTAACTGAACATTCGGCACAATTCTGAAGGAATACTGAACTGCCAGTTGCTTTATCTTTTGCCTGACGGTGGCTGTCCACTAAGGTGGGTGTTAAAGATCTCATGGCATTTTTCGAGTAAGAGTAATTTCCCGGCCAGTGCTTAACCCCCAACCAATTTTGTTAAAAACAGATGAACTCGTGATTTTCACATTGATGTGGAGGAGTTTAACTGGGGTGGACAAAGTTAAAAATCACACAACACCCAGGTTATAGTCCAGGAGGCTAATTTGGAAGTGCTACCTAATGAAGGACCAGAGCAGCGAAAGCAAGTGCTTTCAAATAAACCTATTGGACTATAACCTGGTGTTGTGTGATTATCACATTGCTATTGGTGAGGGCTTGTTGTGTGTGAGTGGGAATTCACTTTACAACTGTGTTCAGACTTCTAAAATACTGAATTGATTGTGAAGGTGAAGGTATTAGTTTTAGGTTGGCCTGAAGTGAGCCTTAGCTCATGAAAGATGTTATATAAATGCAAAGCTTCTTTCTCATGTCATGTTCATTTGGCAAGGCATGAATATTGATTCTGGATTAGTGGTGCTGGAAGAGCACAGCAGTTCAGGCAGCATCCAAGGAGCAGCGAAATCGACGTTTCGGGCAAAAGCCCTTCATCAGGAACAAAGGCAGAGAGCCTGAAGCGTGGAGAGATAAGCTAGAGGAGGGTGGGGGTGGGGAGAAAGTAGCATAGAGTACAATAGGTGAGTGGGGGAGGGGATGAAGGTGATAGGTCAGGGAGGAGAGGGTGGAGTGGATAGGTGGAAAAGGAGATAGGCAGGTAGGACAAGTCCGGACAAGTCATGAGGACAGTGCTGAGCTGGAAGTTTGGAACTAGGGTGAGGTGGGGGAAGGGGAAATGAGGAAATTGTTGAAGTCCACATTGATGCCCTGGGGTTGAAGTATTCCGAGGCGGAAGATGAGACGTTCTTCCTCCAGGCGTCTGGTGGTGAGGGAGCGGCGGTGAAGGAGGCCCAGGACCTCCATGTCCTCGGCAGAGTGGGAGGGGGAGTTGAAATGTTGGGCCATGGGGCGGTGTGGTTGATTGGTGCGGGTGTCCCGGAGATGTTCTCTAAAGAGGAGACCGCATCGGGAGCAACGGATACAATAAATGATATTAGTGGATGTGCAGGTAAAACTTTGATGGATGTGGAAGGCTCCTTTAGGGCCTTGAATAGAGGTGAGGGAGGAGGTGTGGGCGCAGGTTTTACAGTTCCTGCAGTGGCAGGGGAAGGTGCCAGGATGGGAAGGTGGGTTGTAGGGGGGCGAGGACCTGACCAGGTAGTCACAGAGGGAACGGTCTTTGCGGAAGGCAGAAAGGGGTGGTGAGGGAAATATATCCCTGGTGGTGGGGCCTGTTTGGAGGTGGCGGAAATATTGGCGGATGATTTGGTTTATGCGAAGGTTGGCAGGGTAGAAGGTGAGCACGAGGGGCATTCTGTCCTTGTTACGGTTGGAGGGGTGGGGTCTGAGGGCGGAGGTGCGGAATGTGGACGAGATGCGTTGGAGGGCATCTTTAGTAGTGCAATATTCTACTCCTGGAACTATCCAGCATGGAAGAACTTTATATTGCATTACCGATGTGTGCTTCACTCATTGGAAATGCCTATTGGAAAATTGAAGGCAGGTTCCTATGATACAACTAATCTGGCAGGCGAGGACACCTTTTGCAAATGTCAATTTATAAAGTTAGATAGGTAGCCTAAAAGAAATTAGGATTTCGAGAAAATTGCCATCAAGTGTTTTGGAGCAAACCATTAGATTGTAGCATTGTTAGGACTCCTAGTTTCTCATGAATTTGGCCTCATGTACTTGCATTATTTAATTCAGGTGAAGAAATGGGCTGGATTCTTGAAAGTTGCCAACTTCTGAGCACTTTACACCAAATCCAAACTCACATGGCAAATAAATGTACAATAGACAACAGGATCAAAGCTTTGAGACCTCACACTTATATTGCAAATCTATTCAAATTTCTCGCAAAACATCTGCCTCACAACATATGGTGGTGGGAGGAAAATTATATTCTGACGTATTTTGACAAGCAGGCTACAGGACTTAACAATATAAGGTGAAAGTATAAGCAAAAGTGATACTGAGGCGTCAAAATCTTTATGATTTAACCATGCCTTCAAGTGATGGTGGAATAAACCTTATAATGAATTCACCATGCAATGTCCTTCAATAGTTTTAGTTTCATTAAAATATCCATAGTTTACATTTTCCTCACATCACATCATCACTTTAAAAAGCCCCCTGTGATATGAACTGAGTCTGCTACTGTTTACAATCTGCCCCTTTATTCTATTGTGTTGCCTTGATTCCATCAGTGATGTTGGAGACAGCTCTGTAGTGTAAATGTTCCAGCATTCTTGTTTCAGAAGCACTGATAACCTTCTCAAGTATGGGTTTCTCTTATACCACTAGTGAGGGCAAAACTAAACAGCTCCCATTGGTGGCACTTACTTCTGTTTGTGGATGGACTGAAATCTCAGCACATTTATAAAAGCAAGCATTGCACATACATCACTCTTCACCATCATACCAGCCCTGAATAATGTTTTCTAACATACTGGAAAAAAATCTCAGGTGCTAGATTAATACATAAATGTCTAGAAAAGGGGAGCCCTAGCTAAATTACTGAACGACTTTGCATGACTGGGATACAGCATTACAAAAGCGGCAGCAGATAGCAAAGTGGATTAGATGCCACCAGAGCTAGTGAAAAACAACAGTGTATGCCCAATAATTATAGATTGCCCTGTATAATTACTGCATCACACATGGCCCAGTAAAAGCAGAACAACACAGCAACAAGAAGTCAGAAAGATGACAGTGACTCATGAGCTGTGGTGCCTGACATCATGTGACTTATTCATTTTCTATTGCTGTTCATAATTAATAAACACAACTTCAAATCATATACAGAAATGGACAGAGCTCATCCAGACTGTCATCCCATTTGTTCAGTCTTCTTGAGTGAGCTTTGAGAGCATGTGTTAGTGAAAGTGAGGAGGAGAATGATATTGCAAGCAACTGCAATACTGTTATTGCCCGACTTGAGTAGACAGAGACAGTCTAACACTTCCCCCAAGACAGAAGCTGCTGCTATTTGAAATTGGGCAAGTCGGTGTCTGAGAAGTAAACCATTGAAAACATTGTGGGGTACAGAAGTAAACCATTGTATCTGTGGCCTATGGCATCAGTCTGTGGCAGTATTCACAATCAATTGATTAACATCACATAAACATTAGAGATTTTTAACACTGCAAGGACTTATTGAGGAACAAAGAAGTTACAGTTATTTGGCGGCTTTAACATTGTAAAATATCTGTACGTGTTTCATGAGTCACTATCAAGCAAAAATTGATGAGACACTAAAGAAAGATATTAAGTATGAAAGGTAAATGACCACAAATAGTTGAATTGATTTCTCTTTTCACAGATGTTATCTGACAGCTGTTAATTTTATTTTTGCAACATTTTCTGCTTTCTATTATGGAAATGCTAGGATGGGCAGCCCAAAGAAGCAAGCTGCAGTGAACATTTTAAAGGAGGAGAGAGAGAGAGAGAGATAAAGTGACAGAGACCATAAGACCATAAGACATAGGAGCGGAAGTAAGGCCATTCGGCCCATCGAGTCCACTCTGCCATTCAATCATGGCTGATGGGAATTTCAACTCCACTTACCCGCATTCTCCCTGTCGCCCTTAATTCCTTGCGACATCAAGAATTTATCAATTTCTGCCTTGAAGACATTTAGCGTCCCAGCCTCCACTGCACTCTGCGGCAATGAATTCCACGGGCCCACCACTCTCTGGCTGAAGTAATGTCTCCGCATTTCTGTTCTGAATTTACCCCCTCTAATTCTAAGGCTGTGTCCACGGGTCCTAGTCTCCTCGCCTAAAGGAAACAATTTCCTAGCGTCCACCCTCTCCAAGCCATGTATTATCTTGTAAGTTTCTAAACTCTAGAAACTTAATCTTCTAAACTCTAATGAATACAATCCCAGGATCCTCAGCCGTTCCTCATATGTTAGACCTACCATTCCAGGGATCATCCGTGTGAATCTCCGCTGGACATGCTCCAGTGCCAGTATGTCCTTTCTGAGGTGTGGGGACCAAAAGAGGTGTCCAAGGAAGAAACTCAAAAGCCTTGGGCCTAGGCAGCTGAGGTTGCAGTCTTCAGTGGTGGCACTAAGCAAGCCAGAGTTAGTTCAAATGCATTGGTCTCGGATAATTGTTGAAGACCACAGAGATAGATGAATTAGAGATTTGTTTTAGTTTCATTAAAATATCCACACTTTACATTTTCCTCACATCACAGCATCACTTTAAAAATCCCCCTGTGACATGTGGAGAGATTTCAAAACAAGCCATTGTCAGATAAGGAACTACTGTCAGTTTGTATGAAAGCGTGAAGGGAGAAAGAGGTGTCATGTGAATGAATACACAGGTAGCAGAGTTTGGTAGATTGGGGGCGGGGGGGTGAGGGGGTGTGGTGTGGTGGGGCAATCCAGAATGGAATTTTCACAGTCAAGTATAAAAGTGATAACAACACAGATGAAGTTTTCAGCAAGCTGATGAGCTGAGGCAAGGATGGAGACTTTCAATGTTATCTTGGTGGATGTAAGTGCGCTCGGTGATGGAGATGCTGGATCCAACTCAAGGTCAAAAAGCATGCCAAGGTTGTGGTTAGACAGTGGACTGATAAAGGACTGGAGTCCCTGACTAGGCGATGATGCTGGTGGCAAGGGCTGAATACTGGGGTGACCAATTATCACATAACATTCTTTATTTTGTCTGTTTGTTCCAATCTCTTAAGGAGGCCTTTGTCCTTATTTCAAGGCCAACCCTAAGGGAGACCAAGCCAAGGAGTCTCCTCTTGCCTTTGCTTCTATTTTTTGGTGAGCATGTGAACCGTGACCATTGATCATTGGTGGGCATTATGATTAGCAGTACCCTTTACCCCATGTCCTGTTGTCAGTACCATTTGCTAAGTATCACCCTGATGATCATCATCACTCCCTTCCCCCTCCCTCAACACTGCCCTGAGAGTCAGCAGCAGACCCTACCCCCTTCACTCACATCATCTTCCACAACAACCTCCACGCCACTTCCATGGTCGAAAAACATTCCTTATTAGTCACCCTGGGTTATAACTTTGGTCTGCCTTTCATTTAACCTTTAGGAACAGCAGCATGACAAATCAAAGGCAGTGAAAATATTTATACAAGTAAGTTCCGATTATTTTTCGAGTCTCTGTTGTAAATGTCACCGAAAGTTTGCACAGAGCAAGTATATTGTAATGGCTAGATAATCTATTTTAATTGTGCAGCTCGAGGGATAAATATTGATCAGGTCTCCAGCTCTTCTTCAAGTTAAGTTTATACAGCCATTTACCTCCTCCTGAGATGCCATGTACACCTCAGTTTAATGTTTCATTTGAGAGATACCAAGATCAACAATGCAAGTCTCCCTCTGCATTGCATGGGACTGGAGGTTCAGCCTAGATGCTATGCTCAAATCTCTGAATCATAGAGTCCCTACAGTGCAGGTAAAGACCATTTCACCCACTGAGTCAGCACTGACCCTTCGAAGAATGTCCCATGCTATCCTCTTAACTCCACTTTTACCATAGTTAATCCAGTTACTCTGGATTCTAAGGCAATCTTTAGCATGGCCAATCAACCTAACCTGCACATCTTTGGACTGTAGGAGAAAACCAGAGCAGCCAATATAAACCCACACAGACACAAAGAGAACATGCTAAATCCACAGAGACAGTTACCCAGGCTGGTACCGAATCCAGGTCCCTGGTATTGTAAGGCAGCAGTACTAACCATTGAGCTATCATGCCATATACCCATAACCATATGAGTAGAGAGTGTAGAGGTGTCTATCTTTCTGTGCACAGATGAAAATAACAAGCACATTATTCATAATGTGTCATCACAGTTTTTTTTAAACTGAGTTCACATTTGAGAGTATATGCATGTTCATCGACATGAGTCTTGAGGTTAATTTTTCCTGTTCTTGTTTCTTTATGTTGCCTCCTTTTCTCCCCTCCCTGCCTAAACATGCCAGCTCCTTGCTGCTGTACAAAATCTGAAGCATCCATTATCTTCTGGTATGTCACCCAACTATTGCATTATTTGGATGTGAGTCCAACGATGAGTACCAATTTCTGTTCAACTGGAGCTGGTCCAAATGCAATGTCCTCATACATGCAGTCACTGCAAGATTTATTGTATTATATAGGAATCTTGACCAATTTCCCCCTCCAGGAGCTTTCAAACAAGCTGATAATTAGCCTAATTCCACAACACTACCAATCAACAGTGCTTACTGTGGAGAAGGACATGGATGGTATAGAATATGGGGAAATAGATGGTGACATCTTGAAAAATGTCCATATTACAGAGGAGGAGGTGCTGGAAGTCTTGAAACACAGAAAAGTGGATAAATCCCCAGGACCTGATCAGATAAACACTAGAACTCTGTGGGAAGTTTGGGAAGTGATTGCTGGGCCCCTTGCTGAGATATTTGTGTCATCGATAGTCACAGGTGAGGTGCCAGAAGACTGGAGGTTGGCTAACGTGGTGCTACTGTTTAAGAAGGGTGGTAAGGAAAAGCCAGGGAAATAGATCAGTGAGCCTGACATTGGTGGTGGGCAAGTTGTTGGAGGGAATCCTGAGTGTCAGGATTTACATGTATTCGGAAAGGCAAGGACTGATTGGGGATAGCCTATATGGTTATTTTGCATGAGAAACCATGCCTCACAAACTTGATTGAGTTTTTTTTTAAAAAGTAACAAAGAGGATTGATGAGGGCAGAGCGGTGGACGTGATTTATATGGACTTCAGTAAGGCGTTCGACAAGGTTCCCATGGAAGATTGGTTAGCTAGGTTTGGTCTCATGGAATACAAGGAGAACTAGCCATTTGGATACAGAACTGCCTCAAAGGTAGAAGACAGATGGTGGTGGTGGAGGGTTGCATTTCAGACTGGAGACCTGTGACCCGTGGTGTGTCACAAGGATCAGTGCTGGGTCCACTGATTTTTGTACATTTATATAAATGATTTGGATGTGAACGTAGGAGGAACAGCTAGTGAGTTTGTAGATGACACCAAAATTGGAGTGTAGTTGACAGCGAAGAAGGTTACCTCAGAGTACAACGGGATCCTGATCAGATGGGCCAATGGGCTGAGGAGTGGCAGATGGAGTTTAATTTAGATAAATACGAGGTGTTGCATTTTGGGAAGGCAAATCGGAGCAGGACTTATACATATAATGGTAAGGTCCTGGGGAGCGTTGCTGAACAAAGAGACCTTGGAGTGCAGATTCATAGCGCCTTGAAAGTAGAGTCGCAGGTAGATAGGATAGTGAAGAAGGCTTTTGGTATGCTTTCCTTTATTGGTCAGAGCATTGAGTACAGGAGTTGGGAGGTCATGTTGCAGCTGTATAAGACATTGGTTAGGCCACTGTTGGAATATTTTGTGCAATTCTAGTCTCCTTCCTATTGAAAGGATGTTATGAAACTTGAAAGGGTTCAGAAAAGATTTACAAGGATGTTGCCAGGTTTGGAAGATTTGAGCTATAGGAAGAGGCTGAACAGGCTGGGGCTGTTTTCCCTGAGGTGTCGGAGACTGAAGAGTGACCTTATAGAGGTTATAAAATCATGAGGGGCATGGATAGAGTGAATAGACAAGGTCTTTATCATGGGGTAGGGGAGTCCAAAACTAGAGGGCATAGGTTTAGGGTAAAAGGGATCTAAGGGACAACTTTTTCACATAGAGGGTGGCGCGTGTCTGGAATGAGCTGCCAGAAGTGATGGAGGTTGTTATAATTACATCATTTAAAAGACATCTGGATGGGTATATGAATAGGAAGGGTTAAAGGGATATGGGCCAAGTGTTGGCTAATGGGACTAAATTAGTTTAGGATATCTGATCGGCATGGAAGAGTTGGACCGAAGGGTCTGTTTCTGTGTTGCACATCTCTATGACTGTCTGACTCTGTTAGGTCATATAAATTTGTTAAAATTTACCTGTCAAGTGATATTCTGGAGAATCCACCATATTTTGATATCAGTGCTGCCCTTACAATAGGCATTCTAATATAGAAATATTATTATTAATTATTCTTATCTCAGCAAGATACTTTACTCCTTGAGGAGAAAGTGAGGTCTGCAGATGCTGGAGATCAAAGTTGAAACTTTATTGCTGGAACAGCACAGCAGGTCAGGCAGCATCCAGGGAACAGGAGATTCGACGTTTCGGGCACAGGCCCTTCTTCAGGAATGAGCAGAGAGTGTTCAGCAGGAGAAGATAAAAGGTAGGGAGGAGGGACTTGGAGGAGGGGCGTTGGAAATGTGATAGGTGGAAAGAGGTCAAGGTGAGGGTGATAGGTCGGAGTAGGATGGAGGCGGAGAGGTCAAGAAGAAGACTGCAGGTCAGGAAGGCGGTGCCGGGCTGGAGGGATTCGGCTGAGACAAGGTGGGGGGAGGGGGGATGAAGAAACTGGTGAAGTCCAAGTTCATCCCCTGCGGTTGGAGGGTTCCCAGTCGGAAGATAAGACGCTCCTCCTCCGACCGTCGGGTTGTTGTGGTTTGGCGGTGGATGAGTCCAATGACCTGCATATCCTCGGTGGAGTGGGAGGGGGAGTTGAAATGCTGTGCTACAGGTTGGTTGGGTTGGTTCATCCGGGTGGCCTAGAGGTGCTCTCTGAATCACTCCGCAAGTAGGCGGCCTGTCTCCCCAATATAGAGGAGGCCACACCGGCTCCTTGACCCAATCAACATGGGAGACAAATGGCTGTATTGGTCACTCTTTTCTGCTTCTTAATTGCTGGAGCCCACCATTTTATTCTGGTTGTGCACATGTTGAGTCTTTAGACCACCCATTATTTTGATGCTGTTGCTTCCTATGTGACTTTCCCCTAACACTGGAAGAGGTCTGTGATCAGAAAGAGCACAGCCTCAAAGGTTGCAAGAGTCTCCAACCTCGCAAAGTGTCCTGTTGCACAAAATGCAGTGAATATAGGACAGAGGAAACTGGACCTCACAGCAAATCAACCTCTGTTGGCTCTACAGTATAACAGAGTCAATTTATTGATTAAAGATAGACGCTCTCCAATGTGCGGGGACTCAATTAAATACTGTACTGTATATGTGAATCTCTCCCACTGATAACATGCTTGCCTAGAAATGTGAAACAAGGACCAAGATTAGTAGTTCTAGACACCTCAGATAAAAATAAACTGTCTGTAAACCATTACACCATTGACCATTTAATCATTCATTTAGCAGGCCAACTCAAAGAAAGAAACAGAAAACAAGAATAAATAGTTTGAGACAAGAAAGATTAGATTTCCACATTGTACCACCGTCTGCTGGGAACACTTAACTGCAGATATGAAAGACACTTCAGTGTCTACTGAAGTTAAGCAGCAGTTAATTAGAAATCATTTTATGTTGGATTGAACTAGGGATTTGCCTTTCCCTGCTAAACATAAACTGATTTTTCTCAGCTTTTGAGCTGTCCTCGAACTTTAGATAAGGTGAGATCATCACACTGCAGTAAAGTATAGGGGAAGAAGACCCTTACCCACTTGATGCCACCTTCCCAGAATGCCAACCCAGTCATTTTCCCCAACATGCAACTTCCAGCAGGAATAGGGCTTTGATTTCAGAGCTCATCAGAAGTTGGCCACCTCTAAAAGTGCGACGGCTCCCTCAGTACTCCCAGTGTGAAACTTGCGTTAATGCTCCACAGGAGGGACTCACAGCCTGTGCCTTGTACTATAGAATGAATGTGTGATTTGGCAACACAATTTAAACTTTTCTGGGTGTTTTACTTACTTCGAGGGATTCGGAACTGAAACTCAGGGGACTTCTAGATCAGGTTGCCACCTCGCTATCACCTGTTTCACACATTCAGATCCAGTTTCCCTTGGAAAGCCATAAACTAAATCAAAGCAGAAAAGAGTGACCAATACAGCCATTTGTCAGCACTATGTTGCCCACCCGGTCAGCTAAGCCAATTCAAACAAAAAATGATCGCACAGAAATCCTGTACTTTCAGTCTGTTAGTTGGGGCACGATTGGGGACAGCTCCCATAAACAGCAATCACTTACAACTAGCCTTCCCTGCAGTGTCATTTCAAACCATATAAAAAGTTACATCTCAGTCAATCAGTTCTAATTGGTTATTAAATGGTGAATCAATTAATAAAGTTGGATGAATGAAACAACTGTCACTCATAATTGTCAATTACTGGTAACTAATTAATTTGCCAAATTTAAGTTAATATTTTTCAATAGTAATTAATTAAGAAAGATAATTATTTTCCAGAAAACTATTTTCCAGAATGTTTTAGCTCCCACCTTCACCCAATGTGCATCTAAATTGCTTGTATGTAAAATCTTAAAAGTGATTTTTTTTTTTCTCTTTTGATGAGGTGCAGTTTTGTGCCAGTGACAATTGTTTAAACTCACAAGCAAATGTGAACCTCATTTCAGGAGTGGCAATGTTTTGAGGGAATTTATCAGTTTATTTAGAACTGGAAGTAGGTTTTATCGTCACATGTACTCATGTACAGGGATGCAGGAGTACAGTGAAAAGTGTGAAATATTGCCCTTCACAATGCCATCTCAGGTAAATCCATTACACCTAGATACAAAATCTTGTAAAAAGTGAAAAAATAAAGAAATAACTTCAAAGTTCAACTTTACAGTTCTTCTCAGTATAAAGTAGTAAACAAGAAATAAAGTTATAAGTTCCAAATTACAGTCCTTCTTTAGCCATAGGCCTGTCGTTGCTGCATGCTGGGCTTTCTCCAAGAGGGCTCAATCTCTCCCCCAGGCTGGGCCCGATCCCTATCCGACTAGGGCTCAATCTCTCCCCCAGGCTGGGCTCAATCTCTCCCCCAGGCTGGGCCCGATCCCTATCCGACTAGGGCTCAATCTCTCCCCCAGGCTGGGCTCAATCTCTCCCCTAGGCTGGGCCAGATCCCTATCCGACTAGGGCTCAATCTCTCCTCCACGCTGGGCCCAATCCCTATCCGACTTGGCCTCAATCTCTCCCCCACGCTGGGCTCGATCCCTATCCGACTAGGGCTCAATCTCTCCCCCACGCTGGGCTCGATCCCTATCCGACTAGGGCTCAATCTCTCCCCCACACTGGGCTTTCCCAAGAGGGCTCAATCTCTCCCTCACGCTGGGCTCGATCTCTCCCTCGCGCTGGGCTCCATCTCTCCCCCAACACTGGTCTCGATCTCTCTCTCACACTGATCTCGATCTCTCCCTGGCACAGATCTCGATCTCTCCCTCGCACTGGCCTCGATCTCTCCCCACGCTGGTCTCGATCGCTCCCTCATACTGGTCTCGATCTCTCCCTCATGCTGGTCTCGATCTCTCCCTCACACTGGTCTCGATCACTCCTTCACGCTGGTCTCAATCTCTCCCTCACACTGGTCTCGATCTCTCCCTCACACTGGTCTCGATCTCTCCCTCACAATAGTCTCAATCTCTCCCTCACACTGGTCTCGATCTCTCCCTCACGCTGGTCTCGATCTCTCCCTCACACTGGTCTCGATCTCTCCCTCACACTTGTCTCGATCTCTCCCTCACACTGGTCTCAATCTCTCCCTCACACTGGTCTCGATCTCTCCCTCACGCTGGTCTCGATCTCTCCCTCACACTGGTCTCGATCTCTCCCTCACGCTGCTCACGATCTTACCTCACGCTGGTCTCGATCTCTCCCTCACACTAGTCTCGATCTCTCCCTCACACTGGTCTCAATCTCTCCCTCACACTAGTCTCAATCTCTCTAACACACTGGTCTCGATCTCTCCCTCACGCTGGTCTCAATCTCTCCCTTACACTTGTCTTGATCTCTCCCTCACACTGGTCTCGATCTCTCCCTCACACTGGTCTCAATCTCTCCCTCACACTGGTCTCAATCTCTCTAACACACTGGTCTCGATCGCTCCCTCACGCTGGTCTCAATCTCTCCCTCACACTGGTCTCGATCTCTCCCTCACACTGGTCTCAATCTCTCCCTCACACTGGTCTCAATCTCTCTAACACACTGGTCTCGATCGCTCCCTCACGCTGGTCTCAATCTCTCCCTCACACTGGTCTCGATCTCTCCCTCACACTGGTCTCAATCTCTCCCTCACACTGGTCTCAATCTCTAACACACTGGTCTCGATCGCTCCCTCACGCTGGTCTCAATCTCTCCCTCACACTCGTCTTGATCTCTCCCCCAGCACTGGTCTCAATCTCTCTAACACACTGGTCTCAATCTCTCCCTCACACTAGTCTCAATCTCTCTAACACACTGGTCTCGATCTCTCCCTCACGCTGGTCTCAATCTCTCCCTTACACTTGTCTTGATCTCTCCCTCACACTGGTCTCGATCTCTCCCTCACACTGGTCTCAATCTCTCCCTCACACTGGTCTCAATCTCTCTAACACACTGGTCTCGATCGCTCCCTCACGCTGGTCTCAATCTCTCCCTCACACTGGTCTCGATCTCTCCCTCACACTGGTCTCAATCTCTCCCTCACACTGGTCTCAATCTCTCTAACACACTGGTCTCGATCGCTCCCTCACGCTGGTCTCAATCTCTCCCTCACACTCGTCTTGATCTCTCCCCCAACACTGGTCTCAATCTCTCTAACACACTGGTCTCAATCTCTCCCTCACACTAGTCTCAATCTCTCTAACACACTGGTCTCGATCTCTCCCTCACGCTGGTCTCAATCTCTCCCTTACACTTGTCTTGATCTCTCCCTCACACTGGTCTCGATCTCTCCCTCACACTGGTCTCAATCTCTCCCTCACACTGGTCTCAATCTCTCTAACACACTGGTCTCGATCGCTCCCTCACGCTGGTCTCAATCTCTCCCTGACACTGGTCTCAATCTCTCCCTCACACTGGTCTCGATCTCTCCCCACGCTGGGCTTGATCTCTCCCTCACACTGGTCTCGATCTCTCCCCACGCTGGGCTTGATCTCTCCCTCACACTGGTCTCGATCTCTCCCCACGCTGGGCTCGATCTCTCCCTCACACTGGTCTCGATCTCTCCCTCACACTGGTCTCAATCTCTCCCTCACACTGGTCTCGATCTCTCCCTCACACTGGTCTCAATCTCTCCCTCACACTGGTCTCGATCTCTCCCCATGCTGGTCTCAATCTCTCCCTCATGCTGGTCTCAATCTCTCCCACACACTGGTCTCGATCTCTCCTTCACGCTGGTCTCGATCTCTCTAACACACTGGTCTTGATCGCTCCCTCACGCTGGTCTCAATCTCTCCCTCACAATGGTCTCGATCTCTCCCTCATGCTGATCTCGATCTCTCCCCACGCTGGTCTCAATCTCTCCCATACACTGGTCTCGATCTCTCCCCCAACACTGGTGTCAAACTCTATAACACACTGGTCTCGATCTCTCCCTCACACTGGTCTCGATCTCTCCCTCACACTGGTCTCAATCTCTCCCTCACACTGGTCTCGATCTCTCCCCATGCTGGTCTCAATCTCTCCCTCATGCTGGTCTCAATCTCTCCCACACACTGGTCTCGATCTCTCCTTCACGCTGGTCTCGATCTCTCCCTCACACTGGTCTCGATCTCTCCCTCACACTGGGCTTGATCTCTCCCTCACACTGGGCTTCATCTCTCCCTCACACTGGGCTTGATCTCTCCCACACACTGGTCTCGATCTCTCCCCACGCTGGTCTCAATCTCTCCCTCACACTGGTCTCGATCTCTCCCTCACGCTGGTCTCGATCTCTCCCTCACGCTGGTCTCGATCTCTCCCTCACACTGGTCTCGATCTCTCCCTCACACTGGTCTCGATCTCTCCCTACGCTGGTCTCGATCTCTCCCTCACACTGGTCTCAATCTCTCCCTCACACGGGTCTCGATCTCTCCCTCACGCTGGGCTCGATCTCTCCCTCACACTGGTCTCGATCTCTCCCCACGCTGGTCTCGATCTCTCCCTCACGCTGGTCTCGATCTCTCCCTCACACTGGTCATGATCTCTCCCCACGCTGGGCTCAATCTCTTCCCCTGCGCTGGTCTCGATCTCTCCCTCACACTGGTTGTGATCTCTCCCCACGCTGGGCTCAATCTCTTCCCCTGCGCTGGTCTCAATCTCTCCCCCACACTGGTCTCGATCTCTCCCTCGCACTGGGCCTGATCTCTCCCTCGCGCTGGGCTCGATCTCTCCCCATGCTGGCTGAATCTCTCCCCCGCACTGGTCTCGATCTCTCCCCCACGCTGGTCTCGATCTCTCCCTCGCACTGGGCCTGATCTCTCCCTCGCGCTGGGTTCGATCTCTCCCCATGCTGGCTGAATCTCTCCCCCGCACTGGGCCCGATCTCTCCCTCACACTGGGCCCGATCTCTCCCTTGCGCTGGGCCCGATCTCTCCCTTGCGCTGGGCCCGATATCTCCCTTGCACTGGGCCCGATCTCTCCATCCTGCTAGGCCTGATCTCTCCCCACACCGGGCTCGATCTCTCCCTTGTACTGGGCTCGACCTCTCCCTCGCGCTGGGCTCAATCCTCCCTCATGCTGGGCTCGATCTCTCCCCACACCGGGCTCAATCTCTCCCCCGCACTGGGCTCGATCTCTCCCTCATGCTGGGGTCGATCTCTCCCTCACGCTGGGCTTGATCTCTCCCCACACCGGGCTCAATCTCTCCCCCGCACTGGGCTCGATCTCTCCCTCACGCTGGGCTTGATCTCTCCCCACACCGGGCTCAATCTCTCCCCCGCACTGGGCTCGATCTCTCCCTCATGCTGGGCTCGATCTCTCCCTCATGCTGGGCTCGATCTCTCCCTCACGCTGGGCTTGATCTCTCCCCACACCGGGCTCAATCTCTCCCCCGCACTGGGCTCGATCTCTCCCTCATGCTGGGCTTGATCTCTCCCTCACGCTGGGCTTGATCTCTCCCCACACAGGGCTCAATCTCTCCCTCGCACTTGTCTCGACCTCTCCCTCGTGCTGGGCTCAATCTCTTCCCCATGCTGGGCTCGATCACTCCCCCACTTTGGGCTTGATCTCTTCCCCGCGCTGGGCTTGATCTCTCCTCCACAGGGCTCGATCTCTGCCCCATGCTGGACTCGATCTCTCTCCACCCTGGGCTCGATCTCTCCCTCGCACTGGGCCTGATCTCTCCCTCGCGCTGGGCTCGATCTCTCCCCATGCTGGCTGAATCTCTCCCCCGCACTGGGCCCGATCTCTCCCTCGCACTGGGCCCGATCTCTCCCTTGCGCTGGGCCCGATCTCTCCCTTGCGCTGGGCCCGATATCTCCCTTGCACTGGGCCCGATCTCTCCATCCTGCTAGGCCTGATCTCTCCCCACACCGGGCTCGATCTCTCCCTTGTACTGGGCTCGACCTCTCCCTCGCGCTGGGCTCAATCCTCCCTCATGCTGGGCTCGATCTCTCCCCACACCGGGCTCAATCTCTCCCCCGCACTGGACTCGATCTCTCCCTCATGCTGGGCTCGATCTCTCCCTCACGCTGGGCTTGATCTCTCCCCACACAGGGCTCAATCTCTCCCTCGCACTTGTCTCGACCTCTCCCTCGTGCTGGGCTCAATCTCTTCCCCATGCTGGGCTCGATCACTCCCCCACTTTGGGCTTGATCTCTTCCCCGCGCTGGGCTTGATCTCTCCTCCACAGGGCTCGATCTCTGCCCCATGCTGGACTCGATCTCTCCCCACGCTGGGCTCGATCTCTCCCTCACGCTGGACACAATCGCTCCTCCACAGGGCTCAATCTCTGCCCCATGCTGGACTCGATCTCTCCCTCATGCTGGGCTCGATCTCTGCCTCACCCTGGGCTCGACCTCTCCCTCGCGCTGGGCTCGATCTCTCCCTCACGCTGGGCTCGATCTCTCCCTCACGCTGGGCACAATCTCTCCTCCACAGGGCTCGATCTCTGCCCCAAGCTGGGCTCAATCTCTCCCTCATGCTGGGCACAACCTCTCCTCCACAGGGCTCGATCTCTCCCTCGCGCTGGGCTCAATCAGTTGACAGGTCAGCAGCAGGACTTTTCCTACAATCTGGAATCCGGGGGAAGAGGTCTTGCTGACTGAGCATTACAGGCCAATCTGTGAGCATCAGTCTTTTGAATGATAGTGCTATGGGGCAGTGGTTAGTCTTACAGCGGCAGGGATCTGGGTTTAATTCCAGCCTTAGGTGACTGCCTGTGTGGAGTTTGCACATACTCCCCATTTCTGCATAGGTTTCCTCGGGGTTCTCTGGTTTCCTCCCACACTCCAAAGATGTGCAGTTCAGGTGGATTGGCCATAGTAAATTGCCCATGGTGTCTAGGGACATGTGGGCTAGGAGCATAAGCCATGGGAAAAGATGCAGGATCACAGGGATAGGATAGGGTAGTGGATCTGGATGTGATACACTTTGGAGGGTTCGTGTGGACTCGATGGGCTGAAGGGCCTGACTTCACACTGTAGGGAGTCTATGATACTGTTATAATGCTGACATGGCAGTATCTGCTGCTTGAATGTCTACCACAACAGGCCAAAGTACCAGCTCCCTGACAGATGATGGGAGGGGCTTGTGATGGAAAGATCATAGAGTGGAGGTAAAGGGACTTTGGCAACAGGGCAGACGTCTCATGGGATGCCCCCCCACCCGCCTCACTTCTTGAAACCAGGTCCCTCGATCCAACATTTAGCGCAGGGCCCGGCTGGGAAAAAGCAAATAGGCCAGGGTTTGTATGATATATGTCTCACATGGTGGGCCCCACTGCTAGCATCTGTGTTAATGCCTACAGCAGTGCGATGAGGCACTTTGTAGTCTTGTGGTGCATGGACATTGCAGCCCTGGGCAGCCATTGCTCCCTTAACCTTGAATTCCTCACCATCAAATGCCGCCCCTTCTAGCTACCTTGGGAATTTACCGCTGCTATACTAACTGCTGTGTACATACTACCACAAACAAAGGTTGAGGAAGCTTTGTTGTACTCCACCACTAACACTCTGGAGACAGAACACCCCAAGGCCTGTTCATTGTGACTGGCGACTTCAATCTTGCCAATCTAAGGAAGATGTCGCCCAAGTACCACCAGACCATTACCTGCCCCACCAGGGGCCCGAACATTTCAGACCACTGCCACACCACTGTGAAAGATACCTACCACTCCATCTCCTTTCCTCATTTCGGGAACTCCGACCACAATGCTGTGTTTCTTCTCACGGCTTACAGGCAAAAAGCTCAAGCAGGAGACCCCCCTCGTGGATACAGGTCCAGTGCTGGTCGGAGGAGGTAGAGGATCAACTCCAGCGCTGTCTGGAATCGGCTGATTGGGCCATGTTCAAACAGTCCGCAGGTATCTTGGACGAGTACACAACCACTCAGAGACTTTATCAGCAAGTGTGTGGAGGACTGCATACCCAACAGGAAACCCTGGATATACAGGACATACAGAACCTGCTAAAAACCAGGCGTGAGGCCTTCATATCAAATATAAGGAATCCAAGTATGACCTTCGCAAGAGCCATTAAGACAGCCAAGGGCCAATACCGATCCAAACTAGAGACCCAGACAGACACCCAGTGACTATGGCAAGGACTGAATGACATCACAGGTTCTAAAAAGTGACAGTGTAAGATAGCAGACAATGACACTTCCCTCCCAGATAGTGTCAACACCTTCAATGCTCGCTTTGAGCAGAATTTCCAACAAGTCCTGACAAACCTATCCCAACAGACACTGCACCAGAGGCCAGATCAGCTTTCCTTCATGTGAATCCAAAGAAAGCAATGGGACCAGACAGAGTACCAGGCGTGCACTCAGAGCATTTGCATATCAACTGGCAGAGATCTTATTAGAAATCTTCAACGTCTCCCTGCAGCAGGCCACTGTCCCTGCCTGTTTCAAAAGGGCCATCATCATCCCTGTGCCTAAGAAGATTCATGCAGCATGTCTCAATGACTACTGCCCAGTGGCCCTAACTTCAGTGGTCATGAAGTGCTTTGAAAGGCTGGTCATGGCATTAATCAACTCCAGCCTCCCCACTACTCTTGATCCACTCGAATTTGCCTATCGGACCAATCGATGCACGTCAGATGCCATGTCACTTGCCCTTCACTCCTCCCTAGAACATCTTGACACCAAGAACAGCTATGTAAGAATCCTACTCATTGACTACAGTTCAGCCTTCAACACTATTATCCCCTCCAGACTGATTACTAAACTTAGTGATCTCGGACTAAGCCCCACTCTCTGCAACTGGATCCTCAGTTTCCTGACACACAGGCCACAATCAGTGAAGACTGGGAACCATATTTCATCTTCACTAACACTCAACACTGGAGCCCCCCAGGAGTGCGCACTCAGCCCCCGACTGTACTGCGTTGCCAAATAACAGACTAATGCTATTTACAAGTTCGCTGATGACACTACCATAGTCAGTTGAATCTCAGATGAAACAGATGAAACAGACTACAGACAGGAGGTGGAAGATCTGGAAAAATAGTGCACTGAGAACAACCTAGCTCCCAATGCTGGCAAAACCAAGGAACTCATTTTTGATTTTTGGCAGGATGTTACTCATGCCCCCCATACACATTAACAGCACAGAGGTTGAACAACTGGAGAGTGTCAAGCTCCTGGCAGTGGTCATCCTCGAGAAGCTTTCTTGGACTCTTCATGTGGACGCACTGGTTACAAAGGCCCAACAATGTCTCTTTTTCCTCAGGCAGCTGAGGAAATTTGACATATCGGTGAATACCCTTGCCAACTTTAATAGGTGCGCCATCAAGAGCATTCTGTCTGGAGGTATCACTACCTGGTATGGCAATTATACCGTTCAAGATCAGAGACAGTTACAGAGAGTGGTGAACTCAGCCCAGACAATCACAAAGGCCAACCTCCCATCTGTAGAATCCATCTAACAGGCTCACTGTCAAGGAAAGGCCACCAGCACTCTCAAAGATCCATCCTACCCTGGCAATGTTTTTCTCCAACCTCTACCATTAGGGAGAAGGTACGGAAGCCTGAACACACGCTCCAGCCGGTTTTGAAACATTTTCTATCCTACTGTTGTTAGAATACTGAATGGACTCACAAAATCTTAACATTTGCCTATACCTGTGTTTTTGTTTTTGTCGCTAGTTACCTATTATTTACTTATCTATGTTATTTAACTCTGTGATCTGCCTGTATTGCTCGCAAGACAAAGCTTTTCACTGTGCCTCGGTACATGTGACAATAAATTCAATTCAATTCAATTCAATTCAATTTAAGTAGACGTTAATTAGCCACAAGGCAGTTGGCAGTGGAGTGGGAGCAATGTTCACAGGGCCCTCCTGCCATGGATTGAATGAGGGTAAAGGGAAGATGGGAGTTACCCTAACTGCCACCCTTCTTCCTCCTTGTGAACCAAACTATGGAGGGGCGAGTGTAAAATTCCAAACTGTGCTATTTGGTGTTTTGTATTAGGAACACTATTTTCTGTGAAAATCCGTCAATGTGATGAGCTGATCACATATCCTGATAAGACTCCAGCACTAGGCTCAGTCACAGAATATTTACACACAGGAGGCCATTCAGCCTGTTGTGTCCAAGAGTAACTCAGCCTGTACCACTCCCCTGCCTTTATTCATAGACCTTTAATGTTTTCTCTCTTCATGTAATTCACTTTCGAAAACCATGATTGAATCTAGCTCTATTGTACTCTCAGCTAGCACAATCTAGATCCTAATCTCTCATTGTGTCATAAAAAACTTTGCTCTTGTCACCTCTGGTTCTTTTGTCATTCACTATAAGTCACTGTCCTCTAGTTCTTGACCTTTCCATCAATGCGAACAGAATCCTGTCTTCTCTGTTCTGACCCTTCAATATTTTGAACACTATATCAGACCCCCTCTCAGCCTTCATTTCTCTGAAGAAACAAGGCTTAACATCACCAATTTATCCAGGTAACTCTATGTCTCATAGGCACAGCACAGATACAGACCCTTCAGTCCAACTCGTCCATGCCAACCGGATATCTTAACTTAATCTAGTCCCAGTTGCCAGCACTTGGTCATATCTCTCTAAACCCTTCCTATTCATATTCCCGTACAGATGCCTTTTAAATGTTGTAATTGTACCAGCTCATTCCATACGCGCACCACCTTCCGCATGAAAAAGTTTCCCCTTAGGTTCCTTTTAAATTTTTCCCCTCTCACCCTAAACCTATTCCCTCTAGTTCTTGACTTCCCCACCCCAGGGAAAAGACCTTGTCCATTTACTCTTTCCCTGCCCACATGATTTTATAAAACTCTACAAAGTTGCCTCTCAGCCTCTGATGCTCCAGGGAAAACAGCTCCAACCTATCCAATTTCTGCCTGTAGTTCAAACCCTCCAACCCTGGCAACATCCTTGTAAATCTTTTCTGAACCCTTTCATGTTTCACAACATCTTTCCAATAGGAAGAAAATCAGAATTGTACACAGCAATCTCTTGAATCCTTTTTATACCATTTTATGCTGTCATACTTAACTAAAGTGTTGTGCCCAGAATTGTACACCATCCTCCACTTGAGCCAATGTTTTATAAAGGTTTATCATAATCTCTTTGTTTTGTACTTTATATCTCTACTTATAAAGCTGAAGATCTTAAATCCTAATTAACAACTTTTTTGACTTGCCCTGCCAACATTTGTGATTTGTGCTCCTATTCTCCCCACCTTTAGAATTATGTCCTTTATATTTGCATTTCCTCATTCTGTACCAGTTCATACTCCTCTGCATCAAAATTTCGTCAACAGGCGTTCAACGGTTTCATCAGTCTATATCCTACGAAAATCTATTTCTCTTCCCATCACTGTATGTTTGTGTCTGCTGCACAATTCGATATTGTTCCTGCCCTTCTAAATCTAAGTCATTCATACATATCAAGAAAATCAGTGGCACTGTGACCAACCCCTGGGGTCCTCTCTATCTATCTTCCGCTAGTTTGATAAACAGCGATAAGAATATCACAATGAGTTGCTGTGCCACTGCATTGGGATCGTGCTGAAGTTCTCACCAGAGCAAGACTTAGAAAAGGAGGCTTAATATTGAGATACTTAATACCTCGCTGGCCACTGGTGAAGTGCCAGATAGCTGGAAGATAGCTCATATAGCTCCTTTAGAAGTGCAGCAAGGTAATTATAGACCAGTTAGTCTGATGTCAGTGCTAGGGAAATTATTGGAAAAAATTCTGAAGGACAGGATCGATTAATACTTGGAAAGGTGTGAATTGATCAGGGATAGTCAGCACAGGTTTGTTACAGAGTGTCAGAGAGTGATTCATATTTAGTTGAGGTATTTGAAAAAATGATTGATGAAGTTAGTGAAGTTGTTGTGGTTTACATGGACTTCAATCAAGCCTTTAACAAAGGCCACATGGAAGGCTGATACAAAGGTTAAGAGCCCATGGAATCCAAGGCAAGTTGGCAAACTGAATCCAAGATGTTTACAAATAGGAGACAAAGAATGATGATGGAGAGTTTTCTTTAAGAGTCAAGAGTAGCTTTATTTGCCATTTCTACCCATACGCACTGATACAGTAAAAATGAGACAGCATTCCTCCAGGACCAAGGTGCTGGATGGACAGCACAAACTACAAGATCATACACAGGGCATATGTTTGTAGTTTGAAGCCTGTGACCAGCGGTGTACCACAGGGTACAGTGCTGGAACCCTTGCTATTTGTTATTTACATTAACGACTTAGATGTGAAAGTAGATGGCATAATTAGTAAGTTTACAGATGACGCAAAAGTTGATGGTGTTCTTAAAAGGAGGATGGTCTCAGGCTACAGTCTGATATTGATCAGCTGGTAAATTGGGGAGAGCAACGGCAGATGCAATTTAATGCCAATAAGTATGAAGTGATGCAGTTGGTAAGCTTTAATAAGGGAAGGATGCACACAATGAATGGCAGGTTCCCAAGGAGTATGAGGAACAAAAGGACCTTGGTGTACAAGTCCATGCATCCCTGAAGGTATCAGCCAAGTAGACAGAGTGATGAAGAAGGCATATGCTTGCCTTCATTACCCACAATGTAGGAAGTCTTGTTACAAATTTATAACACTTTGGTTAGGCTACAGGTGGAATACTGTGTGTAGTTCTGCTAACTGCACTATCGGAAGGGCGTGATTGCACTGGACAGGGGGCAAACTGAGATTTTCTATCCCAGGATGTTGCCTGGGATAGAAAGTCTCAGTTATGAGGAGACATTGGATTGTTTTCCTCAAAGCTGAGGGGGGAATCTGAATGAGGTGTACAAAATTATGAGAGGTATCGACAGCGTAGATCAGCGTAGAATTTCTTCCCCATGGCATCTCTTTCCCATGTCTAAGGTTTAAAATGAGGAGTAAATGGTTTTGAAGAGATCTGAGAAAGAATTTTTTTTTTGCCCAGAGAATCATAGAATCCTTGCAAAGCAGAAAGAGGCCAGTCAGCCCATCAAGTCTGCACTGTCCTTCTGAAAAGCATCCACCCAGACCCAGCCCTCAGCCTATCCCCAAAATCTCACATTTCCAATGGCTAACCACCTAACCTGCACACAATGGGCAATTTAACATGGCCAAACCACTTAACCTCCACATTTTTGGACTGTGGGAGGAAACCAGAACACCTGGAGGAAGCCCACACAGGTACAGGTACACACACACACACACACACACACACACACACACACACACACACACACACACACACACACACACACACACACACACACACACACACACACACACACACACACACACACACACACACACACACACACACACACACACACACACACACACACACACACACACGAAGTGAACTTAGGTCACTGGCACTTTGAGGCAACAGTGCTATCCACTGAGCCACTGTGCCAACCAGAGGGTGGAAGAAATATGGAAATGCTGCCTGAAATGATGATAGTGACAGATCTTTCACAACAGTTAAGAATTATCTGGATGAATACTTAAAATGCCAAGGCATAGTAGACTATGGATGAGTGCAGGTAATTAGGATTTAAAAAGTGGAGTTTGCAGTTTGTTGGTTGGCATCGATGTGGTGGGCCGAATGGCCTGTTTCTATGGTGCATGACTATATGAGTCTAACTTTGAATTATACTGGAGTACTTTGTGGTTTATATTTACTTGTCTCGTAACCATCTGCTTATGGACATACATATAATCAAGGAACAGCAGGAGGCTCTGAAGAGTTATGAAAAGTTGGATGAGGAGAGAGCACTTTCCTTGAAAAGAGAATCAAGACTTAGAGGCTAATGTTTCAAACTAAAAGATCAGCCATTTAAAGGCGAGGAGGCAAAATGTTTTCTCTCAGCGGGTCACGAGTCTTTGAAATCTGGAAAAGCATTGGAAACAGAAACCGTGATTATCTTTAAGGCTGGGATGCATAAGGTCTGACAATGCAAAATGGTGAAAGGTTAGCAGGGTAGGCACAAATGTAGTTAAGAGGTTATAATCAGATCGGCTGTGACCTTATTACATAGCAGAGCAATTTCGAGGGGCCAAATGGCCTACTTCTGCTGATATGTATATTCATAAGATGCAGAGGCAGGGAATGGGGGAGGTGTGGATACAGCAAAAAAGGAAGGTCCCTGATTAGGTGGAAGATAGGAGCAAATGAATCACAAAAGAGATCAAGGAGCCAGGCAGAAGGAGATGGTAACGAGACAAGTTAAAAAAAGTGGGCCAGAGCAGGTAAATTGAAATGGCAACAAAAATGATAAACAGATGCAATCTGAAAATTTGAAGACAATGAGGCAGGGAAGTTTAGAGAGGGAATTCCAGAACTTAGGGCATTGGTAGCTGAAAGCACATTCACCGATGGTTAAGTGACTAAAATTGCTGAAGATGCCAGAATTAATAGCGCATGGAGGTATTAGACGATTATAGAGCTTCACAAGATGACAGAGAAAGAAATGGGCAAGGCAACAGATGGACCTGAAAACAGAGACAAAAATGTTGAAATTGAGGCTTTGCTTGACCACCTAGATCAGCGAGCACAGGGGTGGATGGGTGAATGGGGCAGAGTAAGGGCACGGACTTATGGAGACTAGAATGTAGAGACCAGTCAGGAGTTTGTTGGAGTAGCCAGATTTCAGGCAGAAGTTGAGTCTGGAGATGTCAGGCAGGTGGCGATAAGCAGTCTTAGTACTGTTACAAATTTGCTGTTGCAATGGTGCAACAGCAAAAGGAGGTGAAGTTAAGTCCAAACAGGTGTAATGTGTCTATACTTGACACTTAATGTCGAGATCAACAATTTAAGGTCTTACAGCACCATATGGAGAACAGGCAAAGGGAGGTAGGGGGAAATATAAAAGGAAAATCAGTGATAGAATGGAAAGCAGGAGAAGTTAAATGACAAAAGGGATGACAATGCAAAGAAAAAGAAGATGAAAACAAAGAAATAAAATATGGGAAATAATAGATACATACATTGTCTGAGAAAGAATGGGACAGAAGTTGTGATCTAAAATTATTGAGCATAATGCTAAGTGTTGATTAGACATGTTACAGCCTTCTGGTCTCATTATTATCTCTTTTTACCTTAGCAGCATAATCCAGACATCCAAAATATCACAAACCTTCCCTTTCATTCTGCCCTCGCCACACCCCTTTCTCTACAATTACATCTCTAACTTCTTCCAGCTTTGGTAAAAGCTTAATGATCTGAAACATGAGTGATTTTTCTATTTTTACAAATGCAAGCAGGACTATTGAGTAATTGAAAGCATTTGTTTTGCTTTGATAACACATTTATACTTGAGCATCCTGCTCCTCATATCATAATCCAGAAACTTGAAGTGGTCTGACTCAGAGGCATAAACTGATCAAGATACTATTGTAAGTCATTGCACTCTGGGTAAGAAAACAGGCGAGAAATTGGATGCTTGATCACAGGAGGTGGGGGAAATGTAAGAATGAAAGGTGAGTCATTACTCTGGTCAACTCTGACACACAAGACAGCAGTTAGTAGCAAAACAACATGAGCAAAAACCAATTTCTTGTCCACAAGTCTCAACTAGAGCAAAGGGGAGGGAGGAATTCATGTTGCAGAAGCACGACAAGAACAGCAATTTGTATTTATATGGAGCCTTTCACAAATTAAAACTTTCCAAGGAGCTTAACAGAAGTGTTATCAAGCAAAACTTTTACTCTAAGTCACTGATGAAGCTTGAAAATTGCTGAGTTTAATCATTTATGACACAGCAGTTGCATTATTTGGCAAAGGTAAAAAAAAGACTGATTTGGGACCGACTCACCAGAGATGATGTCTGTCATTGAAACAAAACAGAAAGTCCCCATGATGCATAACATGATTCTAAAAGCGAATACTGCATGGATTGAAAATAGCCAAGAGGTCATGCAAAAGGCATGACGATACTGTGCAAACTAACACTGGACCAGCCAAGCCAAGAGAAGTAAACTAATGTCCCATTGAGTTGAATACAATTATGAGCTGTACTCCAGTAAGACAGTGAGAGTGGTGCTGGAAAAGCACAGCAGGTCAGGCAGCATCCGAGGAGCCAGTAAATCGACGTTTCGGGCAAAAGCCCTTCATCAGGATGAAGCACCACACTCTCGACTCTAATTTCCAGCATCTGCAGTCTTCACTTTCACTGCAGTGAGACAGACCTCTTCAATTGTGCATTTGGCATTCTCTTGCCACTTCCTGTCATTGTTGAGTTAGATGGAGAGGTTGAGTTTGAAAAGGTCTTTGGTAGCTCAGCAAGTAGAAAGACTTTTGGAGCAAGAATGGAACTCCAGCCAACAGCTCAACAATTACAGAGGCGTCTAATCCTCAGCTTCACTGGGAAGGTCTTTGCTGGGAACATGATAAGAAGACTCCATTGACTTGCAAGCATAGTTCATACAGAAAAAGAGTGTGGTTTCTGTGCTGGTAAACCTACATGATCTTCTCCATGTATCAGTAATAAGGAACGCATAGGGAGCAAGACATACCTCTTTACCTTATTACATATATGCCAATAAAGCATTTGGCATGATCGGCAAGGCAGGACTTTACAGGATTTTTGGAAAATAGTGACTGTTCACCAAGGCTTGTTGTATTATCTCTTCATTTCATGATAGCAAGCCCTGGGCATTTTGATTGCTGTATTTCTGGTTGTTTCAGGGTGAAGAGAGGAATAAGACATGGCTGTGCACAGCCTCCAATTGGTTCGGCATTTTCTTCTCCACACTCCTGACTTTTGCCTTCCCCACAGTCATGGAAGTCATCTACCTGCAGATGACATGCTTTATAATCTGTACAGAATAAAAGATAGGATAAAAATACAGCATGTCATGATTAGAAAACTCTTCTATGCAATAATGTAACATTAGATGCTTATTCAGAATCCGCAAGGATTAGGAAGGGCCCGTTCCTATATTGTACTGTAATGTAACACTACTAAAACTCATTCACCGCCCTGTAACATTTCCCTTACCATCCTTGTCAGGAAAACTGTGGCTATTGGTAAGGAAGATGTACGCCCTTGATGACATGAAATAACACCCCACTTTCAATGGAATCTGTTAGCAGATTCTGCTACCTTGGATCCATAGGAATAGACAATTTGTGTCTTGATAAGTTCATAAAATATTGGAGGAGAATTAGGCCATTTGGCCCATCAAGTCTGCGCTGCCATTCAATCATGGCTGATATGCTCCTCACACCCATTTTCCTATCTTCTCTCCATATCCCTTTAACCTATTACCAATTAAAAGTCTAACTCCTCCTTGATGCAGAAACAGATACACATAGAAGCAAAGCTACCCCTTTCAGCTGACTCACAAAACATGCACCGAATAACATTCAGCTGAATCCAGACTAAGATAGTGGTTTATGCATGCTGAGTTTGCAGCCCCTTGTTTGTTGACTGTGAAATATGGACAACATACAGCTATCAAGACCAGAAGCTCAACATCCTCCACCTTCACTGTTTGAGGACCATCCCGGACATCTCATGAAATCACATACCAGTGTGTTGGCAGTCACCAACCGGAGTCATAGAGTCATACAGTATGAAAACAGACCCTTCAGTCCAACTCGTTCATGCCTGCCAGGTTTCCTGTGTTGGCCCAAATTCCTCTAAACCTTTTGTATTCGTGTACAAGTCAAACGCCTCTTAAGTGTTGCAACTGTACCCACCTCTATCACTTGCTCTGGCAGCTCATTCCATACATGTGCCACCCTCTGTGTGAAAAAAATTACCCCTCAGGTCCCTTTAAAATCTTTCCCCTCTCACTTTAAACCTATGCTCGCTAATTTTGAATCTCCTACCCTATTCACCTTATCTGTGCCCCTCATAATTTTATAAACCTCGATAAGGTCACCCCTCAACCTCCTACATTCCAGGGAAAAAGCCCCACCCTATCCAACCTCTCCTGATAACTCAAGCTCTCCAGTCCTGGTAACATCATTGTAAATCTTTTCTGTACCCTTTCCAATTTGATAATATCCTTTCTATAGCAGGGCGAGCAGAATTCTCAGACTCAGGCATGTTTGCATGTCGGAACACGATCACGTACCCAGGAATTTTGTGAGTAGCCAGATCCAGAAGATCAGAAGAACACCCATAGTTCCACTTCAAGGATGCTTATAAGACTAATGTGAAAGCCCTGAAAGTAATTTTTCACATGTGGGAGATATTAGCTGACACCAAAGGTAAATGGGAACATCACCTGCGAGCCCAATGCGATGATTCATGTCCACAGCATTCTGGTAACACTGAAAGCAACAGCTTGCAATGACACGGTGGCTCAGTGGTTAACTCTGCTGCCTCACTGCACCAGGAACCCAGGTTCAATTCCAACATTGGGTGATTGTCCATGTGGAGTTTTCGCATTCTCCTTGTGTTTGCGTGGGTTTCCTCTGGGTGCTCTGGTTTCCTCCTACAATCCAAAGATGTGCAGGTTAGGAGCATTGACCATGCTAAATTGCTCATTGTGTCCAGGGATGTGTACGTTAGCTGGATTAACCATGGAAAACACAGGATAATAGGGGGTGTGGGGGGTGAGGTGATGGGTCTGGGCAGAATGTTCTTTGGAGGGTCATTGTGGACTTGTTGGACCAAAAGGCCTATTTCCACTTTCTAGGGATTTGAGGCCCCCTGAAATCTATCTTTATGTGTGGTACCTGGGCCAAAACCTGCCCAAATACACTGGTCTCATTAACCATCAACAAAAGTGCACCCCATGAAGCTATTTGCTTCATGTCCAACACCTTGTCCACACTTACATGGGAAATATGAACAGGAGTTGGCCACTCAGCCCCTCAAGCCTGTTCCACCATTCAATAAGTAGACAGGCAGGAGGCTGAAAGAACACAGCAAGCCAGGCATTACAGAAGTCGATGTTTTGACTTTAACCCTTTTTCAGGACTTGGTGTGGAGGGAGCTGCAGATAAAGGGGATGGTGGGGGCGGGGTGGTGAAGTGGGGATAGGCGAAGACAGGTCGAGGGGTTGGTCAATGGGAGGGATGAATCTGGTTGGTGGCATGGAGGGGGAGGGGCGGTGAAGGGCACTGGGAGATAGAGAGGAAGGTTATTTGAAATTGGAGGACTCAAGCCGGGCTAAAGGCTGCCCCCAGGTGGAAGATAAGGTGTTGTTCCTCCAACAGGCGCTGTGCTTTGTTTTGGCAATGGAGGAGACCAAGGATGGGCATGTCAAAAAGGGAGTGGTTAGGGGAAGTGAAATGGGTGGTGACTGGGAGGTCTGGTTGGCCCCTGCGGGCCCAATGAGATACACGGTGAGCCATGCCCTGAGTTTACGTTTGGTCTCCCTGGTGTAGAGAAGGCCACATTGGGAACACCTGATGCAGTAAACTCGGTTGGAAGAGAGGCAGGTGAACCTCTATCTCACCTGGAAGGTCAGTTTGGGGCCCTGGTTGGTGGTGAGTGGGGTGGTGTACGGGCAGGTTTTGCATCTTTTCCGGTTGCAGAGGAAGGTACCTGGGGGGGGGGTTGGGGGGGTCAGTGGGGAGAGTAGCCTGATGCAAGGGCTTTCAGCAGGAACGGTCTTTGTGGAAGGCAGAGAGCAGTGGGGAGGGGAAGATGTTCTTGGTGATGGGGTCTATTTGGAGTTGGCTGAAGTGTTTGAGGAAGATGGGTTGGATGTGGAAACTGGTGGAGTGGTAGGTGAGGACAAGGGGGACTCTGTCTTTATTGTTTTGACAGGCGGGGGTTTAGAATGGGGAATGGAGCTGGTGTGTCGGAGGGTTCTCTGGATGATGGAAGGAGGAAAGGCACGTTGTTCAGAATAGCTGGACATCTGGGATGCTCGCGAGTGGAATGTCTCCTCATCCAAGCAGATGTGGCAGAGGCGGACGAATTGGGACAATGGATGGAGTTCTTGCAGGATACTGGATGGGAGTTGGAGTAGTCCAGGTTGCTATAGGAGTCTGTGGGTTTGTAGTAAACGTCCATCTGGAGACTGTTGCTGGAAATGAAATGGTGAGGTCAAGAAAGGGGAGGGAGATGTCTGAGAGTGACCAAGTGATAGCAAATTTTGAGAAGATTTGTTGAGGTTCTGGATATAAGGTCGCTCGCTGAGCTGGAATGCTTGTTTTCAGACGTTTCATTGCCATACTAGGTAATACCATCAGTGAGCCTCCAGTGAAGCACTGGTGGTATGGCCCACTTTTTATCGATGTGTTTAGGTTTCTTTGGGTTTATGATGGCATCTTCTGTGATTATGTCATTTCTTGTTCTTTTTCTCAGGGGGTGGTAATTGGAATCCAAGTCAATGTGTTTGTTGAGAGAGTTCTGGTTGGAGTGCCATGCTTCTAGGAATTCTCGCATGTGTCTCTGTTTGGCTTGTCCTAGGATGGACAAGCCAGAGACATGCGTGAGAATTCCTAGAAGTTCAACTCTGGAAATTGTGTGCGAAGTTGATGAACTGCTCCAGTTCAGCCTTGGTGCAGGATGCTGCACCGATGTAGTCATCGATGTAACGGTGGAACAGGTGGGCTACAGTGCCTGTGTAGGTACTGAAAAGAGACTGTTCGATATAGCCGACAAAGAGGCAGGCGTAGCATGGGCCCATCCGGGTTCCCATGGCCCACCCACTTGATTTGGAGGAAATGGGAGGAGTTAAAAGAAAACATTGAGGGTGAGGACCAGTTCAGCGAGGTGGAGGAGGGTATTTGTGGAGGAGACTGGATGGGTCTATTGGAAAGGAAGAAGCAGAGGGCCTGGAGGCTGTCTTTGTGGGATGTGGATGTGTATAAGGAAAGCATTGTGGGCCGGGGAACTGGAAATTGTTGAAGAGATGAAGGGCATGGTTGGTGTTGCAGATGCATTCATTTAAGATCATGCAGGGCTGAGGGTGCTGATGGCGAGCACAGTAAAACAACCCTACGGAATTTCATAGAATGCTAGCAAACAAAACCTGAAACTCTGTCACAGACATAGATCTTAAGACAGATGGCAAAAAAAAATAGGTTAAAACATTGTCCAATTAACCACATTAGAAACAATTGTCCAGAGAATTCCAGAATTTGGCATCTTGGCAGTGGAAGACAATGCCATCAATGATGAAGTGATTCCAATCAGGGACTTACTATTGGCCACAATTGGAAGAACACAGAGGTTGCACATAGGAACTGTTGGAGGTTACAGAGATAAAGAGAAAAGACCAAAGATCATCTTCGACATTCCGAGTTCTATTCACTCCACTATTGACAGCTGTCTGTGCTCTGCAATTCCCTCCCTAAACCACAACTTCCCTCCACCACACTTCCCTCCGTTTAAGACGCTTGTTAAAACCGACCTATTTAACCAAGGTTTCCATCACCATTCCCAAACGTCTCCTTACGTGGTTTAGTGTCAAACAGCTTTGTCTCAGCACACTCCTCTGAACAACCGTAGGGGTTGAGGGAGGTGGTGATGAGATTGAGCCGAGTGTTGTCATAGTATTTGTGGAACCTGATGTGGTTTTGGACGACGCTGCTGAGGGAAAGAAAGTGAATTTCAATGTAATTTTCAAAAAGGGACTTGGATAAACACTTGACAAGGAAAAATAATTGCAGGGTTCTGGGGGAACAGCAGCTGAGTAGGATTAAGCGTGGAACTCTTTCAAAGAGTTGGCATAGGCATGATAAACTAAATTTCCTCCAGTAGTACTGTATCATTTTGTGAAAATAAAACAAATAACAAACTCTCTGAGTTGGGGCATCATTCCAACCTGTCATAGTGTTGCTGTCTTATAATGCACAGTGGGCTATTCTATAAAAGCTTCAAATATTCATTTTGAAAGAAAAGGATTGTTCAACTTCAAGCTGCTTTCTTGAATTAAGGGTGAACCTTGCAGTGACCTTGCATTGGGCAGTGCTTCTTTCCTGCAATGACTGTATATCCCAGAAGACAGCAACAGTCCTCTTTGTAACTGGTAACAAGGCAATGGATCTGGTGCTGTAGATGGCGCTGGCAATTCTTACTCAAAGAAGTGAGCTAAGTTGAATGCACTGCTAACCAAGTGGTTTTCGAATTTCTAACCCTTCTTATGCTCTACACATTATCTGTAGCCCTGCTAACAGAGGAGGCAGTGCTGGTAGACATGGAAAGGTTGAAGGTCCTTCAGGAAAGAGTTGAAATTAAAATATCTGCATTGGAAGGAGGTATTAGAGATGTCCCAGAAGAGGTTTTTCATACAGGTAAGCTTTCAAGAGGGGAATTCAAATAGGATGGCATGGTGGCTCAGTGGTTAGCACTGCTGCCACACAGCACCAGGTACCTGGGGCTCAATTCCATCCTCAGGCGACTATCTGTGTGGAGTTTGCACATTCTCCTCCTGTCCATGTGGGTTTCCTCCCACAGTCCAAAGATGTGCAGGTTAGGTGGTTTGGCCATGCTACATCGTCCAGGGATATGTAGGTGAAGTGGATCAGCCATAGAAAATGCAAGGTTATTGGGTGGGATGCTCTTTGGAACCCCGTTCCCCCCCCTCACCCGCACCCCCACACTGTAGGGATTCCATGAAACAAGAGTAGAGAGGTTTAATTTTGCTTACAGTGTGTATGTGAAGCCTCATAGGCCAAAGGCATGGCCATCAGGTCTGAAACAAAAGTCTGTGGGTGGCACGGTGACACAGTGATTAGCATTGCTGCCTCACAGCGCCAGAGACCTGGGTTCAATTCCCGCCTCAGGCAATTGTGTGGAGTTTGCACATTCTCCCCGTGTCTGCGTGGGTTTCCTCCAGGTGCTCCGGTTTCCTCTCACAGTCCAAAAATGTGCAGGTTAGGTGAATTGGCCATACTAAATTGCTTATAATGTTAGGCGAAGGGGTAAATGTAGGGGAATGGGTCTGTGTGGGTTGCTCTTCGGAGGGTCAGTGTGGACTGGTTGGGCTGAAGGGCCTGCTTCCACACTGTAGGGAATCTAATCTAATCTAATTTATGTCAGAGCAAGTGTGGGAGTTGCTGGAGTAGGTTACTGAGATAAGGAGAGACAAGGTCGTGGAGGATTTGAAAAACAAAAAAGAATCTGAAGATTTGCGGCTTAGCCTGAAAGTTAAAATCCCAATGAAGGCTGCACGTTTGTGACATTTGAGATATGGCAAGCATTCAAGAATTACAGGTGCGAATGTGCCACTGTGTAAAAGTCACATCGGTGACATGTGATACCAAGGAACGGATCCAGCTCCTTGTTTCAGTACAAAGGCAATTACAGGAAAGGGTTATCAGTAATCTGATTGGTGCTGTTACCAGCAAGAAAAATGGAAAGCTATTGTTTGTATAAAATGAGACCTTCAGTGAGAATGCATGCTGTTATTAAAGGCATTTCCACATTAGGTGCAGGTTTTTGTTGCTGTTCTCCCCCACTTTCGGCCCGGCTGAAGTCATTCTTCAAATGTGAAGCTGCCAACTCACAAAATCCACAGAAAGACAGGTTCTGCAGCCCATGGAAGAAAGGCCACTGAGACAGCATGTATTTCTGACTGAAACAAGTAGCAAGGTCAATTTAAACAGATCTCTTCGGGTATCACTTGAAAAGAAACCTACTTACACATTTTGCATTGAGAGATTTTGGTGATTGGTTAAAAAGTATTGTTACATCCAGTGGTTAAGTACAATGACCTTCCATTTCAGATAAAATTAGAGAATGAACTTGGAGTTAACATAATTTAAAACAAAGTCTTGAATGAACACAGAGGCAGCATGTTAGAATCGTTTTTGTACTGTGGATGTCTAGGAATGTTCAGGACTGGCTAAAAAAGGAAAAAGGCTGGATAAAAAAGAAAAGAGAGACATTTAACAGTTACAAACAAAGCAAAACAATTAAGACCCTAAAGAGATATAAGAAGTGCAAGGGCAGAATTCAAGAACCCAATTAGGAGAGCAAAGAGGAGTCATGAAAATACATTGGTAGGTAATAATCCCAAAATATTCTACAGGCATATCAAGGGGAAGGGAATAACCAAGGAAGAAGTAGGGCCCATTAGGAACTAATCTGTGCATGAACCAGAGAATATTAGTAGAGTGCTAAATGAGTATTGTACATCAGGGTTGACTTTTGGACTGGAGGCCTGTGACCGGTGGTGCGCCACAAAGGTACACAACGTTTTATCGATTATATGAATGCTTTGTATGTAAATATAGGAGGTACGGTTAGTACGTTTGCAAACGAAATCAAAATTGGTGGTGTAATAGATGGTGAAGCGTACAATGGGAGTTTGATCAGAGGGGCCAGGGCTGAGGAAAAGCAGATGGCGTTTAATTTCGATAAATGTGAGATGTTGCATTTTGGTAAGGTAAACCAGGGCAGGGTCCTGGGGAGTGGTGCTAAACAAAGAGACCTAGGGGTGCAGGTTGGAGTCAAGAATGTGGTGCTGGAAAAATACAACAAATTAGGCAGCAGCCGATGAGCAGGAAAGTTGACGTTTTGGACATAAACCCTTCATCAGGAATCTTGGAGTGCAGGTGCATAGTGTCTTAAAAGTGGAGTTGTAGGTAGACAGGGTGTGGAAGAAAGCATTTGGCATGCTTGCCTTCATTGGTCAGAACATTGAGTATAGGAGTTGGGATGTCATGTTGCGGTAGACAGAATGTTGGTGAGACCACTTATAGAATACTGCATACAATTCTGGTCACCCTTCTATTAGAAGGATGAACTTGAGGGGGTGCAGAAAAGTATTAAAAGGATGTTGCTGGGATTGGAAGGTGTGAGCTATAGGGAGAGGCTGAATAGGCTGGGGATATTTTCCCTGGAGCATCCAAGTTTGAGAGGTGACGAGAAAGAGGTTTATAAAATCATGGAAGATATGGATAGAGTAAGTTGCCAAGGTATATTTCCTAGGGTGTGGGAGTCTAAGATTAGAAGGCATAGGTTTAAATTTGAAAGGGGAAAGATTTAAAAAGAACCTGAAGGATAACTTTTTCACCAGAGGGTGGTGCGTGTATGTAACAAGTTGCCAGAGGAAGTGAACGTAGATAAGAATTACATCATTTAAAAGGCATCTGGATGGGCATATGAATAGGAAAGGTTTACAGGGATATGGGCCAAGTGCTGGCAAATGGGACTAGATCAGATTGGGATGGCTGGTCAGCACAGATGAGTTGGACTAATGGGTCTGTTTCAGTGCTATATGACTCTATGACTGAATTTTGCATGTAGAATGATCTGCTGTTAATCCCTCTTCAGATTAACTGCTTAAATTGATGGGGAGATGGTGCTGTTAATATTAGTGAACTAGTAATCCATCAGTTTAGGCTAAAGCTATGGGTTCAGATTCCGCCATGGCAATTTAAATACAAAACGTTAATCTGAAATGAGAGTGCCTGTCTGAGTAACGGTTTATAGATGATTGTTTTAAAAACACATTTGATTCACTGATGTCACTTAAAGAAGGAAATCTACCATTCATACCTGGCATTGTCTAAATGTAACTCCAGACCACAGCAATGTGGCTAACTCTTTACAGCCTCTGAAATGGCTTAGCATTCCACTCAACGGACAACAAACCCAAGCCTTGCCAGCAATGCCCATATTGCCTGAAAAACTAAATAAACCCAAAGCCCAACTGCAGACTTTTGAAGCAGTAAACTTTGAAGGATACGGTTCTAACAAAAATGATCATCCTTCCATTGAAACAAGAAAGAAAAGTTGGAGTCATAAAAGTTTTACAGCACAGAAAGAGGCCCTTCAGCCCATTGTGTCCATGCTAGTCATCAAATAGTCATCTATTGCAATCCCATTTTCCAGCACTAGGTCTGAGGCCTTGCATGCTATGAGATTCAAGTGCTCATCTACATAGTTCTTAAATGTCTCGAGTGCTCCCACTTTACCACCTTTATTGGCATTGTGTCGCACGTAGCCGTAACCATTGACTGCATTTAAAAATGTTCCGACAGGCTGTTAAAGTGGAATATCTGTCAGTCATTGTCTTTACTTCTCTAAGAGACAAAAATAAACAGTTGCTAGAATCCAAAAAAGATAAGCAGGAGGCTTCTTCAGGACCCAAAAAGGGTTACAGCTGAAATATTGACTTCTCTACCTCCTGATGCTGCCTGGCTTGCTGTGTTCTTCTAGCCACCTGTCTGTCTATTTTACTTCTCTAAAGCAATAGCTAATAACTTTGCATTTATGCTGCCAGTCACATATGACCATTTTTAAAGTTGTGACTTCTGTCTCTTTGCCTGACCTCACTCTGCTCCTCTGCAATAGGCTTGGATTTCAGGTTAATGTGTACACTTCTGGTTGCCCACTCTACCAGAAAAATATGGAGGCTTTGGAGAGGGTAGAGCATCATTTGCCAGAATGTTGCTTGGTTTGGAGGATATTAGCTATGGGGTGAGATTGGACAAACTTGGTTTATTTTCATTTGAATGTTTGGAGGCTGAAAGGAAACCTAATTTATGAAATTATGAGAGGCAATGGATAGATTGGATAGTTGGAGTCTTTTCTGGAATGTCAATTACGAGGGACATAAGTTTCTGGGAAGGTTTAAAGGAGATGTGAGAGACAAGTTTTTTATACAAAGGGCAGTAAATGCTTGGAAGAGGAGGTGGTAGAAGCAATACAAAGATACACTAGTAAAGTGTAAGAGGCATCTTGACAGATACATGAATAGCAGGTAATAGTGGGATACAGATCATTTGGTGGCAAAGGGTTTTCAGTCTTGAAAAATATATCAAAGATTAGACCCCAGTTCTATCCTTTCAGTTTTCATAAATAGAACATCATAGCAGAGAACAACTGCCTAAAAGTGAAGATTGGAAACTAAGAAACAATAATTCAAACATCATACTGGCTATTGTGTAAAATTACAGACAGCAAGTTTTAATTTTGGGAGTATGATTACTTCCCAATGATTTTAGAGGCTGAACCATATCCTTAGTTGGAGAATGAAATTGATAAATGGTTGTGGATTATGGTCCAAATGTCATAGGTATAGCACTGACATTATCACTTTCTCTAAGAAATGAAATAGAAACATATGGTGACAAAATAGGAGCAGGAGTACGTCTTTTAATCCTTCAAGCTTGCTCTGTCATTCAATGTGATCATGGCTGACCATCAAGCTCAGCACCTTGTTCCTGTTTTCTCATGACAGCCTTTATCTAACTTCTCCTTGTAAACTTTCAATGATTTGGCGTCAACTGCTTTCTGTGGCAGAGTTTCACAGGCTCACAACTTCCTGGATGAGGAATTTTCTCCTTATCTCAATCCAAAAAGGTCTACTCTCATATTTAAACCATGATCCCTGGCTCTGGTCTTCCCAGTCATACGGAACATCCTTCCTGCATTCACCCTATCTTGACCTGTTAGAGTTTTTATAGGTTTCTATGAGATCTCCCAAGTCGTTCTTCAAAACTCAAGACACCGCATATTTTTTGAGGTGAATGCCTTTCAGTGGATAATGGCGAAAGCTTGGACATTTTAAAATTCCTGAACAAATCTGCAAGATAGTTGAACTGTTAAATCGATCAGAATTTGATTTTTTAATTACAACTGGTCATTCCATTGAAGAATGTATGATGGGCAACATGAGATTTTGCGAAAGACAATGAAATTCAATTTTGAAATAGCTAAATTGCAATCAGCATTTAAATCACTGCAGTGAGTCCCATATGGATAACCAATTGGTTCTAAGTGGTCTCCTGTTCCCAGTGAATCTGTTGAATCAGATGTCACCTGATTTAAAACAATTCTTGGGGAAACAACCATCGCCCCCAACCATCGTGGAAATAATGTCAGGCCAGTGTCGGAAAAGACAACGTTTAACAGATCTTGAAAAGCAGCTATTGGATGCAGGTGTCAATGCTAGATCGGCACGGTGGCACGGTGGCACAGTGGTTAGCACTGCTGCCTCACAGCGCCAGAGACCCGGGTTCAATTCCCACCTCAGGCGACTGACTGTGTGGAGTTTGCACGTTCTCCCCGTGTTTGCGTGGGTTTCCTCCGGGTGCTCCGGTTTCCTCCCACAGTCCAAAAAAAGATGTGTAGGTCAGGTGAATTGGCCATGCTAAATTGCCCGTAGTGTTAGGTAAGGGGTAAATGTAGGGGTATGGGTGGGTTGCGCTTCGGCGGGGCGGTGTGGACTTGTTGGGCCGAAGGGCCTGTTTCCACACTGTAAGTAATCTAATCTAATCACAGTCAGGCAGAATGAGGAATGAAAGGGCTTTAAGCAGATCTGGGGATTATCGTGGAAGACAAATTTGGACCAACAACAGAGGAGAACAATGTCAGAATTTCCCAAAGAACTGTTAAGAGGATTGCTTGGTGTGACACAAAGTAGCATGGTCCTCAATATGACCAGAATCACAGAACTGCCACAGAGTAGAGGGAGGTCATTTGGCCCATTGTGTCTGCAATAGTTCTATCCTGTCATGCCAATTTCCTGTGTTTTCCACATATTCCTGGATTTCTATTCAATAATCATCCCTTTTGGCCTATGGCCATTTGAGGCAGAAGATGAAGCTATTGATGAATCCAAATATATTATATTGATTGTTAATAATTTTACTTGTGGGATGAATGTGTTAACTTTGGACTTCTCTGTGCGGTTTTAAATTTTACAGGATATATGACAAATGTTTTGAAATATTTACTTGATTTATTAAGTAATGAGCATCAACATAGTTGGTATTGTAAGACTGGTACTTGCTTTAGATATGGTGATGACAACACCTTGAGGTCATGAAAAAGGCTACAAATACATGTAAAGTACCTGGAGAAAGCCATTTTATAAGTACTCTCTTTCCACAAGCAGGACTTAGCCTGGTAGACCCATCATTTCAGCCTGCTCCGCTGACCTTATTTTTTCCTGTCTTGATTCTCCTGTTCAGTCTCGTCACAGTTGTATTCATGATTCTTCTGACATTTTTGCCAGTTCCACACTTGCCAGTTTTCTAGTCAAGCTGCCTCTTTTTCACCATGAATGTTGAATTCCTCGATATCTCCATGGTCTAAAGTCTGTCCACTTCTTCCTTGAAAGAGGGCCTCAACTGTCTTCAGCCACCATCACCCTCCTTTGACTAGCTAATTCCATTCTCACTTTGAACATTTTTCCTTTAGCTCATCTCACTTTCTCCAAGTACAGGAGCGGCATGGTGGTTCAGTGGTTAGCTCTGCTGTCTCACAGCATCAGGGTCCCAGGTTCAATTCCGGCCTTGGATGACTGTCTGTGGGGAGTTTGCACCTTCTCCCCATGTCTGAGTCGGTTTCCTCTGGATGCTCCGGTTTTCTCCTACAGCCAGGTGCATTAGTCAGAGAGGAAATAGGTCTGGGTGGGTTACTCTTCAGAGGGTCGATGTGAACATATTGGGCTGAAGGGCCTATTTCCACACTATAGGGAATCTAATCTAATCTACAGAAGGAAATAGAGTGCCTAGTGACATGGGATAAAGGCCATCAACATCTCCATCAACGTCAACAAAATGAAGGAGCTGGTCATTGTCTTCAGGAAGTGGAGTGGAGAGTGTGCCCTTGCCTGCATCAATGGTGTTGAGGTGGAGATGTCAAAAGTGTCAACTTCCTGGGAATGATGATCACCAACAGTCTGTCCTGGTTCACCCACATTGATGCTACAGTCAAGAAAGCACAGCAATGTCTCTAATTCCCCAGGAGGCTAAGGAAATTCAGCTGGTCTATAAAGGTAAAGGTTTCTACAAGTTTTGCAGATTCATCACTGTGGTTTGGCAACTGCTGTTCCCAAGACCACAAGAAACTACAGAGAGTTGTGAACACAGCCCCATCCACACAAACCAGCTTCCTATCTATTGACTCCATCTATACTTCCTGCTGCATTGGGAAAGCAACCAACATAATCCCACCCCGGTTATACTCTCTTTCACCCTCTTCCATCAGGCTGAAAGTATAGAAGTTTGAATACAAACAGATTCCAGAATAGCTTCTTCCCCATCTGTTAATTGAGTCATAGAGTCATAGAGATGTACAGCATGGAAACAGACCCTTTGGTCCAACCCGTCCATGTCAACCCGATATCCCAACCCAATCTAGTCCCACCTGCCAGCACCCGGTCCATATCCCTCCAAACCCTTCCTATTCATATACCCATCCAAATGCCTCTTAAATGTTGTAATTGTACCAGCCTCCACCACTTCCTATGGCAGCTCATTCCATACCCACACCACCCTCTGTGTGAAAACGTTGCCCCTTAGGTCTCTTTTATATCTTTCCCCTCTCACCCTAAACTATGCCCTCTACTTCTGGACTCCCTGCCCCCAAGGAAAAGACTTTGCTTATTTATCCTATCCATGCCCCTCATCATTTTGTAAACCTCTATGAGTCACGCCTCAGCCTCCGATGCTCCAGGGAAAACAGCCCCAGACTGTTCAGCCTCTCCCTATAGCTCAAATCCTCCAACCCTGGCAACATCCTTGTAAATCTTTTCTGAACCCTTTCAAGTTTCACAACATCTTTCCGATAGGAAGGAGACCAGAATTGCACGCAATATTCCAACAGTGGCTTAACCAATGTCCTGTACAGCTGCAACATGACGTCCCAACTCCTGTACTCAATACTCTGAACAATAAAGGAAAGCATACCAAACATCTTCTTCACTATCCTATCTACCTGCGACTTCACTTTCAAGGGGCTATGAACCTGCACTCCAAGGTCTCTTTGTTCAGCAACACTCCCTAGGACCTTACCGTTATATGTATAAGTCCTGCTAAGATTTACTTTCCCAAAATGCAGCACCTTGTATTTATCTGAATTAAACTCCATCTGCCACTTCTCAGCCTATTGGCCCATCTGGTCAAGATCCTGTTGTAATCTGAGGCAACCCTCTTCGCTGTCCACTATACCTCCAATTTTGGTGTCATCTGCAAACTTACTAACTGTACCTCCTATGCTCACATCCATATCATTTATGTAAGTGACAAAAAGTAGAGGACCCAGCACCGATCCTTGTGGCACTCCACTGGTCACAGGCCTCCAGTCTGAAAAACAACCCTCCACCACGACGCTCTATCTTCTACCTTTGAGCCAGTTCTGTATCCAAATGGCTAGTTCTCCCTGTATTCAATGAGATCTAACCTTGCTAACCAGTCTCCCATGGGGAACTTTGTCGAACGCCTTACTGAAGTCCATATAGATCACATCTACTGCTCTGCCCTCATCAATCCTCTTTGTTACTTCTTCAAAAGCTCAATCAAGTTTGTGAGACATGATTTCCCACGCACAAAGCCATATTGACTATCCATAATCAGTCCTAGCCTTTCCGAATACATGTACATCCTGTCCCTCAGGATTCCCTCCAATAACTTGCCCACCACCGAGGTCAGGTTCACTGGTCTATAGTTCCCTGGCTTGTCCTTACCACCCTTCTTAAACAATGGCACCACGTTTGCCAACCTCCAGTCTTCCGGCACCTCACCTGCGACTATCAATGATACAAATATCTCAGCAAGAGGCCCAGCAATCACTCCTCTAGCTTCCCACAGAGTTCGTGGGTACACCTAATCAGGTCCTGGGGATTTACCCATTTCAAGACATCCAGCACTTCCTCCTCTGTAATCTGGACATTTTGTAAGATGTCACCATCTATTTCCCTACATCTTCCATATTCTTTTCCACAGTAAATACTGATGCAAAATACTCGTTTAGTATCTCTCACCCATTTTCTGTGGCTCCACACAAAGACTGCCTTGCTGATCTTTGAGGGGCCTTATTCTCTCGCTAGTTACCCTTTTGTCCTTAGTGTATTTGTAAAAACCCTTTGGATTCTCCTTAATTCGATTTGCCAAAGCTATCTCATGTCCCCGTTTTGCCCTCCTGATTTCCCTATTAAGTATACTCCTACTGCCTTTATACTCTTCTAAGGATTCACTCGAACTATCCTGTCTATACCTGACATATGCTTCCTTCTTTTTCTTAACCAAACCCTCAATTTCTTTAGTCATCCAGCATTCCCTATACCTACCAGCCTTCCCTTTCACCCTGACAGGAATATACTTTTTCTGGATTCTCGTTATCTCATTTTTGAAGGCTTCCCATTTTCCAGACGTCCCTTTACCTGCGAACATCTGCCCCCAATCAGCTTTCAAAAGTTCTTGCTTAATATTGTCAAAATTGGCCTTTTCCCAATTTAGAACTTCAACTTTTAGATCTAGTCTATCCTTTTCCATCACTATTTTAAATCTAATAGAATTATGGTCGCTGGCCCCAAAGTGCTCTCCCACGGACACCTCAGTCACCTGCCCTGCCTTATTTCCCAAGAGTAGGTCAAGCTTTGCACCTTCTTGAGTAGGTACATCCACATACTGAATCAGAAAATTGTCTTGTACGAACTTAACAAATTCCTCACCATCTGAAAATATGTTGTTGGAAAAGCGCAGCAGGTCAGGCAGCATCCAAGGAGCAGGAGAATCGACGTTTCGGGCATGAGCCCTTCTTCAGGAACTCATGCCCGAAACGTCGATTCTTCTGCTCCTTGGATGCTGCCTGACCTGCTCCGCTTTTCCAGCAACACATTTTCTGCTCTGATCTTCAGCATCTGCAGTCCTCACTTTCTCCTAAATTCCTCTCCATCTAAACCTTTAACACTATGGCAGTCCCTGTTATCAGACTTTTGAATGGACCTCATAAATGTTAATGTTGATTGCTCTCTGCACGTTCTTGGCAGTTGTAACATTACATCTTGCACTCTGTTCTGTTACCCTGGTATGCTTGTATAGTATGATCTGCCTGTAAAGCATGTAAGTCAACGTTTTTCATTGTACCTCGGTACATGTGACAGTAATAAATCAAATCAAATGAAATCAAATTGTGTCAAATTAATGGTGTGTCTATGGATACCTGTATGGGTCCCGGTTATGTCTGTCTCCCTGTGTGGCATGTGGAATATTTCTTGTTCCAATCCTACTAATGGCCCCATCCACAACCCTTTCTCTAATACATTCATGATATCTCTGACACTGCTTCCTGCTCTCATGCAGTTTTGGAAAGGTTAATTATTTTTACTTCCACCTTCTATCATTCTCTTTGTCTGGTCAGCCTCTGACTCTTCTCTTCCCTTCCTTGATTTCACTGTTTCCATTTTTGAGAATAGGCTGTCCACCAATATCCATTACAAACCGATCGACTCTCATAGTTACCTCAACTATATCTCTTCTCACATTGGTTCCTGTGAGGATTCTATCCTTCTCTTCCAGTTCCTCCATCTCCATCGCATCTGTTCTGATGATGCCACCTTTCACTGGGATGTCTCTGACGTGTTTTCCTTTAACCTCGACTGAGGATTCCCACATACCATGGTTGACAAGTACTTCAGTCTTGTCTGACCCATTTCTGCACTTCTACCTTCACCCCTTCCCTTCCTTTCCAGAGCAACAATTGGTTTCCTCTTAACCTCACTTTCCTTCTCAAAGGTTTCCATGTTCAAAGGATCATCCTCCATCATTTCCACCACCTGTGTAAGGATGCCACCATGAAACCCATCTTCTCCTTCCTCCCTCCATCACACCCTGATCCACACCTTCATTACTCCAACACTTCCTCCATCCCCCATGGCAGCTTCCCATGCAATGAAAGAAGGTGTGACCATTCACCTCCTCTCTCCTCATTGTCCAAAGCCCAAAACACATCTTTCAGATGTACCAGCATTTTAACTTGCGCTTCTTTCAATCTAGTCTACTGTATTCGCTGCTCACAATGCAGGCTTTCTTACTTTGGCTAGACCAAAAGTAGAGGAAGTGACCACTTTGCAGAAAACCTCTGCTCTGTCCTTATGGATTACCCTAGTATTCCAGTTGCTTGCAATTTCAATAAACCACCTCGCTTCCATGTGAGCATTTCCATCCTTCGCCTGCTACAGTATTTCAATAAAGTACAACACAAGCTCAAAGAACAACACCAAAAACAGAAATTGCTGGAAAAGTCTGGCCAGTATCTGTGGAGTGAAATCAGAGTTAACATGGGTGATGCTTCCTCAGAACAGGGAACAGCAGCTCTGTTTCTGCTTAAGATCTTTTCAGCCCGTAGAACTTGATAGTGAGTTCCACAACTTCAGAGTAAGTCCTCTGTACTTCATTTCTCTTGCATTCGCACCGTCCCTGGCTATGTCTTGTTTGTGTCATTTTGGCTTTGTTGCCAAGACAGCAGACCCATTTAATTATTTTCACAGCTACCATTTACACGTATTTTACACATCTATCATTCCTTTATCACCATTATCTCCTCCAACAGCCCCTCCTCCTTCATAATTGTCTATCCTTTCAGTTCCAAAGGAGACTGATACCAGATTTGAAATGCTAATACAATAAAGAAGTGTAGGTGGTGCAAATCTGAAACAAAAACAGAGATTACTAGAGAAGTTCAATCAGTCCTGCAACATCTTAAAATCCCTATAGCTTGGAAACAGGCCATTTGGCCCAACAAGTCCACACAAGCCCCAAGGACCAACCCACCCACACCCCTACTCTACATTTCCTCTGACGAATGCACCTAACCTATACATCCTTAAACACTATGGGAAATTTAGCATGGCCAATTCATCTAACCTGCACATCTTTGGACTGTGGGAGGAGACTGGAGCACCCAGAGGAAACCCACACAGACACAGGGAGAATGTCCTCACAGACAGTTGCCCAGTACTGGAATCGAACCCAGGTCCCTGATGCTATGAGGCAGCAGTGCTAATCACTGAACCACTGTGCCACCCATCAGTGGAGAGAAAGCAGAGGTAATGTTTGGAGTCCAGTCATCCCTCTTCAGAATGGAACAAAATGTTAACTCTGTTTCTCTATGCACAGATACAGTTGAGTTTCTACATTACTTTCTATTTTTGTTTCAGGATTTCCAGCATCTGCTGTATTGAGATTTTATTTCAAGTACTGATGTTTCTCCAGTGATGTACTTGTACTGTTCAGTAAACCTCTATGAAAAAGATGCAAATGAAACTGGCAGATTAAGCAATTAACTTCTGGAAAATCAGTGCTTCTGCAATTTATGTGGTTAGGACATTATTGTCTGTATGTTTAGAATTTCAACAAGAGAAAAGTATTCATAGATAGAGATGATTAAAAATAAGAGAGAGAGGAACAACAACTCGTCTTCAAGTTAGGCAGACAGCAATAGTCAAAATCCTGCTGAAAGATACAAGTGTGTAAATGTTTTGAATGATGCTGTCTTTCTGTTGACACATGATTTTAAGGAGGTGGTTGTCATGAATCCAAAGATAGGGGTCAAAAGCAGAAATACTTTCAACCTGCATTCACTTGAAGGCCATATTTAGTTTTTCTACATTAGTACAGAATAATGACAACAGGATCATTAAAGCCAAAATTATGGAAAAATTGCTAGGATCGGACTTTGGACACCAGCACAATTTCTGTCTAAAAATGGAGCTAAACATGTTAATGATAATTTCAGAGTCAAGTGTGAAAATACAGATAACATGCTATGAATACAGAAATTGGGTTCTTTTAGCAGTGATCTCTGTGAAAGCAATTGTGCTGTGATCAATCAAATGCTGCGTGGAATTTTGGATGGTCAACTGTGTGGTACTTTGGCAACTGCCCCTGGAATCGTTGGGACATCAAACAATTTTCTTCAGATGTTTGTAAGAAATAGTTCTCATCAATTAGTCAAATTGATACGGACGATTCCTTTACTAGAAAAGATATTGCAATTATCTCTGCCTTTTCTGAAAATTTTATCAAGCAAGTCTCAGAGAAAATTTGGAGAGCACTGATGCATTGTATTAGACCATCTGAGAAGAGTTCATTTCAGAGCATTTGGCACAGAATAAAAGGAGGTCATAGGGAACAAAACAGCACGAGTAAGGTCATGGTAAGGGAGTACTCAACAAATAAAACAAGCAATAAAACTGTAAAGGTTCATTTCTAGTGATTAATCAGAATTAATTGTAAAGTATTAGACTTTCTATAATATTGGATAGAATTAAATGCGACAACTTGCACCTCAGTTATCCAGGTATTTGTGTTGACAGTCCTGAGGAGCAGAACAGAATAGATTAAGGATTCAGTGCGGTAATACAAATGATCATGACACATGACAGAGATATCATACCTCCAAGGGAATTATACAGAACAGCTACTTGGTTTCATATTTGAGAGGGGTCTAGTGCTTGGAGCGATGTGACAATTGTGGCTAATACAGGAAAAGCTCTTGTTAAAATTAAATGTTGATTAGTCTTCAAGATGATGGCAAAGAAGCAAGTTCCATGGACTGACAAAATGGAGAGAAAGAATGGAGGGTAAGAAAGCACCATGTAAGTGACCCTGGAATAACTCTTACATTAGAAAACAACTTTAATTGGCAAGCAATACCTTATTACCATCATAAAGGAAAACTTCTAGGCATCGTCATGATGGATGTTGATGATTCCTTATGCCATAATGGGTTGGAGATTATGTGTACCAGCCAGATGTATTTTTCATGTGGGTGTCATGTAATAGAGGGGGTTAGGTAATTCACTATTTTCCCACCTATTCCTAATTTATAACAATGTTACAGGAGTAGGTAAGTACCAAAATTGGCAGCCAACCCACTTTACTGACCCAAATAACATGAAATAAGTCCTTTTTAGCGAAGTTTCATGTACTAATTTTCCTGATGGTGTTCTAGAGCAATTTGTTCATAATGTTTCTTTTGGATGAGAATGGGAAATGTAATTTAGTTCAGGAAGGTAGGAAAGTACAAAAGATTACTAAGAGTACTCTAGCTCCCACTGCTTTAGGAAATAGCAGGTATGAGATTCTTGCCGTCAGATATTATAAGTGAGATTGTGTAATTTAGATTAGATTCCCTATGGTGTGGAAACAGGCCCTTCGGCCCAACAAGTCCACACCAACTCTCTGAAGAGTAACCCATCCAATCCCATTTCCCTCTGATTAATGTACCTAACTCTATGGGCAATTTAGTATGGCCAATTCACCTGACCTGCACATCTTTGGACCGTGGGAGGAAACCGGAGCACCCGGAGGAAACCCACGCAGACGCGGGGAGAATGTGGAAACTCCACACCGACATTCATATTGAAGATGACATATAATTGAACATTGTGAAGATGATCGTACCTGTGGGATAATACACATGTGGGCGGCACGGTGGCAGTGGGCGGCACGGTGGCATGTGGGCGGCACAGTGGCACAATGGTTAGCACTGCTGCCTCACAGTGCCAGAGACCCGGGTTCAATTCCCACCTCAGGCGACTGACTGTGTGGAGTTTGCACGTTCTCCCCGTGTCTGCGTGGGTTTCCTCCAGGTGCTCCGGTTTCCTCCCACATTCCAAAGATGTGCAGGTAAGGTGAATTGGCCATGCTAAATTGCCCGTAGTGTTAGGTAAGGGGTAAATGTAGGGGTATGGGTGAGTTGTGCTTTGGCGGGTCGGTGTGGACTTGTTGGGCCGAAGGGCCTGTTTCCACACTGTAATGTAATGTAATCTAATTGTGAAGATGATCGTAACTGTGGGATAATACACATTCTATAATAAGTATGAATAAGTAAAGGTTACCTATTGACCGTGCTGTCTTGAAATAAATGCTGAAAAGGAAATATCTGTACTTAAGTAGATGGACTCAATCCAACAGATTTTTTCACTAAATAAAATACACATATGACAATATTATTAGGAGTCTAAGACACAACCAACAGTGACAATTAATCCACTTGGCAAAGGATTTACCTGGAGGCAATTTGGATGGAACTGTTGGGGCAGGTCATGAATTACAGCATCATGCTCTCTAAATCAGGTCAGAAGTCACATGACTTCACCTGATGAAGGAGCAGCGCTCTGAAAGCTCGTGATTTCAAATAAACCTGTTGGACTATAACCTGGTGTTGTGTGACTTCTGACCTTGTCCACCCCGATCCAACACCGGCATCTCCACATCATGCCCAAAATCAGAGAACCCAATTTTTAATCTGGTGCTTATAATGACACAAAGTATATATAATGGAGCATGGTATGTGTGTAATGGGACATGATGAGTATAATGGGCATAAATGTGACTGATAACCATAGTGTATACAAAGGAAGTAGCATTTCTGATGGGAGGAGGACAATTATACTTGTTTGTGATTGCTGCCAATAACCTGTACATATTATGGGGCATTATGTGTACAATGGAGATAGTACTCCATTTGGGTGGAGAACATTAGTTAGTAATTTTATTTATAAATAAAAATAAAAGTTGACATTTTGCTGATCAATATTAAGTTGCTGATGATGAAGTAATTATATTGTGCTGGATGTTAAATAGCATTAAATGCTATACAAACAAACTTAATGATTTTAACACATATTACTATTATTCCAAAAATTTCGAAACATGCCCAGAAACTGACTTATTTACAGTGAAGATAGTGCAAAACATACTTTAATCACTGTAATACACATTTGGAAGTTTTCAGCCATCAAATGTGCTATATAAATGTAGGACTATTCTTCATATTTAGTCTGATTATCAGCATTAGTAAAACTTTTCCTAAAGTTCAGTAGTCTACTGTTTAAATTGTAGCATAATCAAATTTCAGTAAGATCATAGATGACTCCCACATTACCTTTATCTTACCAGTTTCGCTTATGACACAATAAAGTAAGACCATTTTCTTTTTGATTTCTGGGGTACTTCAGCAAAGAGCTTTTTATTAGAAACAAATTATAGTATTGAAATAAGGAAGTAGAAAGATGTTTTGTTCATTTCAATTCCTAGATTTTCACTTGATACCTAAAGATGCTCAGCTACATCTCCACGTATGTCATATATCTTTCAAATCTCTACAAGAAACCCTCAAAAGCCAATGGTTTAAGACCCACTCAGATGCAATCCGATTAGTGCCTTGCACACACCCAGCAGCAATAACAACGACTTGCACATTTATACTATTCACTCAATGTAGTAGGACTTGCTAAGTCACATCTCAGGAGTGTTGTAAAACAAGCTTTGACTCAAGCCAAGGGAGCAGACAATGGGACAGATGGCCAACTATGTATTCCTGTAAAGGAGTAGAGGGGTTGAGAGGAAAAAAGGATTGAAGGGGAAAATCCAGAGCTCAGGGTTCAGATAGCCGAAAGCACAGCCTTTGGAAATGTGGGAAAGGAAGTGGACAATGCACAACACGCCAGGCGTGAAGGAATGCTGAATTCTCAGAGAGTTCCAGGGCTTGAAGAGGTGGAAGAGATAGACAGGGATGTGATTTGAACACAAGCATAATAATTTTAAATTTTGAGATCTTTGTTGACTGGGAGCCGTACATGCAAATTTCCAGCAGGAGTCACTGGATAACAATTAAGAGCAGAGAATTTTGCCTGATATTCCCCACCCCCTCCCTGTCCTGGGGCACTGGGGCAAATTGTAGAATCTCTGGTATCTCAATATCACCGTTAAATAGCAAAAACAGGATCTTGACTGCTGTTCACTTTGTAAGCAGCCTGTAGTAAACACATTAATAGCCTTGTTAAAAGATCACCGAGATGAATTACCTCAACGAGTAATCTATATTATTAGCCAAACAGCAAGAAAAACTAGAGAAAAGGTACAGTTTGCGAGGAAGAGTGAGTCACTGTTAGGCTTGCCTTTCATGTAGATTTAAATTCTCTGTTAAGTGGGTTGGCCAAAAATTGTTAAAATACAAACAAAACTCTACAACTGTAATGTTTTTGGGAGGTGAAGGAAGGTTCAGTTGAGGCCAGAAATGGTTGAAAAAACAGAACAAGGATGTAGACGTCCTGCCCAATCTTTATTAGGACAGCCTTATCATTTTCCTTTTCTGTTTCCCATCCAGCAGCCAGCGAAACTGGCAGCATGGTTGGAGAGAGGAGCCAAAATCAAGAACATCCTTGCTGCCATCCTTAGCAAAACTCCCTGACAAGCCGAAGGTGAGTAGGTCAGCAAACAGTACTTTTTTCTTATTCATTCATTTGCAGATTGTGGGTGTCACTGTCTACCCCATTCCTACTTTCCCAGAGGGCCAATACAAGTCAACCACATTGCTATGAGTCTGGAGTGACATTTAGGCCAGACTAGTTAAGGATGGCCTGCTAAGGGCTTTAGTGAACCAGAAGGATTTTTCCTGATAGTCAGCACTAATTTTGTGGTCTTCATTAGACTCCTAATTCCAGTTTTTTAATTGAATCCAAATTCCATGGTGGGATTTGAACCCAGGTCCCCAGATCATTACCTGGGTCTCTGGATTAATAGACCAGCAATAATAGATCAGGGGAGGAAATCGTTTTATGATATTATTGCTACACTGCTAATCCAGAGACTCCGGTAATATTCTGGGTACCCAGGTTCAAATCCTGCCGTGTGAGATGGTGGGATTTTCACTGTGCCTTGGTATACATGACAATAAATTCAATTCAATTTGAATTCAATAAATATCTGGAATTAAGAGTCTAATGACCATGGCAACATGATGAACATGAATCCATTATTGGAAAAACCCATCTGGCTCACAAATGCCCTTCAGGAAAGGAAACTGTCATCCTCACACGGTCTGGCCTACACGTGACTTCAGATCCACAGCAACATGGTTGACTCTTAACTGCCCTCTGAGCAATTAGGGATGGACAATAAATGTAGACCTATCCAGTGACATCCACATCCCATGAATGAATTTAAATTAAAAAAAACCACTAGGCCATTCCCACCCTGGATGGGCTGGGGTGGGATAGGTCAAGATTGGAGGGGAGCTGTTAGTAATCAGAAGGGAGGCTTGATTGTAAGTGGGAAGTGGAGAGGGAGAGTCCAAAATTGGAAGGGATGGGTGTTGTCCATTGGGAGGGGAGGGGAGACAGAAAGGGGTGGGGTGGGGTTGGGGAGGGCAAGAGGAATCATAATTGAGCATGTGTCACCAACTGGAAGGGAAGAAAGGAAGGTGTGGTTGGAGAAAACGGGGAGACAGAACATGACTTGAAGGAGGAGATAGGCATGTGCAGAAAAGGGGGGGTGGGTAGGTGAGAGAGGCATGATGGGAGGAGCGGAGCGAGTGAATATTTGGAATTGTTTAGGAGACGATTAACAATCCTGTTCCTCTTGAACTACAGAGATGCTCAGAAGAATTCTGACTATGAATTGTTGGCAGTTCCCTTTTACAGCCCAGAATCCCAACCCCCTGGGAAACTCCTGTGAAAAAGTGGCGTCAAATTGAGTTCCCAATTATGTAGTGAATACCCAACTGAAATATGTGAGCTAAGTCCCATCTCTCTGTTCGCCATCTTGATATCTACCATAGGAAGAAGGCAGTGGTGGAAGGGAGAATGCACTATTGGTCACCAAGACCTCCCACACGCCTAACATTGTAGCCTCCACTATCAAAGCCTTCATCATTGGGATCAATATCAAGGCCGAAAACATTGTTTTTTTTCTCTCTAAAAAGTCTTTCTCTCTAAAGGTCAATCTCTATCTTACTCCATGATGGATAACTATCATCAAAAGGAGAGGAAGGCATCCATACATTCCCCTTCCTGCTTTCCATCCTTATAAATTCTTCTCTTGCCTGAGCAGAAGTTTATTAACCTTATTAAACCCTGTCAACATGATTGAAAGAGGCAGAAATAATGAGTCATGGATTAGGACCTAATTTAAATAGTTTTTTGGTGGGTGTGTGTGTGTGTGTGGCGGCTGTATTTTAAAGCATCAAAGTCTTATCTTTTATATATCTGAAAGGATTATCACTCCTAATAATGAACATAGCAGTTGTCACACACGCAAATGCACAACGCAAAAAGAAACAAATAACATTTTCACGGTAACGGGGGTAAGCCCTTGCAAAGAAATAAATTGCATCAATATTTATTTTTTCCAAAAAAAAGTCCCATTAATTTGCAGCGTCTTAGAAGAAGCCAAGTGCTGGGCTGCTTGTGCAGACGGAGTTGGTCAGGTTTTGCCAAGTGCTGCTACAGCGCGGTGACCTCTCTGAGAGTGTGCGTGCTGGCGGTTCACGCTGCGGCTATATAAGCAGCGCGGGAGCTCTGTTCTGCCTGTCTCCTGAACTCTGGAGCAGCGGTTAAAGGAACTTCAGCTGGGGAAAAAAAAGCGTCCCTCCGCTCAACAAACGCCGTACAATGGATCCCAAGTACCCAGCTCTGTTCCCGACCTGTGCAGACTCAGCCTGCAGCGACAACTCCGCTAAGGTAACAAGGAAACTGGTTTCAGATCTTACAAGGGAGCAGAAGGCAATCTTTTTTTAAAAAAGGGATAACATCCAGATATGTTTAGTTGCAACTATTCCTGAGCCACTTTCATTGTTGGACAAGTTATTTTTTTTGAAGGGGGATAGGTAAAGGGAATAAGTGTGCAATCTCACGGTCCTTATTTTATTGTATAAGAAGACTTTCTCGTTTCATTTACAAAAAGCGCATATTTGTACACTCTGCACAGAATGACGCTGGGCGAAAAAGTTATGCATACAGTCCCTTCAACCGGCTCCTTCGACTATTGTTCCCCTCACACACGCACACGTTAGCAGCTGCTTTTCAAAGGTGTTTCAGTCGTATTTAAAGAAAACAGAAAAACAAAAAGGCGGTTTGTGTGTGAAGCGCATCGAAATTAAAACTAGCACTGGGATTCAGCACAGAGAAGTAATTTGGTGCCCTTATTTCTTGTTTTGCACCATGTTTTCTGTTTGTAGCTTGTTCTGAGATGAGGTTCCCAGCGTGTTCCACTGGGTAGCGTTAGTATTCTGCTTGCGTGCTGCTCGACTCTCTGATTTGACTTTACTGTAATAGCCTTAACTCGAATAAATAGATTGTTGATGCATCATTATAATAAATACTTAAAAATCAAACAGCGATCTGGTTTAGCCTTGAGATAATTAACCTTCTACAAAAAAAACTTTGGAAAGAATTAAGAAGTGTGCAAGTTTTTTTTGTACGACTGCTATTTTACTTACCAAGAACATCGGTCTTCATGAATTAAGGAAGAAATTCAAACGTACAGTTCATTCTGTGAATGACACACAGACACACACGCAGCTTAGGCGTCTGTTTCACTTTTCATGCACTGAGATATTGTGAATGGGATTTTCAGTGCAACATTTCGAACAAAAATCTGAAAGAGCAAGTTAAATTAGTGAGGGGCTTCTTTATGCTCTCAACCAGTTTTGAGTTAATTCATGAAAAACTGTAAGGACACGGGCGTATTTTCTTTCAAGACATTTAAGCATAAAATAATTTCAGTAATGACGGGTCTGTAAATATCATACTGGCTGAAACCTGACCTGGATCTAAATTCAAACTGAGAATCATAGATCTTGAAACAGCTTCTTTCTTTATATCTACCTGTTAGACTCAATGTTTTAACTAAACAAGCACTTGAAATATTTTGCTTAAATTCAGGGGAAAAAAAAGTTTTATTGGAGTGATTTATGTTACTTCAGCCAAGCTTTTTTGGGGAAAAAGTATTCAAATAGAAAGGTCAGGTAACTTGAATTAAATCTTTCAAAATTGACCTTGAATGTTGACAGTTTGTAAACTCAACATGTAGTCTGTTGCCAATGCAATTATTGATACAGTCTTCACCCTCATTTTCCAGCACCCTCACCCTGCACACCCCCCCTCCCACACACACACACACATACACTCACATACACACACTGATTATTCCAGTTTTGGACTGTGGAACATCACTATGCAAGGTGGCTGCACTATTAAACACCATGGTTGGGTACCGTGGACAGTGCCCTAGATTGCATTTTTGTGCTTGTAACCGTGGGTTACCAGCTCCAAAATCAGTTTAATTACTGTTCAAAAGAATTGACTTAGACTGTCAGTCGTAGAGTAAACACGAGACCTTGCAGCAGTTAATGGAAGTTTTATTTTAAAAAACACTATTCCAAGAATTAACATCAGCCCTGTTTGAACCAGATAACGTGAGTTTGGGAACTAGAAAACAGTCTTATTGCAATCATTTGTCATTCTCCTATTTCACCCTGAGTGTAGCAGACCAAATTGATGTTATCAAAGCTTGTAGACAACACACTAATGTTGGCTGGGCTAGATACTGGACTGCATATTTCCCATTCTGCTCATGTTACAAGGATAATATCTGAACTCTGAGTCAGTGTAACAACATTATTTTTTGAAAAAAAAACTGAAAGAACTGCGGATGCTGTAAGTCAGAAACTAAAACAGAAGTTGCTGGAAAAACTCAGCAGATCTGGCAGCATCTGTGAAAAGAAATCAAAGTTAATGTTTCGGGTCCAGTGACCCTTCCTCAGAACATTATTTTTTGGCACTGTCTGGTGTGGAATTAATCACAAACTATTTTACAAATCAGGGTTTTGATTTGAGTATTTTTGATTGGCAGCCTGCACTTATTAGTACAAAGCATTTGTCATCCTTAATGTTGTTAATGAGAGATTGCTATAGGCATGTTTTATTCTTGTCAAAATAATATAACACGTGGTAAGGTGGTTTGGGGAATCTTTGGTACGGGATCTCAATCTAATTGTGAAGCAGTAACTTTGCTTATTGACTTTTCTCTTTCCTTTTCAGGGCAGAAAAATGTCCCCATGCAGGCAATTTCTGTTCATTTCCATTGCCTTCACAATGTACATTATAGATGGAGTGACTGCAGCTGAAACACTATGTGGTGGTGAGCTGGTGGACACTCTTCAGTTCGTCTGCGGTGAAAGAGGATTTTACTTCAGTAAGTTAACTATTTTTGTGCTTCAGGGAGAGAGCTAAAGGAATGTTTCAATATGTAAAACTTGCTGAGTGATTATTTTGTTTGCTGTTACTAAAAAAACTTTTGTATATTCCTATTGTCCTTTTAATTTGATGATAACTTCTTGCACATTAGTTTGAAGGGGAGGTCCTTCAAATTAAATTTTCATTCCAGTGCCCATAGTTCCAGTTGCTGATATGAGGTTTTGTGGTTATTGCCCAATCATAAGGATTTGTTTCAAGACCGTACGTGTTTGGTTTTTATTTTGATGGTTCTCCTAAACTAAGGGGTTTTCTCCTTTAAAGCTACAACTTTTTTTACACCTTGACCACGTGACAATGGCATTTGATAATGACTTCCTTAAAGACAATGCATTCTTCACTCCAGTGAGTTTGTGTCACATCTACTAATATTTAAGACTGCCAAACAAACAGGATGTGCATGTGAGTTATTGGTGACAAATTCAGGATCACAGTATTTTGAATGGTTCAAAACAAAATGAAGAACTTTGGCTTTGATCTCCAGGATGCCACTGCACACTTCAATGCAGAGATTGGTAAATCTTTGTGAGGGAAGGGATTGAAACAAAAGGCAGACACATCCGAATTGAGATACAGATCATCCGTGATCGAATTTAATGGCAGAAATATTTTGAGAATTGGCCTATTATTGTTCTTCAGTACTGGGATCCTGTATAATTTTATCCATTGCGTTAGGTTACAGAGCTATGGGTGTAATTTGCATTCAGTTATAAGATGTGCACTTTAAGGATTTTCAAATTATTTCAGAAATGATTTGTGAAAGTTAAATAGTTACCCTCTTTTAGGTCAGGGTTAAGAGAAGAGGCTGAGTCCTAGAGAAATTGATTCCAAACTTTCCTCCTAACTTCTTGTGGCTCTCTCAAAGTTAATATTGTCATTAAGCAAAGCTGTAAATAAATTTGCAAACTTCAGTATACTGACAAACATTCCCAGAGAGTAGGATACTCTATTAAAAATAAATTATTGCTGTGTATGCGAAACCTTCACTACAGACTTTTATGCATGGTGTTTTAGTAGCATTAGTCAATACAAATGCATCAATTATATAATTTTTATAAATTTTTATAATGGTCTCCCTACTTCCTCAACCAGAAATAAAAAGCTTTAAATACAATGTCAGTAGCTTTTGCTGCCAATCATTGAGGAAACCTTAAACAGAATGTGCTATTTTCCACAAACATCCGACTTGTTCAGTGCACAATGAAAACCTCTCGACTATATTAAAAGGTTCCTTTTCGTTGACCACAGACCTCATTGTAATAGAGAAAAGGAACAATTAGCAGGCAGGTGTCCAGTGTCATAAACCCAGCTCTTGGATAAACTCATTTCCAAGCGAGCAATTGTGCTGAATAAGCACATTTTCTCACGTGTTTTCTCTCTCTCTCTCTCTCTCTCTCTCTCTCTCTGACAAGGACACAAGGCTAAACCATTCTGCTGATAGTTACAATGGAGTGCTTGTTTATTTTCACATTCTTCTGATTAAAGAAATACTGCTGTAGCATTCCATCTTTTATTTTAAGCACATTTTTAATGATCTGGGAGTTTGGAACTCAGCAGAAGGAAGGAATTGGTTGCAGGGTCAGGGTAGAATGAAGGAATAAAGAATTTATTTTGGTTTTGCCTATTACACTTTCAGTCCTCAATTATTGTAGTTGATTTTCAGTGCTTGCCTATGCATTAAATTTGGTCCATCGGTTACATTTTAAGACAAATGTGATCCAGCTAGATTTTAACAAATTCCTCAATTTGTGGGACCTTAGCTATGATGATAGCTTAGTTATGTCTTGTGTCAACATGCCTCTCTTGTTTATCTTGCTGATCATCTGGAGATCTTCACAAGTGAAGGAACATACAGTTAAGATGAAATTAACAATGTAAAGAGTGGCCTTTCTTTTTAAGAGAAAGATAAAGCCTTTGCACGGAAGTGCAACTCTTTCATAACAATGTGGCTGAAGTGCTTCTCTGCGTGTACCTGCAGCAGAAAGTGATGCTATCTGCACCAACCTGAGGAACAGGAATGTAATTATTTGGGAGATTCCCAAAAGGATAATCACTATCTGCAGTTCCTGAGCTGCTCCAAAAGCTAACCTGAACACAGAGTTCATAGCGAACTGACATAAAAGGTCCATTACCTAAGGCAAAGTTATCTTTTACTGATCCTACAGTTGATGCCATATAGTTCATTGGACCCCTCTGTTTCATTGCATGGCTTTTCTGCTGTGTTGGCAAGGTCAAGTGGCCTCTGCCCTCTTTTTGTTTTTGGCAAAATCCACAGTTTATTTTCTCCTTCCACAGCATTAAAGTCAATATAAACTGAAAGCTTCCTGAGATTCTCCTTACTGATGAGGGGGGAGACAAAATCTAATAATTCCCTCCTCCTTTTCAGGTAGAGCAACTGGCAGATCCAATAGTCGCAGACAGAATAGAGGAATAGTTGAAGAATGTTGCTTCCGCAGTTGTGATCTGGGGCTTCTAGAACTCTATTGCGCAAAACCGGTCAAGAAAGAGCGTGATCTCTCCGGAACACCTTTTAATCTTTTACCATCAGCAAATAAGGTATGTGGCTGTTTCCTTACTGCTTTCATCAGTGGAGTCTTTTTTTTAAAATTAGAGCAATCTGCTGTCAATAACCTTTTACTTCTGCCATCCTGCTGTCAGATTAGTTTGCAAACTGGTTGCATACCCTTCCTTTCACATGTTAAATAGAGAATAAAAATGGTTCTGATCCGGTCCACCTCATTCCCAAACAAGATTTATCGACATTTTGGAAACAGTTTCTGCTTTAGTTTACTTGAGTATGCCAGTAATAGGTAGTACAGGATTAGTTCAACTGATCAGCATGGGTGAGTTGGCTGAAGGGCCTGTTTCTGTGCTGTATGACTCTCTGACTCTGTAACTATAGACTGCTACAAAGTCGAGCAGGTTTGAGAGGGGCACGTTCCACTTCAGCTCACTTTCTTTGCCCTCCAGCACTGTGGCAAATATAGAACGCACCTTTGTTTTGTCCATTGCTATTTTAAGCTTAAATAAGACTGTCAGCTAAAATATTTTTCTTCATGATCTTTATTAATCAAAATTAACTAGTTTTAATTCATAAAGTGTGAAGTTCGCAGCATCATAGGAGATGACGAAAGTGGAACTGGGTTTAATTGTGTTTAGTCTTTACTCTGAGTATATTAGTACAGTGCCCTTGATGGCATTGGTGCACAAGGTATTATATGAAAGATTAAACAATGCAGAAGGAGGTGCTTCAGCCCACTCTGTCAGTGCTGTTTCTTTCCACATAACCCAGTAAATCTTTGCTTTTCAAGTTCATGCCCTATTCACTACTGAATGTTATTAGCTTAGATTCCACCACCATTTTTAAACAGTGTACTCGGATTTACTGACTCGCTGCAGTTATAATTATCCGCATTCTCAGATCAGCTTTTGCAGCTGGAAACCTTATTTTGTCATTCAAAACCCTTCCTAATGTTGAACGCTTACAGCAGAATTTTCTTTCATACAAAACATTTTCATCAAAGCGCCACTAATTCCAATTCTGAACTGTGCACTTAATGAAGGGATTTTATAGTGTAAAAAAGATCTAGTGGTTCCCCTGTGATTCACCTGTTTTCTAATCAATCTATTGATGGATGTTATTACATCTCTCTGGAGCAGGTAGGGCTTGAATCCAGGCCCCCTGGCTCAGAGGTAGGGACATTGGCACTGTGCTACAAGATTCCCAGTCTCCCCTCAGATTTACTGTATTGCCATTTTATTTTCAAAACCTGTACTATTCATATATGCCTTTCCTTCTATCTTTAATCACTAGTAAAATATTCAGGGGCTCACAATTTGAGGTTGTTTCATATAAAACCAAGAATCTTTAACCTGATGATCCCTGGCATAATATTATAATTGGCTATCCAGGTTTCAAGTAAGCCAAGCTAGTTTCAATAGCATGTTTATCTTTTTGATCTCATTTAGACTAACTCAGGCATGACAGCTGATTCAATGCCAATGATAAAGGTCTAGTAAACCCATTTTTATTTTCATTTACATATTCCTTCATTGGATATAGGGTCATTGGCAAGGTCAGCATTTTGTGAACATGTCTCATTGCCCTTATTAAGGTGATGGTGAGTAGCCACCTTAAACCATTGTGGCCAGTGTGCTGAAGGTACCCTCATAGTACTGTCAGGTAGGGAATTCCAAAATTCTGACCAACGACAGTGAAGGAACAGCAACTTAATTCTGAGAGGATTATGCATGGCTTGGAGAGAAACTTGATGGAGTTTCCATGTGATTGTCATCCTTGGATTTCTCAATGGTTACTGGTTTGTGGGTGCTGTCAAAGAAGCCTTGATGAGTTGCTGCAATGCATCTTGTACATGATACATTGCTGTCACTGTGCACTAGTAAGCGAATGTTTAAGGTGGATGCTGATTCTAGTGGGCTGTTATGTTCTGAAAGTGGTTGAGTTTTTTGAGTGCTGTTGGAGCTGCATCCATCCAGGAAAGTAGAGAATGTTCCATCACACTCTTGATTTGTACCTTGCAGATAATGGAAAGAGTCTGCGAGTCAGTACGTTCATTTGTGTAGAATCATTTACCATAGAATATCAAGCATCTGACTTATTAGACATCAGCCACAGTAAGAATGTGGATACAAAAGATAAATTTCCAGTCATTGCTGATTTGCAGAGTGTTTTTTTTGGCGGTGTGGGAAGATTCATCAATGGTAATTATTACAATCCCTCTCTGACATTTTAGTGTCAATCAATCTGCTTGTTTATAACATGTTTGCATTGTAGATAAATAAGACTTGAGATTAATCACGAATAAAGCAGAGCACTCAACAAACTATGGCTGGTAACTTCTCAAGGTCAGGAATCAGGAAGCTGTATTCTCAGCTCGGAACATTATTTTACATGAGGAGAAGGAGAGAATTGGAACTGTATCAAGTCATTACCTGAACTTTGACTGTTATTGACTGTTAACCTCCAGATCTGTTGTTTCTGATTCTCTCAAAAAGATATGTTTCTGGACTTCTTAAAAAAAACCTACAATGTTCAGAAAAGCAAAACCAAATCCCTCGGATCTCACTTAAGACCTTGTTTACCAGCCAACAATAGTTCATGCTGTGATTCTTATTTGCTGTTTGCTCAGGGACCAGCAGTGCAAAGCCAGTCAACAATGGAAACGTGGTGGTTATCAGTTGCCTGAGGTTTTGAACATCAGATAGGCTTTTGATGCTGTTACAAAATGCACATGGCAGCGTTGCTAATGCTGTTTATTTTTAATTGCAGGAAAGCTTTAGGAAGCCTCTGGTTGCCAAGTATTCCAAATATGACTTCTGGCAAAAAAGATCTGCCCAGCGTCTGCGAAGAGGCATTCCTTCAGGTTTCATGGCCCAAAGGCTTAGGAGACAAGTTGAGGAAGTCCAGAGCTTACAGTATGTCAAAACGCACAAGCCACTTCTGACTCTCCCTGTCAAGCCACCCCTGCAAGTCCGAGCGGCATCAAAGAAATACTTCAGTCAAGAATGATGAAGAAACATTTTTGCACATTTCTTGAGATAAAGTCGGGGATTATAGCTTTGTACACGACGTCATTTCTGTGGCATTCCAACTGAATTTTTCTACCCCTTCCCCACCCACCTCCTTCAACTAGATCTCCTTCCCTGCCTTCAACATCCTCAACCCCACCCCAACTCACCCCATGCCCATTCCCCTCCCCCCTCCCCATCAGCCAGTGAAGAAGTGCAATGTTACTTAAGCAGCCTGGTAAAAGTGATACCTGGTGGGCAAAAGAAGTCGTGGTGTCTGAGGTGCTTGGGCCCAAAAAAGGTCATGCCGCAGACTACAATTTATTTTGCATACAAATGTCACGTGATGCATTCTAGATAATGTGTCCTCGCTTGTTCTGCACCTATACAAGAAGGGATATCAACACTTCGTGGAATACCTAGTGTCATCCAGATCCTGCACCTTTTTTTAAACAAGATGAGATTAGGTGAACCTGTGAGGGACTAAAGACAGTGGTGCGTGCAGTCTCGCATTGCCACAGATTGCGTCAAGTCTTTTTTTTATTTTTCTCTCAATGGCACTATTTCTGATAAACAATAAGTGTGGTCACGGGCACACTTGTATTACGGTGCTAACTTGCTTTTAAAGAAGCAAAAGAGCTGATTCGAAGAATTGGGATTTGATAAATGCATGAACATCAAACAGAACTTGAAATTAACTTTTTCCGTTTTAGGAAACACGTCTTTTTTTAAAAAAATTAGCTTGGTTTTGGCGGTGCAAGATAGGCAAGGAGAAGACAAAAGGCACAAAAAAGAGACAAAAATCAAAGGGAAACAGCAGTGTTGTAGTAATTTTTTTCCTATGTTTTTCAACTAACTTTATTTCTTCTTCATAGTAGTTACTTGCTTTGCTTTGAAAACATACTTGAACTCATACTTACTGTCCAGGGTCAGATCTTTTTTTGGATTTAGTCTGAGCTATATCTTGCAGTGTTGAGCCGCCAAGCTATTAAAAGTAATGGCACTGCGTAAAGGCATTATTTATTTTATGTAAAATATATATGAAAATTGGTCCAAATAATGTACTTAGCACTGATGAGCAACTGCAAAGACAGATAACTATTTTGTCTAATTTTGTACTAGTAAAGCTTTCGTAGATGCTTTGTACCAAAAAATGAAAAGAAAATGTTTTTTTTGTTCTCTCTCTCGCACTCTCTCTCTCTCTCTCTCTGCTCTCTCTCTCTCTCTTTCTCTCTCTCTCTCTCTCTCTGTCAATATGAGTGTTATTTGGTATTGGAAGCCTCTGTGAGGTGCCTTGATTCAGCCAGAGAACCTCAGGCCTTCTTTTGGAGACTGTGTACCCATGCTCACTGCTGTCAGCTATGGTATAATCAAGTGCAATTACTTGATTACAGCTCATCTCTAGTTTTTTTTGTGACCCACATTGTGTTAACATCTTTTGTTTCCTGTCAGTTTTTTTGATTCACTTCTGGTTTGAGTGACTCCACATTTATATTCACCGTTGCTTCATCAAAAATGGAAAGCTTCCAGTTTGTTTTTTTTTTATGAAAAGAAAATGAGCTCAAAATTACATCACTTAAGTAGTACTCAGAAAACATAGTTCTTTTGTCAAATGTTTGCATCAGCCAGTATGAAGGGAAACATCCGCAATCGCATTAGTTAAATAAAGCTTTTTACTTTTTTTAAGAAATGTTTTAGCAGATACAGTTAAGGTGTACTCTCCTGTTAACTAATATGTCATATATTTAACATGTGCACTCAACCAACACTAGACTCTAGAGAAAGATGAGATTCACGATCATTGTACTTTTGTTTTTAATATCAATAAAAGCAATTTATTACAATAGTGTTTTTGTGTTCTCACTGACCATACCCTTGAGTTTAAACTGTGCTATTACAAGGATTGAAAAGTGTTTGGTTTTAGGAATTGCTGTGAAGATTGCCTCCAATAGTTCTATTGTTGAAACCTCAGTAAGTTTGTGAAGAATACGCTTCCCATAATACTTTGCAAGCCAAAGGTCCTCCATTATCTAATGAATAAATAACTCTGTAAATAATCAGTCAATTAGTAAATCATAATTAGATTGTCTTCTAGGCAAAACAACAGCATTGTGTTCACTTCATACTGTGCAGAGGGAGGTTGGCAAGAAATTCCAAATTAGTGAAATGACTCTGTTTAAAAATATTACTGTCGTAACAGACCACATGAAAGTCCTTTGGCTGATGACAATCGAAACACAAAAATAATTATTTTCTGAAAGCTATGGCATGGTTTCAATGGCTTAGAATCAAGTAACCCAAGTTCAACGCATTAAGAAGAGGAAAAGTGGTGGATGAGGTATTTCCAAATAACTGTTCTGAGAAATGATGTTAGAATTGCTGGGAGCAGTTTCCAATTTGAGATGTTTCACAGCACTAATTAATAATTTTGATAATTCCCAAACTGAAATATGTTCGCTGTGATTTTTTTTCTTTTGATGTGCACAGACCTTCTTGTATTTTCCTCAAGCTGCTGAGATACAAATATGAATGGGCTGTCATTAACACCGGTCAGGCTGTTCTCTTCCTGTTTGCGTAAACATCTCTTGAACCTCCATCAGTGAGTGCTTAAGGTCATCTGTCGACAGTGCAGAGGATTAGTGGAAAGAGCCCTGACAGCTGCAAGAAACCTTTGTCCTCTGCAACCATAGGGCTTTAGAGGGCATTGGAAAGAGCACAATCTTCACTGGCCGTGCTCCTTGTGTAATTCTGTTGCTAAAGAAAGAGCAGACTGTTTGTTTAATGATATCAGCCTCGTTACCAGTTGAAACAGATCTTGAGAGTAGATACCAGTGGAAAATTCATGCTTCCCAATATCGACCTAAAGGAATACTATCAGTGCAAATAAATGGTGTGCCAAATAGACATTTTTAACAGGTTGTAAGTATGAAAATAGATACATGCTAAAAGAAAATATCCAATTGTATCCACCTAAGGTGTCCTTTATAATTTGTTCTACTGACTGGACAATCTGCAGAGAATGACCTTAGCATAAACATTTACAATATTCATGTTGGAAACCTCATGATAAGTATGAGGAAAACAGCAGCAGACCTTCATACCTATGGTTATTTCAGATGCAGTGACTAAGTTGAGAAGCCCAGTCAAAACCATAATATTCATCTCAGTAATGTCTACGTAACAGCGTTTAGTCCTGGGTTCGAATCCTGTCATGGCCGATGGTGAAATTTGAATTCAATATATAAAAAGCAAATCTGGAAGTAAACGTTTAATGATGACCATGAACCTATTGTCAATTGTTGGAAAACACATCTGGTTTATTAATGCCCTTTAGGGAAGGAAATTGCCATCCTTACTTGGTCTGGCCTACATGTGACTGCATACCCACAGCAATGTGGCTGACTCTTAACTGCCCTCTGGGCAATTAGGGATGGACAATAAATGCTGACCTAGCTAATGACGCCCTGCACCCATGAGTGAATAAAAATATCCATTCACCTATCCTAAGTCATGGCCCAACGTAATGTGAAGTTCATTCAAACTGGAGATGAAAATAAATGAATGTATGAAAAATGTTGTGTCTGGTGAGAGGTTTATGGATATTAATGTACTGTGAATGTTTTGAACTAGGATCATAAAAAGGTAATCCAAAAAAGAATGAACAACATAATAACAATTGACATTTATAACATTCTGAGCGTAGTAAAATGTCCCAAGGCACTTCATAGTGAGGTATTCAGACAAAAATGTGTTATTGAGCCAAAGAATGAAACACTAGGGCAGGTGACCAAACACTTGATCAAAGGTAGACTGAAGGGTATCTTAAAAGTAGAGAGACGTAGACAGATGGTTTATGAAGGGTATTCTGGGATTTGAGATCTGAATAGCTGAAAGTGGTAGCACATACATACAAGTTCAGGTTTGGAAGAATGCTGAGTCTCTGGTATATTGTAGGTAGGAGGAGTCTACAGAGTGAGACTACAGAGAGATCTAACATTAGAATGAATTTTTATAGATTTATACATTAGTCTTTGCAAAAGTGGATACTTATGAATACTCATATGTATTCATTTAAATCTGTCTTCTGGGGTATGGAGGTCTGACCAGCAAAAGCAGTATTAGTATTTCTGTACAATTATACTTGTTTATAGAGGTCTTACTTGCCATCAGTGTTGATGTGAAAATAAAATGGGACACTTCATATGAGACACATGATTCAAAGTTTATGACTGAAGAAACTTTGGAACAGTGTACATTATAGACTTCACTTTCACCCATATTTGTGATAAGGTTAACATGCCAAACATATATATGGGTGTACATATACTAAACTAATCCTCCATGTGCAACTACTTGAGTTGTCAAAGTGACCTTTCAAATGCTGACAGGGGAAGGATTAGGAGGAATGGAGGGTAAATACACTTTAACTGAGCTGGTTAAAATGTAGGCAATATAGTTTCAGCATACAGCATGGTTTTAGATGAGAAGCAGCAACAAGCCATGAAAGACTATACCTATATTCTCCACTCTTTAATTTGCACACATTGTCGTAGCTCTTCATTGCAACAAAAGGCTGGGAGAACTTGCATGATCGAAAGAAACTGCAAATGTAAAATACCTCAAATCTCTTCACATTTGAATGCCAGTAAAACTAATTAAGGCCTGTGCACAGCATTGTCTGCCCTACTGCTGTTCTCTTACTGTTTCCACAATATTCCATTTGGTGCTTGCAGCTACTTTGAATAGTTTGAAACTATCTTGCTGTACTCTCAGACGAGAATGCCAATTTGCAATATGATCCTGAAGAGGATCTCCAAATTTCTGTTACAATGCCATGTGCCCAAATTTGGTTATGATGCTGTTAGGGACCAGTAAATTCTTGCTTAAAGATTTGTGGAATTTGAAATCCTGGACACCACGTAAGAGAATAAAGCCATATGATAGCATAATATATTAAAAAAGGTTTACTATATAAAGTCAGAAAAGTAAAGCACACTAAAAGAGCTAATCTCAACCCTAACATCCAAAAATAACATAAAGTAAATGCAAATTACCAGACAAACTGGGGTCAACAACATCACCCTGTATGCCAAATACTCGCTGTACAAAGATAAACCGAGGCAAGAGCAAGGCCATGCTCTTTGGGAACTGGGCCAACCAATCCTTGATCCCCTTCACCGTCAGGACCGACCACCTGAAGGTGCTGGGTATTTGGTTCGGGGGGGCTGGGGCGTGCGCCAAGTCTTGGGAGGAGCGTATCAGCAAAGTGAGGCAGAAACTGGGCAGATGGATGCTACGGTCGGTCTCCATCGCGAGAAAAAACCTGGTCATCAGGTGTGAGGCACTGTCATTGCTATTATACGTGGCACAGGTCTGGCCTATTCCCAGAACCTGTGCCGCTGCAGTCACCCGGGCCATCTTCCAGTTTATATGGAGGTCAAAGATGGACCGGGTCCGAAGGGACTCGCTGTACAAAGATCTGGGCAACGGGGGAAAAAATACACCCAATGCCACCCTCACCCTGATGGCCACCTTTGTGTGTGGCTGCATCAAGCTGTGCATGGATCCCCGGTACGCAAACACCAAGTGTCACTACGTACTGAGGTTCTACCTGTCCCCGGTGTTGCGAAGGATGGGCCTGGCCTCGCTGCCGCGGAACGCACCGTGTAGTTGGACTGTTCCATATCACCTGTCCTTGATGGAGAAGTTTATGAAGAAAAACACCTTTGACCACAAGTCCATCAGGAAGTGGTCAGCACGTAGTGTCCTTGAGACCCTTCGGGAAAAGGAGAGGGCGGATCCTATTGAGCGGTTCCCTGAGCAGACTGTCAAAGCCATTTGGCAGAATGCCTCATCGCCAGAACTTTCCAACAAGCACCAAGACATGGCTTGGCTGGTGGTGAGAAGGGCTCTGCCTGTGAGATCCTTTATGCACGCCCAGACTCTCAGCCACACCGCACGCTGCCCTCGAAGCGGCTGCGGGGGGGAACGAGACTGTCACACACCTCCTTCTGGAATGTGCCTATGCAGAGGAAGTCTGGAGAGGAATGCAGTGGTGTCTGTCGAGGTTCGTCCCGAGCAGCGCCGTGACGCGGGTCTCCGTGCTCTACGGCCTGTTCCCTGGGACGCACACCGAGACGAATATCAACTGTGCCTGGAGGATCATCAACTCGGTGAAGGACGCTCTCTGGGCGGTCCGAAACCTGCTGATCTTCCAGCTGAAGGAGTTGACCCCGACTGAGTGTTGCAGACTGGCACATTCCAAGGTCCAGGACTACGTGTTGAGGGATGTGCTGAAGATTGGGGCAGCTGCCACCAAGGCACGGTGGGGAAAGACCACTGTGTAAAGTCTGCCTGCCTAACGAAGAACAGGGGGCCCATGCAGTCATTTGGGCTCTGCTGACGCCTCACCTAATTATATGGGCATATGATTGAAAAATGTACAGACCTGTATAAAAATGATAAATTCTGATCTCTGTGTGTACATGTTTACATATGTATGGCATGACCAACTGTACAGATCATCAAATTATTTTATGAATAAAGTATATTTTGAAATAAAACAAAAGTATGCCAAATACTCGCTGTACAAAGATCTGGGCAAAAATACACCCAATGCCACCCTCACCCTGATGGCCACCTTTGTGTGTGGCTGCATCAAGCTGTGCGTGGATCCCCGGTACGCAAACACCAAGTGTCACTACATACGCAAACACCAAGTGTCACTACCTTGTCCCCGGTGTTGCGAAGGATGGGCCTGGCCTCGCAGCCACAGAATGCTCCAAGTAGTTGGACCGTTCCGTACCACCTGTCCTTCGACGAGAAGTTTATGAAGAAAAACACCTTTGACCACAAGTCCATCAGGAAGTGGTCAGCACGTAGTGTCCTTGAGACCCTTCGGGAAAAGGAGAGGGCGGATCCTATCGGGCGGTTCCCTGAGCAGACTGTCAAAGCCATTTGGCAGAATGCCTCATCGCCAGAACTTTCCAACAAGCACCAAGACATGGCTTGGCTGGTGGTGAGAAGGGCTCTGCCTGTGAGATCCTTTATGCACGCCCGGACTCTTAGCCGCACCACACGCTGCCCTCGAAGCGGCTGCGGGGGGGACGAGACTGTCACACACCTCCTTCTGGAATGTGCCTACGCAGAAAAAGTCTGGAGAGGAATGCAGTGGTGTTTGTCGAGGTTCATCCTGAGCAGCGCCGTGACGCGGGTCTCCGTGCTCTACGGCCTGTTCCCCAGGACGCACACCGAGACGAACATCAACTGTGCCTGGAGGATCATCAACTCGGTGAAGGACGTTCTCTGGGCTGTCCGAAACCTGTTGATCTTCCAGCTGAAGGAGTTGACCCCGACTGAGTGTTGCAGACTGGCACATTCCAAGGTCCAGGACTACGTGTCGAGGGACGCGCTAAAGCTTGGGGCAGCTGCCGCAAAGGCGCGGTGGGGAAAGACCACCGTGTAACATCTGTCTGTCTAAAGAAGAACAGGGGGCCCACGCAGTCATATGGGCTCTGCTGATGCCTCAGCTAAAAATGTAATCGTACAGACCTGTAAATAGGAATTATTACTCTGTTTTCGGTATGCAAACAAATGGAATGTTTACATATGTATGGCATGTCCAGTTGTACAGATCATCAAAGTATTTTATGAATAAAGTATATTTGTGAAATAAAAAAAAATGCCAAATAGCATATACATTCAGGACATATCTTTCTGATTTCTCTGCATCCCTTCCAGATGTAAGTGACTGCGGTGAGTTGATCTTTAAAGCTCTCATTCCTTCATGAGGAATTTCAATATTTCACTTTTGAAGTTTGAGCCTCTGAAATTCCTCAAAAGCCATTCCAATTCTAATTATTTCAATCACTGCTTAATGTGTAGAGGTTCAACCTCTTCTCCTATAATATTATTTCACTGAACCCACAAAGCTGCATTCTTGCATCCAATCAGCAGCACAATTCTGGTCCTTTCACCAACAAGTATCTTCAATTAATTGGCACAGCCTTGGGTTTCTCCAAATATTGTTTCTCAAGCTGAACCAAAGAAATACAGCTCTTGGTCTTTCTTTGTGCTCTAACTCTTCACTGCACCCGGAGCATCTTTAAGCCCCAATCCTCTAAGCAGCTAAATAACTCCCAGACCTTTTCCAGATCCCAGCTGTGCAGACCTACCAAACAGCATCTGGGGCAAACATAGAAAATGCTGGGGAAACTCACCAGGTCTGCCGATATCTGTGGAGACAGAAACAGAGTTGATGTTTTGAGTCTGATAATGAGCCTTCTTCACAACTCAAAAGCTGCTGGGAGCTCAGTGAGCCCCAACTTGTCGAGCCAGCAAGCAATATGAACATGTTAAGCCACCTTCTTCTACGGCTGCTCCTTTTTCTTACTGAATAAAACTGACAAACCCTTGAATTACCGTTCACTGATCCTTGAGTTGATTTATGAGTCCTTTCCAAGACACTCCAAGAGCGATCTACCCTCTTGACTATAGCTCTGTCTTCAACACCATAATTCCAAACAAACTCATCTCAAAACTCTGGAACCTAAGTATCTACACCTCCACACACCCCCACCCCGGGATTCTCATCTTCCTGACTAGTAGACTGCAGTAAGGACCGGTGGCAATACCTCCACCAGTATACTACTCAACAATGTTGCCCCGCAAGGCTACAAACTCAGCCCCCAATTACACTCCTTACATACACACACACACACGCACACACACACACACAAAACTGTGTGACCAAATTCTGCACCAACTCCATTTACAAGTTGGCTGATGACACCACTATCATAGGTCAGATCTCAACCAATGGCAAGACAGCATATAGGAAGGAGATAGAGCAGTTAGCTGGATGGTGGAAAGACAAGAATCTCTCTGAAAGCATCAGCAAAACAAAGGAGCTGGTCATTGACTTCAGGAAGCGGAATGGAGGGCACGTCTCTATCTGCTTCAATGGTGCTGAGGTCGAGATGGTCAAGTGCATCAAGTTCCCGGGAGCGATGGTCACCAACAATCTGTCCTGATCCACCCACGTTGACACCATGGTGAAGAAAATGCAACAATGTCACTACTTCCTCAGAAGGCTAAGAAAATGCAGCATGTCTACAAAGATTCTTTCCAATGTTTATAGCTGCACCATAGTAAGCATCATAGCGTAGCATGGCAACTGCTCTTCCCAAGACCCAAAAAAACTACAGAAAATTGTGAACAGAGCCCAGTCCTTCACGAAAACCAGCCCTCCATCCATTGACTCCACCTATACTTGCTGCTGCCTTGGGTAAATAACCAACATAATCAAAAGCCTCCTCCCACTCCTCCCACTCTTTTCCACCCTCTTCCATCGGGCAGAATAAATAAAAACTTGAATACAGGTACAAACAGATTTGAGAACAGTTTCTTCACTGCTGTTATCATGCTTTTGAATGGGCCTCTTTAATATTAATGATGAGCCCTCTCTGCATCTTCTTGGCAACTGTAATGTTGCATCTTGCACTCTGTTACCTTGATGCACTTGTATAGTACAATCTGTGTGTAACCCACAAAAGCCTCAACACTTTTCACTGTCCTTCAGTACAGGTGACAGCAATAAGACCAAAAGACCGCAGGAGCAGAAATTAGGCCATTCAGACCATCAAATCTGCTCTGCCATTCAACCATGGCTGATAGGTTTTTCAACCCCATTTTCCTGCTTTCTCCCCACAACCTTTGATCCCTGTAGAAATCAAGAACTTATCAATCTCTGTTTTAAATATCTTCAATGAATTCCACAGATTCAACACCCTCTGGCTCAAGAAGTTTGTACTTATCTCTGTCCTAAAGGGTCTTTCCTTTACTCTGAGTCTGTGCCGTCGGGTCCTAGTCTCAAATCGAATTAAATCAAATGGGGCATTTTCAAGTTCACAGGCCATGTCAAGTAGATTTTTTTTAAAAAAAGGTTTCTTGTTTTTTTATTAATGATTGCTCTTAAACTTTTATATTTATGATTGATACTCACAGAGAGTGAGTAATGTTTGCTAACAGCAAAAAAACATTTGCTCTAAGCAGGACAGAAAAAGACTGCAACGATATTGGTTAAGTGAGTTGTCAACAAGATGAAAGATTGAACATAATGTGAGAAAGTGAGAGTTTATTCACTTTGATTGTAAGGATAGAAAAGCAATTATTTTTAAGAGGTGTGAAACATGCAAATGCTCATGTTGAGAGAGACTTTGGAATGCCTGTACAGGAGCAAAGAAAGTTAGCGTGAATATACAGCAAACACTAAGAAATAAAGTGGAATGTTTGCTTTTGTAGCAAGGATAGTGAAGTATAGGAATAGGGAAGCTTGAATACATTTGTACAGGGCGACAGTGAAACCACTCACTTGAAATATTGTGTGTAATTTTCACTCCACATTTAAGGAAGACAATATGTTTGGTTGGAAGCAGTACTGAGACAACTCACTGGATTGGTCCCTGGGATAAGAGGGTTGTCCTGTGGTGAACAAGTTAGGCCTAAATTCTTCAGAGTTTAGAAAATTTAAAGATAATTTCACTTCAGTATAAGAGAGTCAGAAGAAGCGTAATTAGGTTATCACTGTGAAGTTGTCCTGGCTGGCTGTAAAATCTGAGGGATGAGGGCACAGTCTCAGAAAGAGGCTGACCATTTGCAGCTGAGATGAGAGAAATGTCTTCACTCAAAGGTATGTGAATCATTGGAATTCTCTAACTAGAAAGGTTGTGGATGCTCCAGTGCTGAATATACTTAAGGCTGAGATAAACAGAATTTTTGTCTCTCAGAGAATCAAGGGACTTGGGGAGTAAGTGGGAGAGTGGAGACGAAGTTCAAAATCAGTCATGATCATACTGAATGGCAGCACAAGCTTGATTGGTTGAATGGTCAATTCCTGCAGTTACTTCCTTCTGCTGTTGTGGTGTCAGGTTGGGCATAGCCATGCCTTTGGCTGGGAAAATGGCGATATAGTTTGAATATATCTGCTTGTGGTTCTTGTGAAGCTTTCTTATAATTTCTGCCATGAATTATCATGATCTCAATACAGCAATGCTTTCATTACGTCCAAGTTAAAAATCACACAATGCCAGGCTATAGTCCAACAGGTTTATTTGAAAGTACAAGTTTTCAGGGTGCTGCTCCTTTGTTAGATAGCTGGTGGGCAGAATCATAGGATGCAGCAATTATAGTAAAAGAATGAGCTAAAATATGTTTAGTTTGGTGACCATCGATAGCAACAGCTAAGCAAGTAACAAAATCTGATTGTAGTGTGCCCATCTAGGCTCCATAAGGACATGGTGGATCTACAATACTAAAATGATAATGGTTAATATGAAGTTAATACATAATCCTCAAGTTAGCCCCATTAATCTGTTAAGAATCACGCATCCAGTAATCTCTCAGAACATATATTTGGCTCCTTAGAGATAGCAGGCCATAGGCGATGAACAGGATTGCGACACTACTTCCCATATCAACCAAGAGGAGAGTAATACCACAATGAGATTCCATGGCAACACCAAAGGTTCTCACCCAACACGTTTTGACTTATTTAAACAACAAACCTATTGCTGGATTTCTTGGTGAGTCTCATAATACATATCAAATGAAGTGCCCAAGGTAGCGATATCTCAACCGATCAAGAGAAAAGACTTGCAATTATATGGCACCTTTATCGATCTCAGGACATCACATTGTGCTGTACAACCACTTAATATGTTTTGAAGAGTCACTGTTGTAATGTAGGAAATGCAACAGGAAAATCACACAAACAGGTTCCTCCAGGCAACGTGAATGTGTTTTTAGCATTGCTGCTTGAGGGATAAATGTTGGTCTGGATTCTAGGGACAATTTCACTGTCCTTCTTCAAAATTGTTGGGCAGGTTGATTAGATAAAGGAATGATTCTAAAGCTGTATTGTTCACGTAACATTTTGGATCCATGCATTTTAATGATGACAAACATTGTCTGAGGGTGGAGATGAAGTGTTGCACTCTAGCTTTCAGAGAGAGCAGATATATCAGTAACCAACTCTGTAACGTCATAGAGTCATAGAGATGTACAGCACGGAAACAGAGCCTTTGGTCCAACTCGTCCATGCCGACCAGATATCCCAAATTAATTTAGTCCCATTTGCCAGCACTTGACCCAAATTCCTCTAAACCTTTCCTATTCATATACCCATCAAGATGCCTTTTAAATGTTGCAATTATACCAGCCTCCACCATTTCCTCTGGCAGTTCATTCCATACACGCACCACCGTCTGTGTGAAAATGTTGCCCCTTAGGTCCCTTTTAATTTTTCCCCTCTCACCCTAAACCTATGCTAATGCTGACTCAAATGTACTATTACTTATTGCTGTCATTCAATAAACATTCTTACTGTGGAAGAACAGTATCTCTTCAGTGGTGTAGTCTCTACCACAGATCACTAAATTTTCCCAAAACAAAGGTGGGTTGATGGCAGCAAACTATCTCAAACAACTCTTATCCATGACTTGGAGATGCCTTATCCTTATCCATGACAATATATTGGTGGAGGTGTCAAATAGGGCAAGGTACGAGGTGTGGTTACCTGGGAAAATACCACAGGAGGGGCCCTCAGTTTAATATCTCATTTGAAAGTCAGGCCCCTCCAAAACTGCACTATAATTGAAAAGGAGTGTCAGCCTAGCTTTTGTATTTGAGTTTCTTGAATGGGTCTCAAAAGCATGGCCTTCTCATTTTGATGAATCTGTGCCTACCGGTGAGTTATAGACCCATAAGTGGAAGGCTAATCAGACTACGTAAAAGTGAGCAGCATTAAGAGATAAAGTGGCACAGTGTTTAACCACATCCCTGTGCTATGATTTAAATATTCTGGTTCTCTTTGCCATGTTGATGCTGTCCTGCAGCTTAAATCAAAAGCACAATTCTTTACAGCAGCCAATGGTTAGTGAGTGCTTCAATAGCTTAGCAGAAAAATGATGACAAATGGAGAAGAATGAAAGCTTCCATCTGTCATCTTTGGCAGAGGAGGACTATGAAATTGGGACACCTATCACTAGATCAGCCAAGTGCATTGCTGTCCAGGCTTCTCAAGATGCTCTAAAAATATACAAAGATTCGCCTCATGTTGACTTGCAAAAAAATACTATCAAATAAAATTCTGTGGTCTGCACCTGCCTCCAGCATCACCTCCCCCTTGTGTGTGTACCTTGCCTTTAAGAGAGTTCACCTTTAAGGATGTTCAGTGTCTCCACGGTTGTGACTCTGCTGGCAATGGGTAACAAGCTGTAAATCTGCTGGCTGATGTAATGACTACCCCATAACTGATAATGTATTTTACTGTTTAAAATAAGCTAATCAGTGGAATTAATCAAATCCTGATTGATTATTAAACCATTATCATTAACAGGATATAGTGTACAGTTGGAGAAAACATCATGCTGATGAGGTCTATCGCACTTGAACAGTCAGCAAGCAAGTTACTATTTGGTGAAACACATGGTCAACAGATTGAAATTGTTCTAAAATACATGAGACAATCCTCAATGTCTTTGTTTTATCAAGCTTTCGAAAGTGTTGAAAACCCAGCTTAAGCAGCCAAATCCGTATTGGGAGGCCAGTTTAACTCACTTGAGAAAGGCAAGTGATCAGATGCTTTCAGGTTTAATAGTTGCAAAGAATGGTCCAAGAGCATATTGTCAGAATGTGCATAATAGTCCTGAGTTTTAATTTTCCACAGCAGACCTCCTAACAGATTTTAAATGACTTACATAGGGTGGCATGGTGGCACTACTGCCTCACAACGCTGGGACCCAGGTTCAATTCCACCCTTAGGTCACTGTCTGTGTGGAGGTTTGCACGTTCTCCCACAGTTGAAAGATATGCAAGTCAGGTGAATTGGCCATTCTAAATTGCCCATAATGTTAGGTGCATTAGTTAGTGGGAAATGGGTCTGGGTTGGTTACTCTTCAAAGGGTCAGTGTGAACTTGTTGGGCCGCAGAGCCTTTTTCCACACTTTAGGGAATCCAATCTAAACTACATTCAGAGTTACAGTTTGTTGATTTGGGTGTGTCCCAATGCAGAAAAACAAGCCAATAAGATTTGTTCGACAATTCAGAGCAAAAGTCTACAATAGACAACAGTTGAGATTTAACATGTCAGAATTAATAGCCAAAGAGCGAAAAGATACCCAACAGTTGTGGACCACATTAGAAGATCAGTTCAGGATGAGATTAAACTTTGATATTTTTTTAACGGAATTCAATGCAAATACACACAGCCCACAGAATTCGTAGGCAGTTCATGAGCTAATGTAGAGAAAAGGGCTTATTATGTAATTTTTCACATGGGGAAGTGGCAAACAGAGTTGTTGAGTAGCTGATCACATCCATCTAATTGTAAGCTTTCCAGAAGGATTTACTAGACAAAACTTAATGCATTGAAGAACTACAGTAGGATGTACATAAGTGCAAAGTGATCCTCACAGATTAACAAAGCTTATGGGTTCTAAGATCAAACTGGATGGTTGAAGCAATCCTTAGAACTACCAGACAGAACAAGACATGTGGAACATGTGGTCTTCTCCACGCACTAAGGAAATGCTGAGTTTTGAATCAATGTTGCAATGCTTGTGACAGAAAAGGCTATTGCCACTGACAGTGTAATAGAGCACAGGCTGATTGCAACTACAAAGAGCTGTGCACTGACCCCAAAGCAACCATGCACAAGTAGTTTCACAAAAACAGTACTTTCAAGTTGCAATAAAGACCATCTGGTATCTTGCCAAAGCCACGAACATGAAGTGATTGACAAACCAGAATCTGACAAAGTTTGCAACAAGACAGAACAGTGAACAGATGTCTCACACTGTCAATTTCATGACAAATATTAACATCATCACAACATCCAAATTCAAATATCCTCAGAAAAGTGGTGATATTATTCATTATCAGAGAAGATTGACATGGAGCATATGCCAATATACTACTCCTGTGAATTCTCAAAAACATGTACTTAGAGATGTGGGAATTTATGGAGACAAAACGTTCAGCATTCAATGGCTCACTAATTACATGTGCAGTGTCATTAGTGTAGGACTGCAAATACTATTGATCTGCATGGTTGTCATAGACGTTCAACATATAGACATTGCGAGATGTGCATTTGTAGATATATCACCCTGCCACGACTTCACGACAGTCAACATACACTGAATCAGTGAAATGTCAGACACAGCATAAACTACAGACTATTTAAGAATCACTTATAGACTGAATGTGAAAGAAGAATGAAACATATCACTTATTTCTGAATTGATGGAGATAAATTCACAGCTATACTGTGAGAGAAAAATGAGAATTCAAGAAGAAAAGGCTGAAAAACTAGATCAGGATAAACCCAACTTAAGAACACCAACTCTGAGATCACGAAGCCTTTATGGACACATAGACCTTGAGTTATACAGCACAGAAACAGACCCTTCGGTCCAACTCATTTGCACTGACCAGACATCCCAATCTGACCTAGTCCCATTTGCCAACACTTGGACCATATCCCTCTAAATCCTTCTTCTTCGATATACCCATCTAGATGCCTTTTAAGTGTTGTAACTGTACCAGCTTCCACCACTTCTTCTGGCAGCTCGTTCCATACACGTACCACCCTCTGCATGAAAAAGGTACCTCTCAGGGCCTTTTAAAATCTTTCCCTCCTCACCTTAAACCTATGCCCTCTAGTTTTGGAATCACCCACCTAGGAAAAAAATCTTGACTATTCATTTTTTCCATTATCCTCATGATTTTATAAACCTCTAGAAGGTCACCCCTCAGCCTTCAATGGTGTGGGGAAAATATCCCAGCCTATTTAGCCTCTCGCTACAGCTCAAACCCTCCAACCCTGACAATATTCTTGAAAGTCTTTTCTACAAGTTTAACAACATCCTTCCAGTAGAAGAGCAACAAGAATTAGACACGGTATACTAAAAATGGCCCCACCAATGCCAGTAAAGTCGTAACATGACATCTAAACTTCTTTACTCAATGTTCTGACCAATGAAGGCAAGTGTGCCAAATGCCTTCTTCACCACACTGCCTACCTGTGACTCCACTTTCAAGGAATTCTGCAGCTGCACCCCTAGGTCACTTTATTTGGCAATACTTCCCAGGACCCTAACATTAACTGCATAAGTCCTGCCCTGATTTACCTTCTTAAAATCCAGCATCTCGCATTTCTTCATAAGATGTAGGCAACGTGTACTAAGCCAATATTTATTGTCCATCACTAATTGCTTTGGAGAAAGTGTCTTCTTGATCATTGCAGTTCATGGAATGTAAGTGCACACACGTTGTTGTTAAGAAGGGAAGCCCGGGTTTTTCACCCAGTGACAGTGAAGGGATGGTGATATAATTCCAACACCGGAAAGTGTGTGACTTGATGGGGATGTTGCATATAGTGACTTTTCTTTGTATCTACTGTCCTCATCCTTCTAGGTGGTAGGTGTTTCCAATATGGAAGGAACCGTCAAAGGAGTCTTGGTCAGAGTATTGAAATATTGCATGCAATTCTGGTCTCCTTCTTATTGGAAAGATGTTGTGAAACTTGAAAAGGCTCAGAAAAGATTTACAAGGATGTTGCCAGGGTTGGAGGATTTGAGTATAGGGAGAGGCTGAACAGGCTGGGGCTCTTTTCCCTGGAGCATCGGAGGCTGAGTGGTGACCTTATAGAGGTTTGCAAAATTATGAGGGGCATGGATAGGATAAATAGACTAAGTCTTTTCCCTGAGGTAGGGGAGTCCAGAACTAGACAGCATAGGTTTAGGGTGAGAGGCAAAAGATATAAAAGGGACATAAGGGGCAACTTTTTCGTATATGGAATGAGCTGCCAGAGGAAGTGGTGGAGGCTGGTACAATTGCAACATTTAAAAGGCATTTGGATGGGTATATGAATGGGAAGGGTTTGGAGGGATATGGGCCAGGTGCTGGCAGGTGGGACTAGATTGGGTTGGGATATCTAGTCGGCATGGACGGGTTGGACTGAAGGGTCTGTTTTCATGCTGTACATCTCTATGACTCTATGAGTTATTGCAATGCATCTTATAGAAAGTCCACATTGTTGTTATTGTGTGTCAGTGGTGAAGGGACATAATGCTGAAGGTGATAGATGAGTGTCAGTCAAATGGATTGACTTTTCTACATGGTATTGATTTTCTTGAGTGTTGAGGAAGCTGCACCCGTCTGGATAAGCTGAGATTGTTCCATTGCACTCCAGACTTGTGGCCTGTAAATAATGGACAGGCATTGTAGAGACAGAATGTGAGTTACTTGCCACAGAATTACTAGCCTCTAACCTACTGTTGCAGCCATTGTACTTACATGGTTTCTACAGTTAGTTTCTGTTGAATGGTAATCTCCAGGATGTTGATAGTCAAGATCCAGAGATCAGAAATCCCATTGAATTTCATAGGACATTGGGGATGGTCATTGCCTGGCACTTGGTTGGTGTGAATGTTATTTGCCACATACCAGCTCAAAACTGGATATTGTGCACATCCTGTTGCATATAGATGTGGGCCCTTGTTTATATCTGAGGAACAGTCAATGGTGCCAAATATTGTGCAATTATCAGTGAATGTCTCCACTTCTTATGATGGAGGGAAGGGTATTGATAAAGCAGCTGAGGATGGCTGGATCCATGACACTACCCTGAGGAATTCCTGCAGAGAAGTTCTGGGACTGAGATGATTGACTTCCAGCAGTCACATTCATCTTTCCTACTGTTAGATAGGCCTCCGATCAGTGGAGCTATTTCCTCTGATTCCCATTGACGCTGGTTTGGCTAAGGCTCCCTGATGTTTCATATGTACAAATGCTGCTTTGATGTCAAAGGCTTTCAGTGTCACCTCACCTCTGGAATTCAGTTCTTTTGTTCTGTTTGTGGTGAAATGAAGAGCTGAGTGAATCTGATAGATTCCAAATGGAGCCTCAGTAAGCAGGTTATTCCTTTGCAAGAGTAAGCTGGATAGCCCTCTATCACTTAGCTGATGATAAGGAGTAGACTGATAGGACAGTAATGAGCTGGAATACATACAGAAAATCCTGCAGAAAACCAACACATCAGGCAGCATCTGTGGAGAGAGAAACAGAGCTTTGAGTCTAGTATGACTCCTGTTCACAAACTAAAGGGGTTCGAAAATGGTGTTTTTTATTCTGTTGATGAAGGGGGAGGTTGAGTGAGTGATGTGTGCCCAGAACAAAAGACAACAGGAGTGCTAATAGCAGGAAGGGAGGGATAGTGATGTAAAAAAGGTGTGAATGTGATACAGAATTGATATTTCACTTTGTAAACTCATGAAGGGAATGATTCCTGAAGTGAAAACAGCCACAGATAAGTCAATGGCACCAAGGGCATCTCACATCGACAGGGGTTGAGGAGGGGAAGGGGCAACAGAAAGAAGGATAGAAGAGCAATAGTGATAGGGTTTCAGTGGTCCGGGGATCCGACAGATATTTCTGCACATGAAATATGACTCCAGCAAGGTGTGCTGCCTCCCTCGTGTCAGGATGAAGGGTGGACAAAGTGCACTGCACAACATCCTTTTTAGAAAACTGATCAGCCAGAAGTTGTGGTCCACATTGGTACCAACAACATAGGTAGAAGAGGGATGGTATTCTGAAAGCAGATTTCATGGAGTTAAGAAGGAAATTAAAAAGCTGGATTTCAAGAGCAGTCATCTCCAAATTATGAGGTGCAGGAAAATCGATGTTTTGGGCAAAAAGCCCTTCATCAGGAATTTCATCAATGAAATTCCTGATGAAGGACTTTTTGCCCGAAACATTGATTTTCCTGCTGCCCGAATGCTGCCTGACCTGCTGTGCTTTTCTAGCACCACCCTAATCTTGACTCTGATCTCCAGCATCTGCAGTCCTTACTTTCGCCATCTCCAAATTACTGCCAGTGCCAAAACTAGTCAGCACAGGAACAAGAGAGTCAATTGGTTAAACACATACCTGGAGAACTGGTGTAGGAGGGATGGCATCAGATTTCTGAGTCATGGGGACCAGTTCTGGGGCAGGCATGACTTGTATAAGCTGCATCTTAACAAGACTGGGGTTGATGTCAATGCAGGGAGATCTGTCAGTACTGTTGGGGTTGGTTCAAACTAGCTTGTCAGAGAGGCTCTGAGGTGTAAAACTAAGAAACAGCAAGGGTCAGCAGACACTGTTTGGAGTTATTTATAAGTGTCAGTGTGGAGTTTGGTACAAATCAGGAGGAAAGAGAAGCTTATAGCATGTTTCACCAGTTATCATGGGTGACTTCAATCAGCACAGAGATCGGATATACTAACTGAGTGGAAGAAAGTGAGGACTGCAGATGTCAGAGTCGAGAGTGTGGTGCTGGAAAAGCACAGTAGGTCAGGCAGCATCCAAGGAGCAGGAGAATCAACATTTTGAATCCTGATGAAGGGTTTATGCCTGAAACGTCGATTCTCCTGCTCCTCGGATGCTGGCTGACCTGCTGTGCTTTTCCAACACCACACTCTTGATACCAACTGAGTGGTAAAGCTGTGGAGAATAAGCTTATGGAGTAAACTTATTTGATGGTTTTCTCAAGCAGCATGTTGAAGAGTAGAGGGCAACTCTACTATTACAGTTTGGATCAACTATTATGTAATGAACAAGAGGTAATTTAACAATCTTTATGGATGAGAACCTACAATGTCAGGCAGCATCTGTGAAGAGAGAAACAGTTAACATTTCGAGTCTAATATGACCCCTTCTTCAGAAATTAAAGGGGTTTGAAAATTATGCTTTTTATTCTGTTGATGGAGAGGGAGGTTGACTGAGTGGAGCAGATGATGTGTTGTGCTCAGAACAAAAGACAAAATGAGTGCTAATGGCAGTAAGGGAGGGATGGCTTACATTATGTTTTCAAGTAAGGTACTTTATCTGGATAAGTGTACAAAATTTAAATAAGAGAAATTATGAATGCATGAAGCACAAGCTGGCTGAGGTGGATTGGGAAAATACTTTAAATACTTTGTCTATGCCTAGGCAATGAAAAAACTTCCAATAACTGATACAAAGCTTACAGCAGCTTAACATTCCAACAAATTTTTGAAAAGGTCAGTCAACCGAGCCTTGTAATGGAAGTTAAGAATTCCAAAAGATTAGAAGGAAAGGCTTATGAAGTGACCAGAGTTGTAATAACTCTGAGGATTGGGAAGAATACAACAAAGGAAAATTGAGGAACTGATAAGGAAAGGAAGCATAGAATACAAATCAAACTTGGGAAAAAAACATAAAAATGGACAGTAAAAGCTTCTACATGTATATAAAAATGAAACAATTATCTAAGACAAATGTAGGTCCATTAAAAGAAAGACCAGAAGTATTCATAATGAAGCATAGAGAAATGGCAGAGAAGCTAAATGATTGCTTTGCCTTATGATTACAGAGCTCAAGTTGCTCTTGCTAGAGGCAGTTCATGCTCACATGGTCATCCACACCACCAAGAGCATGTAGGGTTTCTCACATAACACAGGATGACCAGATCACAGACCTGAACCACTCTTGACATATAGTACTTAAATATAGACCAGAAAAATCTTATTCTCTTTTATTTCAGACATAGAACCGGAATCTCTTAATTCCATCAAATGAAGAAATTTACGTTTGGAGTCCTAAGATATTAATTATCCAGATAAAATGTTTAAGCTGTATTTACAGTGTTAACTTAAGTTCATATCTAATCACAAGAGAGAAATAATCACCTATTACCTGCTGCTCGTTTGTGATGACACACTTTGATCTTGTAGAAACAACTTTGTCAGCTTTGTTTTTTTTAGTTTGTTCCTGGGATGAGGATATCACTGGCTAGGCCAGCATTAATTGCCCATCCCCAATTACCCAGAGGGTAGTTAAGAGTGAACCACATTTCTGTGGGTATGGAGTCATTTATAGGCCAGAATGGTTACGGATGGATTTATACAGCAATCTAGTGCGACTACATGGTTTCCGTTAGACTAATTTTAAGTTACACTTTTTTCTATCATTGAGTTCAAATTTCATGTTCTGCCAGGGTAGGATTTGACCCATGTCCACAGAACATTTTCCTAGGCTCATCAATTACTATTAAATTTCAAAATTAAATAAATTTACCAATTTAATAACCTAAAATCCATGTGAATGCACCAAGTAAATTATAAATTAATATATGCTTCCTACCATTCCAGTTGCATCTCATGCGGTGATCGGGGAAGCCTGCTCAGATCCTTATTTGGGTTGCTGAGAATCTCTGACCCCAAACTGGCCATGCTTTGGATCTTCTGAGTCTTTCCAACATGGTCTGTTCGATATTCATTCCTGCGAGGCAACACTGACCATCGGAGAAAGATTTGAGAATTATGGCTACTGGGTGAGGTTGCTTTTAAGAGGCATTCTCACATCCATGTGGCCGTTCATCAACGTCCCTTCCTGAGTCCGACCCACTTATCCGACCACTTTGCTGTAGACTAGTTTGATGGAGATTGGTGACATGTAATAAGGTGTCATTGATTTGATTAAGACAGTAAACATCTCCATGCTTGCCCACACTTACCGGCTGCATGACCTCATTTATTAGTTGTAGCTCAGTCCATGGGAGTGGTCACCCACTCCATGGCAATCTGATAATTGCTTGTGCCACAATCTACCTACAATCAAATGGGATTATCCCATCCTTTCTACTGCTGTGGAGAGTGTATAATTGCTATTGTACCTTCAAACATTGTTTATCTCAATATCCGAACCCAGAATTCAGTATCTGTGTCTCCTTAGGCAGGGCTTGGGGAGAATTGTGCACTATAATATTGTCACAGCATTTTACGTCCTTCTGAATTGTGAACCACCAGGTGAAAAGCCAGTTGTTTGAGTGGACCCACTGAAATGCTATTATTTGCAATTTCTCAAAAGTCATAAGTTCCTCCGAGGTGTCATCTGTGTTTACATGGGAAAGCCCAAGAGAGTTGATAGGTGTGATGGCTCAATTCTGTAGGGAATAGTGACAATCACAGATGCTGTCCTGATGGTGGGTTATGCCTGAAACGTTGACTCTCTTGCTCCTCTGATGGTGCCTTTTCCAGTGCCCCACTTTATCGACTCCTTCAATGTTGTAACATTTTATGGTTCTATGCTTCTACATTTAAAATGTATTTGGATAGCATGTGTTTATTATAAGCATTGTCAAATACATATGTAGAATTAATATGACTGGGGCACTAACATAACATATAGGTTGATAGTCATAGAATAAATGATTAATTATGGTGTATACAGATTACTATGGACCTTTCCCAAACCCTAAAGAACAGAATGATGCAATGTTTACTTCTGTAAGAATAGATAGTGTGCTAAAATATGCTCATACATTTATGGAACTGCATTCACTGATTGAACTGTATGTTTCCTGTATTTCAGCCATGTTGAAACAACACATCGCATCTATGCATTTCATTCTTGTCCATGTTAAGACAAGGTCACATAGCACCTGATCATATGTTCACTAGTTTAATATTGCTAGTATTTATTCCGTTCAAAAGATATCCTGAAAAAGGCAAGGTTAAAACATCACTTATAATGTTTTTGATATTATTGGTTACTGATATTGTCAAAATATTATGGATAGATTCATTGCCACTAATTCTCCTGATTGATATTGCTAGCAACTGGGGAGGATGCGCACACAACATGTATGGCAGACTCAGGATTGATTTTGATTAAACACTAAAAATTTGATACGCAGTATGCATTGGTTAGTTACATCATATCTAAGATACATCTCAAAGATATAGGATCCACCTTAGGCTTTTGCAGTATCAAGGATGTCCAATGATCAGATTTTGAAGATTTGTCTCCAGTTGGAAGACATTTGAATAAATCTAGAAAATCTGTAGGATCAGTGTTATCTTCTGATCTGTCAATCATGAATCATTGTCAGCCACCCACATAATTAATCTCTTAGGCTTAACAAGCATTCTTCTGAGAACAATGAAGTCATCTTCTTATTGGGTCAACTTATGTTGATCACTAGTATTTGGCTTCTGAGCTGGTTGTGGTACTTCAACATACTGTAGAATTTTAAGAGCAAAGTATAGGTTTCTGCTCAGGAGTGGAAAATTTAGTTGCAAATGGCATACTCGTGTTCCAGATAATATTAGTGTAAAACTTTTAAAAGATCTCTCAATATTCCTTTGATTTTTTTTCCTGCAGCATGTAGTTTCACTGTCAGAAGGATGTAGCTTCCTTCCTCTCAGCCAAGAATTTTTTTCAGATAAAATAATAACATTTACCACAGTGTCAAGTATCAAATTAGTTGGATGACCATTAATTTTATGATCTGTCTAAAACCTGGTTAATCTATTGCCCTTAAGAAAGGTTGTTTTGTATCTTACAAAGATAGCATTTTATCATTGTTTTAAATGGTTGTCTTCCAATGAAGGTAACTCCTGGTATACTGATTGCGTTCCAAAGATGCTCAAAGTAAAGCTTTGAGTTCTTTGTGCATGAATATTATTAGGTCAGTGATGTAATGGTAGTTTTATGACACTTGCACATTCTCTGGAAATACCACACTTCCTTACAAAAATTTGATTGGCTTGATATTGGACAATGCTTCTGTTTATGGTTGTTTCTAACTTTACACCTGAAAACTCGCACAGGAGGCTTCAAGTACATTTTGCAACAAGCACAGAGAATGCTGGAGAAATTCAGCAGGTAGCTGCAGTGAAGAGAGAAACAGAATTAGTGTTTTGAGTCTAATATGACTCTTCTCCAGAGCTGATTAGACATTTTGATAAAGATATTTTGTGTTGGTCTTTCATATGATACTTTGGTGTTCTTGCATCTTAGAAAGTTCACAAAGTTTGATGAGTTTCTTCAGTTAGGTTGGTTTTCTTTTCCCAACATTGTACTCTACTGCTTTTGGAATTCAGGTTCCACCAATACTTGGACAGTTCTTTCCAGTGTGACATGCCTTTTCACATGCAACACACCTAAAGGAAATATTTCAGAAATTCTGACTACAATTCTGTTTCAAATTAGTTCTGATTATAAAACTTCCTAATCACAGAATTCTGGTAGACCATGAAGAAGAACTATCAAGTGTAAAGACAATTAACAAAGTTGTAAGCTCTTCACTTAAATCTTGCTTTCTCCATTATAAGCTATAAAACTGCCTCTTTGTGTAAAGTAATTATCAAGTGCTCCTACAGTAATGTCCAAGGTATCTATCTCACCTTTTACACTTAAGTGTTTTAAATCATGATCTACAAATACAGGACAGTGGTAGGGCCACTTTTGGAATACTGCTATCAATTCTGGTCTCTCTGTTTTAGGAAGCAAGTTGTTAAACTGGAGCGGGTGCAGAAAAGATTTACAAGATTGTTGCCAGTGGTTGGGGGGATTTGATTTATAGGGAGAAACTGAATAGGCTGAGGCTATTTTCTCTGGAGAGTCGGAGGCTGAGGGGTGATCTTATAGAGATTTATAAAATCATGAAGGGCATGGGTGGGATGAATAGCCAAAGTCATTTCCCCGGGGTGGGGGAGCCTAAAACCAGAGGGCACAGTTCTAAAGTGAGAGCGGAAAGGTTTAAAAAGGTTCTGAGGGGTAACTTTCTTGTGCAGAGGGTGGTGCATGCATGGAATGAGCTGCCAAAGGAAGTGGTGGAGACTGGCACAATTACAACATTTAAAAAGCATCTGGATGGGTATATGGATAGGAAGGGTTTAGAGGGGTATGGGCTAAATGTTGACAAAAGGCATTAGGTCAGATTGGGATGTCTAGTCAGCATTGACAGAGTTGGACCAAAGAATCTGATTCTGTGCTGTATGACTAGTTGGACCAAAAGAGAAAAAAGATGTACTAACTTTTTCTTCTTTGATTTCTTCCATAAACCTGAAGTATTTCTATATCATTTGAACTGAGTCTTTGATAGTTAAATTCAATTCCCTGTCTGAAGAATTGTAACTTTAAATCTCCTGGAAGGTACATTATCTTTCTCCATTGCTATTATACCTAAATGTAATTGTTTCTCTTATTTAATTAACTTGCTTAAAAGCTGTTGTAGGAATTTTCTAGTTTTGTTGAGTCGCAACAGAATTTACAGTTTGATGTTTTAAATTGTTCAATCATTGTAATTATATTCAATGTTAAGACGACTTCAGCAAATTTTGTAAAGATAGTAATTATTTTCTTCAGTTTCTGGATAATGGAAATGCAGTGTATTTAAAGTTTTACCATTAAGAGCTTTATTAAAGATTATGAAGTTTATGGAGATTTTGAATTCTACCTTCTTGCTCTTCTTTTCAGAAATTTTCTTTAGTTTCTGTCAGTTAACATAAAAGAAAGAAATGTTTTAGAATAATTGTCCTATTTTTGCCATAAAAAAATGTTTCAAGCGCTAATTAAATGGAGTGCTGGGAATTTGATGAGTAGGAGAGTTAGAGGGGGAGGGGGTAGAGGTGCTCCTTTGTTATTTTTAAGTGTTTTCACACTGCAGGGAATTTGTTTGTATTCTTACCCTTATGTATCCTATTTGTAAGCACAGGAGAACAAGTTAACTGGTGAGCAAATGTGGGTAAATTAACTTTCTAATCTTCAGTTTACACTAAATAGCTCAAAAGTAAGCTTAAGGTATGGCAAGTCAGGTTGGCCATGTGAAATACATATCCTGTGGCTTGTGGAGAGTTGTGGACACTTTCAATGACCGAGACAGGAACATGTGGAGAAAGTGTCATCAGCTGAAGGTGTTTGAGCTTTGGGCTTTGGAGATCAAGCATGGGCTGGAATCAGTGTAATGTATCCACAAGGCAAACTGTGTAGATTGCAAGCTTAGGGAGAGGTCAAAACACAGCACAAGGTCATGAGGTGAAATGGAATGGGCGACCAGGTAATGCAGGAATTCCCGGAGGTGAATTTGTTTACTAATTGATTTTCTGCCTTGGATACTGGTGGGGAAAATAGTTCCTCAGAGAGTGCAGCAAGAGTCAGGCAAGTGTATGGCTCAGGCAAAAGTGAGGACTGCAAATGTTGGAGACCAGAGTCTAGATTAGAGTGGGTGCTGGAAAAGCACAGCAGGTCAGGCAGGATCTGAGAAGCAGGAAAATCAATGTTTCAGGCAAAAGTTCTTCATCAGGAATGAGCATTCCTGATAAAGGGCTTTTGCCCGAAATGTTGATTTTCCTGCTCCTCGGATGCTGCCTGACCTGCTGTGCTTTTCCATTACCACTCTAATCTAGACTGTGTATGGCTCAGTTGTACAAGAGGGAAGAAAGAAGAATGGAAGACAGTAGTCATAGACGATTAAATAATTATGGCTGCAGACATACTCCAGGGTTGCATGTTGCCTTCTGGTGCCAGGGTCAAGGATTTCACAGAGCAGCTGCAGGATATCCTTCCGGGTGAGGGTTGTGGGTCATGTTGGTACCATAGGTAGGAAGGGGGATGTAGTCTTACAATCAAAACTTAATGAGCTAAATAGGAAATTAGGAAGCAGAACCTCGAAAGCAGTAATCTCCATCTTACTTTGGATATGATGTGCAAGTCAATACAATGAAAATTTCTAGGGTGTGTTCAGGAGAATGTTCTACAATAATGTATATAAAGTCCAAACAGAAAGACTGCTAGGCCGGATTCTCGAGAATGAGGTAAATTAAGTAGGTCAAGTGTCAACAGAGGTACGTTTAGTGCTTATAGATTATTATATCATAAGGTTTAGGACAATGATGGAAAAAAGCAATGTACAATGCAGAGTTGAAGTAATTAACTTGGGTAGAGCCTACTTCAATGGGGCAAGAACAAAACTGAGATGTTAAGGCTGGAGCAAAAAGTTGGTAGGACAAACTGTAAATGGACAATGGGCTAGATTCAAAGAAAGGGTGGTTTAGAGTCAAAGGATATTCCCTCAAAAGGAAATGGTAGGATAAAGAAATCCAGATATTTAAATCTCAGAACATGACACACTGACTGCAAATGGGGGTTTAACTTATCTTCCAAAACTATCCTGCACTAGTGGGGAACTGCATTGAACTCAGCTACAGTCCACATCTCTGAAGGACTTAAAATCGAGAAATGTAGAATTCAGAATTAACATTAAAAAAATGAATGCAGACAGCAATTTGACTGTGATCACTATTCCTTGGAATATCTGAGCCAATAATTCAGGATAGAATTAATAGACATATTGACAAATAAGCTTTCATTAAAGGGAGCCAATATGGATTACTTAGGAGTTAAAAAAAACACATCTCGCTAATTTGTTGGAGCTTTTTGAAGAGGTAATGAGTGGATTGTTGAGATTAATTTTGTTGATGTGATGTATATGGACTTCCAAAGGGCATTTGATATTGTGCCACATCTAGGAGCATAGTTTAGAGCTCATGGAATAAAAAAGACATTAATAACATGAATAAAAAGTTGGCTGAGTGAACAGAGAAAACAGAGAATAAAGGCTCGGGGATTTTTTTGGGCTTGAGGAAGTTTGTTCATTCACTTTCTCAATGGTCAATATTGGGACCTTTCCTTTTACTGATATATTATTGATCTTGGGTTGAATGTTATTATATTTTGGCAAAGTGTTGCTTTTGTTGAATTTCGTGGAGAGTTTCTCTCTGTGAGGACTTGAGAATTTTGTCAAGCGATTGTCCAAAACGCACCCCATTAACTACCTATCATAGCTCATGGTGGCCCTTCTATTCAGTGCCAGTCCAATCCTACCTCTTGCCATTGCTGGAAGAACTCGCCATTGCCAAGACACGTCAGAATAAAGCAGCACCCTCAGCACTGTTGTCACCTTTAAGTCACTGTTGCACGAGAGGACACCCACTAAGCCCAGGGCTGGGTGTGGAGGCCATGGCCCCAGACTTTATTAGCCTGGTCTAAGGTTCAAAATCAGGTCAATGCAGTCTCAACCCCATGGAGGAAAGTCCAGCAGTGCCAAAAGAAGGTCAATGGTCTTCTCCTTTCCAAGTAAGTGCCACTGCCATCTCTCTGTTACATCACTCTGACTGTCTCTCTTATTGCATTCAGCACCCAAAAAATGCTTGCTGTCACAAATATTTGCAACATCTTCCCACATTGCTCTCATCACCACCCCTTCCAACCCTCCTCACAATTAGCCCAACATACCACTCACTCAGTACACCTCAACACTTATCTCCTGCCTGTGCTAGCACTAACCACAGTGGCCTCATTTTCATCTCACTCAATCCCTAACTTTCTCTCATTGCAGGAGAAAACAGGCTATAAAAGAGTAGACAAAGCTTAAAGAGGCAAAGGGGCACCCCTATTCCACTCCTTTCCTCTTTCAAGGAGAGAATCCTGACCGTGTTTGCCTCCAGGTAACCTCCTGACTGAGCCCTGAACTGATATTGAGGCTTGTGTTGGGGCCCACTATCTGAATGGTGTCTCCCTTGACTTTGAGACATGGATACTTGGTTGATGTATACGTTGTGTGCATGCCACCAAAGTTGTTATTACATAGGGCAGATGTAACACTGATGTAGTATGATCGTCAAGCAGCAACATGTCCACCCCCTGGACTAGTGATCGCTGACAACCTTAATGTCTGTGCTAAAAGCAAGGCAGAGATGCTGCGAATATCCAGCTTGGTGCAAAGCAAAGGAGCACCAGGTAACCAGATTTGAAGCCCTGAGATACAGCCTGATCAAATCCCATCTGGGTGATTGTCCTTGTGTGCAAAATTTTCTTGCAGCAGCATTTCATTGAGAGGTGAAGATACATTCCAAAGCGCACAAGCATACCATAAGTGGATCAGAGATGTGCCATAATGATATAGAGAGGCTAGCATGTGTTGGATGTCAGTGTCTGTGGGTATGGGTTGTTATGGCTGCTTGCCTGGTGTGTGCCATGAGATGACAGAGCTAGGTATCCAAAATAGATAGTTAAAGAAGCAAGTGGTGAGTTGAAGTCATCAGTCACCCACTCAGCCTTTCATTTCTGAAATTCTCTGCATCTACTTTCTACCTGTTCTATGGTATGTCAGGTGCCTGTATATTAATGAGACAACATTCAGTGTTAATGTGCCATAACCCTCATTAATGGACATTCTGCCTCTCTTGTCTCAATGTTGGAACACTGCTGAAAAATGCAACTTATTGCTCCAGATATCAATGAAGGCTTTACTCAAAATTCTCATGTGATTCTCACCATAGCCCACATCATTCTAAACCTGGTTAGATTCCACTCCTAACCCTTGGTGCCCAGCGCACAAGTTAAAAGTTTGTGGGTAATACAAAACTTTGAAGCATTCTAAATTTAGAAGAGGACAATGTAGAGTTTGAAAAGAAAATTAGTCAAGTTGGTGGGTTGGGTAAGTCTGTGGGAAATAATTCCAACGTGACAAAGTCTGAGTTGATACATTTTGGTGGAAAGAATAAAGAGAGACAGAATAAAATAAAGTGTCCTTTTTTAAAAAACATACATGAGCACATAAACATGGTGATAAAATACATAAGGCAGGACAAGCGTAGAAAACAGTGCAAGCCTATAGTGTTCTAGTATTCTAAGGTTTATTGATAACGGCATACATTACAAGGGCAGAGAGGTTGAACTTGTTTAAACAGTAAAGGCTTATTATATTATACTCATTAGTGGGTTATATTACATATAGGATGCATGGGTGTTACTTGTGACGCATCAGAATAAACTTTAGAGTGAGTCCACAATACTACTTCAGCTACATGCCAATAACACAAAGAAAAATCACTGAAATATTCGTTGCTGCATCACTCTGGTGAACACATGGCAAAGTGGTTAACTCTAGCTAGGAACAGTTCTTTAAATCTTGACAGATTGAGCTTATCTCATGATGTCATTTAACTCTTTCAGGTCCTGATGTCTACCTGATGCCACACCCTCCTTCTCTACAAAAAACTAAAGCAGTACGCTTGTTTCAAATTGTAAAACATCTTGCTCAGCGTTTCTCAGGCTTTGGCAATGCAATGATGTGCACCGTGAATTTGTTTTCATTTTGATGCTATTTGGCTATTTTGACAAAGTGCATATTCCACATCTGGATGGGTGAAATATTCATCTTTTGCACAGCTTTGTGGAAACATTAGCTGTCTGGCAACTGTGAAACGAGCTGTATTTTACTTTATTATAAGATTATCTAAACAGACCAGTTTAATTTTTCTACAGCAAACAAATGTGGCGTGTGTGAGATGTTCAGAACCAAAACGGCACCAACATTGTGAGTTTACGTTGATCATACTCCCCAGTATAGCAGTCATTAATTCAGATTTTGCCAAGAGATGAAAAGGTATATGACAAAGTAATTGAATTTAGCCATGGAGACTGTTAGCCTATCTGAGGTGAAAACTATGTAGAAAGCAAAACAGTTAAAAGCAAGTGTGATCATTTTTTTAACCTTCAGCATTAGTATTATCTCTTTGTGTATTAAACTGCTGGCAATGTTGAACCAGCTGTCACAGAATCTGGGATGCAACTAAGCTTATACAAATTTATATTTAACAGCTGAGACAACTTGAGCCAAGAAAAGTAAGTACAAAACGGTTCATTGCGATATCTTGATATACATGCACATATCATACTAAGAATGATTACAACCATAACAAGAAGTCAGTCCAACACTCCCATCATATGTAAGCTGTTATGGAGCAAGTTCTGGAAGAAATTTGATGTGCAGGAATGAACCTCCACTAACATAGGACCTTACATGTCCTTAAAGAGCTTCTAACCATCAGGGAAATACTTTTTTAATGTAGTCATTATTGTTTTTGCAAGTTAATTAACAATAGCCAATTTGTGCACAGCAAGATCCTACAAGGAAGAAAGAGTATTCAGTTATTTGTCTATTTTAATAGCGATTACTAGAGATAAGTATATTCCTGGGTACTTGCAATCCTTGCTCAGCTTTACATAATGCCATGAGACATTTTTAGGGATATTCAAGTGGACAGACCTGGCCCACCTGAAAGCCTCCAAGGCTTATACAGCACTCCGCCAGTGCTGCTGACTTTGAGAATCAGATGGATTTGTGGGAGCCCTTATGCAACAGATGGATTTGATAATTTTTCATATTGTCTTCTGAAAATTAGCAATGAAATTGTTGATTGTCTCTATTGTGCTATTATCAATATCAACTTAGTGGATGGGCAATTTTTGCAAGGTTTGTGAAGGTTTGTAGCTAGGTTGAGGTTTAGGGTGTAGGTTTGCTCACTGAGCTGTAGGTTTGATATCCAGACGTTCATTACCTGGGTAGGTAACATCATCAGTGGCGACGTCGAAGTGAAGTGAAGCTGTTGTCTCCTGCTTTCTATTTATATGTTTGTCCTGGATAGGGTTCCTGGGGTTTGTGGTGATGTCATTTCCTGTTTGTTTTCTGAGGGGTTGATAGATGGCATCTAGATCTATGCATTTGTTTATGGCGTTGTGGTTGGAGTGCCAGGCCTCTAGGAATTCGCTGGCATGTCTTTGCTTAGCCTGTCCCAGGATAGATGTGTTGTCCCAGTCGAAATGGTGGTTTTTTTTAGTGGATGGGATTTGTGCTGATTTGTAACTGGATCAGGGCTATTCAGATTCATAGACATAAACCCTTAAAAGATACCCAACAGGATTACATCTCATATATCAAGACAAGAGTTCAAGTTTTACCAGGAACTTAGCACATATTTGTTGCCTAGTATGGAAAGCTTGAATTATAATGAAAGGCTGGATAGGCTAGGACTTTTTTCACTGGAATGTAGGAGGTTGAGTGGTGACCTGATAGAAATTTATAAAATAATGAGGGGCATGGATAGAGTTAATGGTGGTTGCCTTTTCCCTAAGGTGGAGAATTTCAAGGCTGGGGGCACATGGTTAAGGTGAGAAGAGAGAGCTTTAAAAGAGACATATGCGCAATTTTTCTACAGAGAGTGGTGGAATGAACTTCCTTAGGAAGTGATGGATGTGGGTATAATTACAATGTTTGAAGGACATTTAGATAAGTACGTGAATAGGAAAGTTTTGGAGCAATATAGGCCAGGAGCAGGCAGGTGGGACTAGTTTATGGGATTATGTTTGACATAGGCTGGTTGGACCAAAGGGTCTGTTTCTATGCCGTATGACTATTATTCTATGATCTTGCCCAGGAATCAGTAACCTTAATAATACTGATCATTTTGAAAACTAGTTGAAAGTACAATATCTCAAGGGTCGTAATGTTGTACCCAAATGCCAATAATAATGAAAAACAAGATAGTGATAGGCATGAATGTAGTGATAATTTGTATTAAGTTCCAAAACAGGTTGTGAATCAGAGGCAATATTAGAGTGGTGCTGGAAAAGCACAGCAGGTCAGGCAGCATTCAAGTATTAGGAAAATCGATGTTTTGGGCAAAAGCTCTTTATCAGGAATAGATGAGGATACATTCTCAACCTGCAATTTTAAAATTTAAGGTCAGCATAGTCCTGCTCTCTAATTTGACAGAGACAACTGATTGTGGTTTAACCTGAGGGTCATCATGCCTCAGAAACGGAAAGGTTGAGAAGGAGAATCTTTCATGGTATTGAAGGAATTAAACCTATGCTATTCTGCAACAAACCAGCAACGTTAGTTAATTCAATAACTGCAATATCATAAAAAGTTAAGAAAGAAAGAAGGCATTTGATTGCCATCAGACTAAGATTGTTCCATCAAAGTCAGCATAAGTCCTTAATTAGCCATATGCGACTATGAAGTCACAGGTTGCTGATCTAACATTCTCTCAAGCACCAAGGGACTATTGCATTGTTAGAGGTACGTCCCTTCAAATGAGATGTGAAATTAAGGCCCCATCTGCACAGCATAATTAAGAAGAGCAATGAGTTCACATGTTTAAATATAAGACCTTTTCTTTCCTGCTCAGTTGAAGCTTGATGATGTCATGTACTATGAGTGGGGGCTATAATGGTGTCCATACTGTAGACATTTCATAATCATCAATTTACATGGTATTATGTTCAACAAAATTGCAAAACAGCTGAGATTTCAAACCAGAGTATTGTTTGAATATATTTTTGGAGGCTGGTCTGGATCAGCGGCATATCCTAGTTATTTAATTGGGAAACAGTAAAAATATAAGCAGGCACTGATCACTAGGACTAAAATGCTGAATTAATTTTTGGCTATTTCTGTTTCATTGATTGCACATCATTTATATGTCATGGTTGGACAGTAAAGTATAATCCGTAAATTAATCTGAGAAGTGTGGTTTGCATGGACTGTACAAGATAGGAAAATGAAATGAAGGACAACTCTTTTAAAAGCTAATATATATAAAAGTTAAAGCAGATTCAGAACAATTATACAATGATATATAGTGTTAAATTATGAGTGCAGGATGCCTAGACTGACGTTGCATTCCCTTGAGTATACAAGATGATGAAATGCTTTAATTGAGATGTTTAAAACAATTAGTGGACTTACTAAGGGAGACGGAGACAAACCGTGTTCTCTGGTGGGCACTCCAGAAAAGGGGCCATAATGTAAGGCAATAAAGGACAAGAACAGGTTCAAGGGGCTGAATAAGTAGTCTTGTACTTATGTCCCTTTGTTTGGGCATTTGTAATCTTGCTCCAATCAGAACATAATTGTAATGTCATAAAGCTGACCTCATTTATAATGGGGATCTTTTTCAAGGTGAATTCATCAATTCATCTCAAAAGGACAAAAAAAGGGGTTTGGGAATTCCTATTCTCAAACTGGTGTATAATGTATTGTTTCTCAGGCTGAGGTATTGGCAAAACATAAATGGGGCTTTATATTCGGTTGACTTGCTGTCTCTGACAATCAACTTTCACCTTGGAGAGCACTTTGACTTCCTCAGTGATCAGGACCACAGTGCCCTCCAACCCATCTGGCACTGTCCATATTTTTGTTACCACATTGTTCATTGTTTCTTGGCTCACACAGCATTCTTTCTGCACGTTAAGCATTTTAGCATTTATAAAGATAGTTTAAAAAATACTAATAGCCTCAAAAACGTACCAGTTATTTTTTTTCCATCAGATCCTACTTAGTTTATAGATTTGAGGCCAGCAGATCGCTCCAAAAGGCTATTCTCAAGACGACTCCTAGATGTGATCTTTAACTGAAGAAAAGTTCTGCTATCCCTCTACTGTATCGATTACTAACACTTTTTTTTAACTCGCCTACATTGAATCAAAGTTCTGAACTATGAAATTTTAAGAAAAAGAACCTTAAAACATTGCTGCATTATGCATATCTTGAGAATAATTTTAAAATGCAGGCACAGTTGCAGGTTAAACTGTAGTTCACTAATAGGCTAATGTTAATGGCAGCTCAGGAATGGTATCAATGACCATATGATGTTGAAGTGACTGGCTAAGTGGCATTTGTGAGGTTAGAGTAACTGGGTAAATGGCAATGTGAATAAATGGCAGTGTGACATTACAATCATTGTGTCAGCAGTAATGTGAGATTAAACTCTTGCTGCCAATGGCACTGACAGATTACAGTGGCTGTTTTCATGTTGGAAAACTAAGGTGAAGCGCCAAGATAAACCTAATGCAGAACAGGGCCAACGTTTAAAGAGGAAGGAATTTATTTCCCGACATTTTCTACTGTCAGCAAAAAAAATGGTTGCCTGTGTAAAAGGAGGAAAATATTTGCTAAAAAGGAAGATAAATCACACCCAATCTACCATTATACATGAAGAAAGGTGCCCCCTTCAAGTCACAAGATCAACACCTACCCACTGATGCTAAGCTCAGTTCTTTTCAGATTATATGAATTCCCTCCCTAAACCTTTAAGCCTCTTTGCCTTTCTCTCTCCCTCACTCTTAAAATTCCTCAAAACCTACAGCATTGAACAAAGCTTTGATCACCTGTTCTAATAGCTACTTACGTGGCTTAAGATGCCAAACTTAATTTTGCAATCTCATCTTTGAGGTACCTTGTGACACTTTATTACTTTGAAGGTGCTATACAAACGGAGGTTGTTGTTGCTGTAGTGAAACTCTACAAATGACTTCTTCTCTGTTTTCAGACATTTTCAATTTATCAGCACCATCCATCTTTGTTCAAGAAAGTTTTTAATTCACTGCACCCAGGTTGCCAACAATCCCATAGTTACTGAGAAGGTGATCTGTTAGCTACCACTTTGCATTGAGCTGGCAGAGCTGTACGTTAAACTCAGAGCAAGGTGAAACAGGATATCCAGGGCAATGATGATAGTATTAGGGTAACATCAAGATTCTGCTTCTCGTATGACGGCCGTCATTATTTAAAAGAAACATAAAGGCAAATGGGAGAACAGGAATTTACCTATTGCAGGGAAAGAAGTTGTTTGCTAAGATAAGATATCTCACTCAAGCTAATAACAGGGGGCACAAAATTATCTTCTCAACTTTGCACCCAAAGTAAGCTTCTAAAAGTTCACACTCAGTTGTCTATTCATTTACTTTTGCAAATGAGTAGCACAATTAACTTGCTCATTAGTTTTTGGTCCTTACAAATTCTGTTGTTTTCAAGCACACCAGGGAGAGAGGGGCAATTGGCAGTCAATTAGCAAAATTGTTTCGCCGGAGACCCACTGATGATGTTACCTAGCATGGTGGCCAAACGTCTGAGAACAAACCTCCCAGCTCAGCGAGCACACTTACAACCTGAGTAAATTGCATAGTTTGCTTCATATGGAATAAAAAATGATGTAACAGTTTGAATTTTATGGAAGTAAAGGATGTTATGGTAGGTGGAGAGAGTGTAAAATGACAGAAGCGCCTATCATTCACCCACTCCTGAGGACATTTTACCTGCGAAAGAGAAGTTTCAGAAGACCTACTCGCCTGTCGGGGTCCTTAAGTGGTCAGTTAGTACAAATTCATGCTCAGTTAAAGCCCTCCTCCCAACACTGCTGGGCTTTTCCTCTCCAAGGGTAGAATCTTTTGCATGATGGTGAGATGGGCATGCAACTTGGCAGAATGGTGGCACACCTGAAGCCCCCTATCTGCCCCCCTCCACTGGGATTGGATTCAAGGTGAAGGGAAGGCCTATGAATGATTTGACTGCCATGCCTTCAATGGAGGCCCTTAAATGGCCAATTAATGCCCAATCATGGCATCACCCAACCATCCCCTTGTTAAGCTGGAGGCAGGGCTGTGACATGCAGAAGTGAGATCAGCTTGTTGCCTCCAGCGGTGGGGGAGAGGTAGGGTATAGTTGGTGAGATCCCTCAATCGGAGGCATTCAGTACCTGATGAAGAAACCGGACTTTGCCAACTGGCATGCCTGCAGATAGCTACCCCATGTCATTGCTACTGAATCTCACCATCATTCATGGCCCATTTCCTACTCAGTCTGATTTTCACATTAACACTGTAGCCTTGGGCTCCCCTATCCTGAGACTCTGTTCCTGAAAGCAGCCAGAATTTTCTCATTGGTGTTGCTGAGCTGAAGAACAGCTGGCCTCTGTGTAGCCAATGAGTGTCAATAGGCAAGACCTTCGTCCACTGGGCCTTAATTCCAGGGGAAGGCCCACCAGTGACCTCACCAGCGCTTGATTCAGGTTTGCATTGAAGTGGCCATCCTTGGAAGAGGCAGGAGGTCTTTTGCCTGCTCACCAGTTCATGCCTTAAGAAGAATCTGCTCCAGAAGTCCAGACCATCATTAAATGTTGGCGATCTGGTGGTGAATCTGGGAGCAGTAGGGCTGGGAAGGCTGTTTCTTGTTCTTGGTGATGTTCAAACATGATTCCCATCTTTGTGTTGCCCACCGTCCCCGCTCTATCTACCCCGGCCCTCACCTCGCTCACCAACATATGCCAGCCTGGCCTTGGCAAGATGCCCGGACTCATGTTATTCCAGAGTCTTGGATTCTCTTCTTCAAGGAACTTTCTGCTGTCCCAGCAGTGACCACTGCCACCAGGGGTGCTGCTGGTACACAAGAGATGCAAGCAAGTTAAGTTGGAGATGGTACTACCCCTCAAATAGTGAAATCCCATCTTCAATCAATTTGAAAGGCCTGATGGATATTCATGATGTAGAGGAGCTGGTGTTGGACTAGGGTTGCAAAGTTGAAGATCGCACAACACCAGGTTACAGTCCAATAAGTTTATTTGGAAGCACTAGCTTTTGGAAAGCTAGTCCTTCCAAATAAATCTGTTGGACTATAACCTGTTGTTGTGCGATTTTTAACTCTGATGGATATTAACTGCCTAGTGGCTGCTGGTGCTGCAGGGCTGAGGGTTGAGGGTTCCCACCTCCCAAGCAAGGATCCGTTTTATGGGTCAGCACTGAGTCAGTGGGTATTCACTCCTGCCTCTGAATCTCAAGGTTTTGAGTTCACTCCAGGCCCAGAGTGATATTGGAGTGCAGTACTGAGGGAGTGCTGCACTGTTGCAGCCACAGTTCTTTGGATACGATTTTAACTGAGGCCTGTTTTGGGTAGATATAGGCAATCATGGTGGGTGCTACTTTGAAACAGAGATTCTGGTGCTTTCTCTGGTCATTGCTATTGTTGGGAGTTGGCATTATGCAAATATGCCTGTTATATTTCTTGCCTTACAACAATAGCTACAATTTAAAAACAAAATCATTGGCTGTAAAATGCCTCGAGATGTTTGGTTGTTGTGAAAAGCTCTCTAAAATTACTTTCCTTTGCCCATGTCCTCCAGAAGTCAAAGGGAAAAAGCACAAACTCAGACCCCTTCTCATTGCTGGCTGCATTCCAATCTGATCTTGTTAGTCCACTGCTTGTACCATGCTCTCCCAGCTTTTGAAATTCCCACTGAGGAGTCATGGCAGATCATTAGCCTCAAGGTGAGGTCACGTTGAGAAAGGGATTTTGCTTCTTTTTGCCAAAGAGGCAAAACAGGTCTCAGTTAGTCAAATAACTGTACCTGCAACAGTTTATTTGGAGTGTCCGTAGTGTTGTATGTTCTACATGCAAGATAAGGTGGAGTGCAAACAGCCAAGACTGAAAGAATGGCTTTTTTGTCACGTCATTGGAGGGAGGTGTTGCAGATAACTTCTGGTGCAGAAGATTTAGATAAAATTCTCACTAGGGAAGCTTACAAAAGAACATTGATGGGTGCAGACAACGGGATGTTGGGCAGAATCTTACTTTTCTTTTTGGCCAAGTGTGAATTATGTCAAGTTTCTTTTTGGAAGTGTTCTCACTTAACAGCCCAGGAAGATTTCCTGCTGTATCTTACCGTGCCGCCGTGGTGGGCGGCACGGTGGCACAGTGGTTAGCACTGCTGCCTCACAGCGCCAGAGACCCGGGTTCAATTCCCGCCTCAGGCGACTGACTGTGTGGAGTTTGCACGTTCTCCCCGTGTCTGCGTGGGTTTCCTCCGGGTGCTCCGGTTTCCTCCCGCAGTCCAAAGATGTGCAGGTCAGGTGAATTGGCCATGCTAAATTGCCCGTAGTGTTAGGTAAGGGGTAAATGTAGGGGTATGGGTGGGTTGTGCTTCGGCGGGGCGGTGAGGACTTGTTGGGCCGAAGGGCCTGTTTCCACACTGTAAGTAATCTAATCTAATCCCCTTATTAATTACTCGCCTAGCGCAATGACATCCCTCAAGTCAAATTCTATCTTACCAATTAGCCTATTGTCAGATATTCACTGAAAAAGTGACATTGCATGTACCTGTGCCACCTTTGAAAGACAGTCGTGCACCTGGAAAAGCACTACCAGTCTGGAGCTGTCCTGCATGGTTCTTGGCATTTGCTCTAGACATGGCAGAGAAGGAAAAATTACCCCAATTTGCAAGGAGGGACCTGGAGCTCCTGTGCAGAAGTGCCATCATTCTCCCTCCACTACCTCACACTCACTCCATCGCTGCTGGTGTGCCCACATCTCACCAAGCCTCATGCTCTACTGCTCTCATTTGGTCATTTGGCCCTTCCACAGACTCTTCTCCCTACCCATCATAATGTGCTGTCTCCATAGCTGGTGTGGACAAATCACCAGTCCTTTGTCCTGTGAGCATGCTACAACATTCTCAAGTAGATCAACATGCTCACCAGGAAAGATCCAGTGATATGACAGAGTACTTCTGGGTAATTTGTAACAGCAAAAGGTTCTCAAAGTTCCTTCATTTGTACATTGAGCGTCTGATCTTTTAAGTAATCTATGTTCTCGTCCCAAATGCAAACAAAAACAGAAATTGCCAGAAAAGCTCAGCAGAGTTAACGTTTCAGGTCCAGTGAACCTTGGGAGATCCCAACAAAAGGACACTTGGTCTCAGTGCCATGGCGTCCAGCAGCCAGTTTTTTTCAGCCCTCACATTTGAATTAACAGATAATTTCAATAAAGAGGAATGGACTGTATATAAGTTTAGAGGAGAAAGTGAGGACTGCAGACCAGCCCATCTTCCTTCCCACCTAACTGCTCCACCCTCCTCTTTGACCTACCCCCACCTTCATCAACTATCACATTCTCATCTACTTTCCCCCAGCCCCACCCTCTTCCCATTTATCTCTCAGCCCCTTGGCACACAAACCTAATTCCTGAAGAAGCGCTTATGCCCAAAACTTCAATTCTCCTGCTCCTTGGATGCTGCCTGACCTTCTGTGCTTTTCCAGCACCACACTCTTCAACTCTGTATATAATGTTAGATATGATATCAATCTTTTTGCAGCGTTCCTCCATATTTTACTACATCAGTGTCTGAGACATTGATAAAAATTCGCATTGCATTGCAGTTACAGGAGAGGAAAGTTCCAGGTTAATCACTTCTGGGCAAATTTACAGAATGGCTAATGAGGTTTTTCTCCACAGCACAGAGTTTAAATAGTTACATGCTAGGAAAATAAAAAAAACACATTTAGCGGAAACTTAGATGTCATTAGACTTGCTACTCTGTATTCTCAAATTAAACCAAATAATTTGTTTATGCTGCATTAAAATTGGATACAAGTTAGGTCTTATTAAATGCATGAAAACATTTTTTTGCACCTGTATTGAAAGAAAGACTTGCTATTGTGAACGTTAGTTTTGTACATATTTTAGGTGTAGGTTGAATGCATTTTTAATATTGTACTCAATTTCCAGTCTATTGCATGACAAAAAAACATAATTTCTCACAGAGCTCATCTGTATCTTGTACTGTGTGACTCATTGTCACTGTAAATACAACAAGGTTTTGAATCAGGAAGAAACTGAATTGCAGAATGTGTCACTGTTACTAACAGTTGGTGGTAAGGCTGTTTGCTGTTATCACATTTAACACTTTGCAAGAGTGCCAAAAGCTCACAAGGCTGGAAATTAAACAATCCTCCTTTGATAAGTTAAAAATGCAGTTTTATATTTTAATTTCTGGGAATGTATCTGTGCAGCATTTCTGGACTTAATCTACACCAGAAAGATTTCCAACAGGGTGGGTAACTTGGTTTTGACAGGGAGAAGATGGCTGCTGGGATGATCCTAGATATATTAAAGTGTCCTTAGTATTTATTATTATGTGGTCAGCCCCTTAATGTATTTGTATTACCCTGTATGCAATTGAAGAGCCATTTCTAAGTATCCTCCTCTAAGTATTCTTTTTTCAGATTTCAAGAGCATTGAGTTCTTCAGTTCGATCAGTTTCCACCTGCAATCTACCGGTCTTTAAAACGTAAATTTGACCATCAGTTAATCAAAGCTTCCTAATTTACCTCATCTGTTCACCTACTCTTTCAACGTTGGGAGAGTCCTGCAGGATGAGAATTGGCCTCTCACCCAGTTGCTCAATAAGACAGCAAGATACTTACAGATAAGGCAGGCCATCAGAGTTTATTCATTTAGAGAGTTTCAAATGAACCCTCCCCCATTGTGGCTTCCAGCTGCCAAATGCAAAATTCACCCTCTGTTGGAATTGTTGGTATTCAGGAATTAAGTGCCTGAAGAACCTATATGATTCATACCAGCTCTCTCACACAAATGAACATTATGTATAGTTCACTTACCAAAATCCATCTTTTCCCATTGTTGGTTGTGAACGTTTTTACAGGTGACTAATTGTGAGACTCTGTATATTTCCCAAAAATGCAACTTTTTGTGTCAATTTATGGGAAAAAAGGTCTCTGTTTCTATCATCAATAACATAATGCCCCAAAATTTCATTAATGGCATAAAATTGAATTAATATGCAATGCAGAAAGAAATGTTATTCACACAAGACAGATTTAAAGTGGTTTACAAAAGAAGCAAATGAGAGCAACTGTGATATGAAAAAATGATGAGTAGTTAGAATATGGGATGCACTGCGTGGAAATGTGGTGAAGGCGGGTTTAATTGAAGCATTCAAGAAAGCATTGGATAATTACTTAGATAAAAATAATGTGCAAGGGTGTGGTAAAAAAGCAGGAAATTGGGAGTAGGTAGAAATGACCCCCTTCTGTACCATAACACTTCTATGATTCTGTGATGCTAGCCAGCTCTACACATGCAATGTTAGATGTCGGCCAGGTTTATTCAATCGAAAAATGCGCGGGTGGATTTAATGCAGTCAGTTGGGATACGAGGCGTATTCTAAGATTATTGGGCAATGACAATCAAACTTGTGGCTCCAAGCATTTTCTTTGTCTGTAAAATAAAATCTATGGAAGAGATAGAAAGGGGATGGAAGAGCAGGAGAGAGAAAGGGAGACTGAGATAGAGAGAAGAAGTAACTAGATAGATACACCCATGCAAACGCAAGACAAATAAAAACTGTACTTTCACACCCTCCTTTCTCACTGCCCATGTCCCAAATACTTCTTCCAGGTGAAACAGAGATTCTTACAGTTCAGCATACCATATTTGCCTCTTTTGGTGGGTTGCCCATTATAGTGGGAAAAACAAATGAAGACTGGATGACCATTTTGAAGCACATCATTGTTCAGTTGGTAAACACAATCCTGATTCTAGACACTTGTTATTTCAAAGTTAAAAATCACACAAGATCAGGTTATAGTCCAACAGGTTTATTTGGAAGCACTAGCTTTCGGAGCGCTGCTCCTTCGTCAGGTGATTGTGGAGTATAAGATCATAAGACACAGAATTTACAGCAAAAGTTTATAGTGTGATGTAACTGAAATTATCTATTAAAAAAGATCTGGATTGTTTGTTAAGTCTCTCATCTTCTAGAATGAACATGTTGGTTTCAGTTCTTTCAAATGTAAATCACAGAACATTTTTAAAGTTACATTTGCAAGTGAACTTTAACAATTGGAGTCATGTTGGCCCAGATAATGCATTGAAGGTGTGAGGCTGCCTGTGCCACAATGTTCAAACTTATATGTGTGTGTGTGTGTGTGTGTGTGTGCATGTGGGTGTGCGTGTGTGGGGATGGGGGTGTGGGGTTTATGAGTATCTGTGAGAGAGTGTGCGTATGTGTGAGTGTGAGTGTAAAGGGGTATAAGTCTGTGAGATGGTGCGTGTATGAGTGCAGGAGTGTATGTGTGAGCGTATGAGAGAGAGAGCTTGTGTACGAAAGAGGGTCTGCGTGAGTGTATGGGTCTTTACGAGTCTGTGTGTGTGTGTGGTTGTCTGTCTATATGTGAGTGTGCATCTGTCTGTGTGTGTGCGTCAGTCTGTGTGTGTGTGTGTATTGCTATGGGGTCACCTGTAGTGTGACATGAACCCAAGGTCCCGGTTGAGGACATCCCCGTGGGTACCCTTGGATTCATGTCACACTACGGGTGACCCCACTGCACTAAACTCACATACACGCACACGGGGACACACACACACACACACACACGGACACAGACATACAGACACACACACGGACAGACAAACACAGACACACAGACACAGACACACACACGGACAGACGCACACACATAGACAGACAGAAACACATAGACAGAAACACACACATTCCGACACATACACACTCCTACAGATACACACACACTCCTGCAGACACACACACTCCTACAGACCAATACAAACACACACAGACCATATCTCACACACAAGCTCTCTCTCTCATACGCTCATACGGGTGAATTTGTACTTGCAGAATTACATTTTATTTTGTTCAAAAACTGCATGAATCCATGTAAGATTCTGTGAATCATTTTGTTTACTTTAGAATCAGCCTGAACATTGCGGCACAGACAGCCTCACACAGGGCACCCCACACCTTCAATGCATTATCTGGGCCGACATGACACCAATTGTTAAAGTTCACTTGAGAATGTAACTTTAAAAAAGTTCTGTGGTATACATATGAAAGAACTGAAACCAACATGCACATTTTAAAGATGAGAGACTTAACAAACAATCCAGATCTTTTTCAATATATAATTTCAGTTACATTTCGCTGTAAACTTTTGCTATAAATTCTGTGTCGTATGATCTTACACTCCACAAGCACCTGATGAAGGAGCAGTGCTTCGAAAGCCAGTGCTTCCCAATAAACCTGTTGGACTATAACCTGTTGTTGTGTGATTTTTAACCTTGTACACCCCAGTCCAACACCAGCATCTCCAAATCTTGTTACTTCAGTTCTCTCAGACTCTGAACTTTCTCTCTCCTCAACCTTCTACACCATTCCAATGGTCAATGAAGAAAATCACCTCATCTTTCAATGAAGCACTTAGGGTTGCAGAGTGATAGAGATGTACAGCATGGAAACAGACCCTTGGCTGAACTCATCCATGCCAACCAGATGCCTTAAAGTATATCTAGCCCCATTTGCCAGCATTTGGCACATATCCCTCTAAATTCTTCCTAAACATATGCCCATCCAGATAGCTTTTAATGTTGTAATTGTACCAGTCTCCACCACTTCCTCTGGCAGCTCATTTCATACACGGACCACTCTCTGCGTGAAAAAGTTGCCCTTACATCCCTTTTAAATCTCTCCTCTCTCACCTTAAACCTATGCTCTCTAGTGTTGAACTCCCCCACCCTGGGGAAAAGGTTTTGGCTGTTCACCCTATCTATGATTTTATAAACTTCTATATGTTCACTCCTCATCCTCTGACGCTGCAGGGAAAACAGCCCCAGCCTACTTGGCCTCTCCCTATAGGTCCAGCCTTCCAACTCTGGCAACATGCTAGTAAATCTTATATGGAATGGGCTGCCAGAGGAAATGGTGGAGGCTGGTACAATTACAACAGTTAATAGACATCCGGATAGATACATGAATAGGAAGGGTTTAGAGGAATATTGGCCAAGTGCTGGCAAATGCGACTAGATTAATTAAAGATATTTGGTCGGCATTGACAAGTTGGACTGAAGGGTCTGTTTCTGTGCTTCTTGATGACTCAATAACTCTATATTAAGATAACGTTAAGCTCTCACCTTGCCCTTTTTACCTGCTCCATCTCTCTATCCAGTTATAACAAAAGTAAAATGTTACAGATGCTGGAAATATGTTGCAAAAACAGAGAATGATAGAAGTATTCAGCAAGTCTGGCAACATCTATAAAGACAGAAGCAAAGTTAATGTTTCAGGTTGGTAGTCATAGAGCCATAGGTTCATGCAGCACAGAAACAGACCCTTTGATCCAATTCATCATGCCAACCATGTTTCTCAAAATGAACTAATCCCACTCCCCTGCATTTGGCCCATGTCCCTCTAAACTTTCCATTCATGTACCTGTCCAAATGTATTTTGAGATCAGAATCAGAAGATATTAGATATCTAACAGCTGATTATTGGCAAAATAGTGCTGGGAGGAAGCATTAAGAAAGGAAAGTACAAAAGAAAATGTTTCTGCTCAGGTAGAGGGCAGAGGAGCTTTGAGATGTTGGCTGATAGGTTGGTAATGAGATGAGGAAAGAAGTAAAAGATAAGTACAGAAGAACAACTCATAGCAATAGCTGAAGCATTACAAATAACTGCTGTCCAAAACTGAGTTGATAATTTGAATTTGTTGAACTCAGTGTTATATAACTACAACACCTTTGAATGGCTATACCAGAGAAAAGGCCATTCAGCCCATCATGTCCATCCCAGCTCATTGCAAGACCAATTCAACTAATTCCATTTCGAGAGGCCAGAAAATTTACCAGTATATTGCCAGGGTTGGAGGGCTGGACCTTTAAGGAGAGGCTGAATAGGCTGGGGCTGTTTTCCCTGGACTGTCAGAGGATGAGGAGTAAACTTATAGAAGTTAATACAATCATGAGGGCCATAGATAAGGTGAACAGTCAAAGTCTTTTCCCCAGGATGGGGAGTCCAAAACTAGAGGGCATAGGTTTACTGTGAGAGGGTTTTAGCTAGAGGGAGAGGCTGACTAGGCTGGGGTTGTTTTCCCTGGAGGGTTGGAGGATGAGGAGTGAACTGATAAAAGGACCTTTTTAAGTCTTTGTCCTCTCACCCTAAATTATGTGCTTTAGTTTTGGACTCGGCCAACCCAGGGAAAAGAACTTGTCTATTTGGGGAGGTGATGGCCTAGTGATATTACTACTTGACTGTTAATCCATAGACCCAAATAGCTTTCTGGGGATCTGAGTTCAAATCCCCCTAAGATAGATGGTGGAATTTGAATTTGACAAATATCTGTAATTACAAATCTAATGATGACCATGAATCCATTGTTTGAAAAACCCATCTGGTTTACTAATGTCCTTTACAGGTCTGGCTTACATGTGACTCCAGACCAGCAGCAATGACTGCTTTCTGGGCAATTAGGGACGTCAATAAATCCTACCTAACCAGTGATACCCTCATCCTGTGAATGAATAATGAATATTTATTCTATCCATGCCCCTCATGATTTTATAAACCTCTATAAGGTCACCCATCAGCCTCCAACACTCCAGGGAAAACAGCCCCAGGTGATTCAGCCTCTCCCTATAGCTAAAATCCTCCGACCCTGGCAACATCCTTGTAAATCTTTTCTGAACCCTTTCAAGTTTCATGACATCCTTCTGACAGGAAGGAGACCAGAATTGCACACAATATTCCAAAAGTGGCCTAACCAATGTCCTCAACACGACCTCCCAACTCCTATACTCAATGTTCTGACCAATAAAGGGAGGCATAACAAAGTCCTTCTTCACTATCCTATCTACCTGTGACTCTGCTTTCAAGGAACTATGAACCTGCACTCCAAGGTCTCTTTGTTCTGCAATACTCCCCAGGACCTTACCATTAAGTGTATAAGTCCTGCCCCGATTTGCCTTTCTAAAAAACAGCATCTCACGTTTATCTAAATTAAATTCCATCTGCCACTCCTCAGCCCATTGGCCCATCTGATCATGATCCCATTGTACTCTGAGGTAACCTTCTTCGCTCTCCACTACACCTCCAATTTTGGTGTCATCTGCAAGCTTACCAACTATCCCTCCTATGTTCACAGCCAAATCATTTATATAAAATGACCCCACTGGTCACTGGCTATCAGTCTGAAAAGCAAACCTCCACCACCACTCTCTGTCTTTAGTCTTTGAGCAGTTATGTATCCAAATGGCTAGTTGTCCCTGTATTCCATGTGATCTAACCTTGCTAACCAGTCTACCATGAGGAACCTTGTTGAATGCCTTACTGAAGTCCATATAGATCGTGTTCACTACTCTGCCCTCATCAATCCTCTTTGTTACTTCTTGAAATAACTCAATCAAGTTAATGAGACATGCTTTCCCATGCACAAAGCTATGTTGACTATCCCTAATCAATCCTTGCCTTTCTAAATACAGGTAAGTCCTGTCCCTCACGATTCTCTCCAACAACTTGCCCACCACTGATGTCAGGCTCACTGGTCTATAGTTCCCTGGTTTTTCCTTACCACCTTTCTTAACTGGTGGCACCATGTTAGCCAACCTCCAGTTTTCTGGCACCTCACCTGTGACTATCAATGATCCAAATATCTCAGCAAGAGGCCCAGCAATCACTTCCCTAGTTTCCCACAGAGTCCTATGGTCCTGGGGATTTATTCATCTTTATGTGTTTTAAAACATCCAACACTCCTCCTCTGTAATATGAACATTTTTCAAGATGTCACCATCTATTTCCCTACATTCTGTACCTTCCATGTCCTTCTCCACAGTAAACCCAAATGCAAAATACTCAATTAGTATCTCCCGCATTTCCTGTGCTTCACACATAGGCTTCCTTGCTGATCTTTGAGTGGTCCTATTCTCTCCCTAGTCATCCATTTGTCTTTAATGTATTTGTAAAAATGTTTTGGATTCTCCTTAACCCCATTTACCAAACCATCTCATGTCCCCTTTTTGCCCACCTGATTTCCCTCTTAAGTTTACTCCGACTGTCTTTTTATCTTCTAAGGATTTACTCGATCTCTGCTGTCTATCCCTGAAATATGCTTTCTTCTTTTTCTTAACCAAAACCTCAATTTATCTAGTCATCCAGCATTCCTAACACCTACCAGCCTTGCCTTTCACCCTAATAGGAACATACTGTCTCTGGACTCTCGTTATCTCATTTTTGAAGGCTTCCCAATTTCCAGCTGTCCCTTTACCTGTGAACATTTGCACCCAACCAACTTTTGAAAGTTCTTGCCTAATACCATCTAAACTGGCCTTATGCTAGTTTAGAACTTTAACTTTTAGATCCTGTCTATCCTTTTCTATTACTATTTTAGAACCAGTAGAATTATTGTCACTGGCTCCAAAGTGCTCACCCACTGACACCTTAGTCACCTGCCCTGCCTTACTTCCCAAGAGTAGGTCAAGTTTTGCACTGTCTCTAGTAGGTGCATCCACATACTGAATCAGAAAATGTTCTTGTACACACTTACAAGTTCCTTTCCATTTAAATCCTTAACACGATGACAGTCCCAGTCTATGTTTGGAAAGTTCAAAACCCCTACCACAACCACCCTATTATTCTTACAGATAACTGAGATCTCCTTACAATTTTGTTTCTTAAGTCCTCGCTGACTATTGGAAGATCTATAATACAATCCCAATAGGGTGATCATCCCTTTCTAATTTCTTAGTTCCACCCAAATAACTTGCCTGGACGTATTCCCAGGAATATCATCCCTCGGTACAGCTGTAATGCTATCCCTTATCAAAAATGCCACTCACCCTTTCTCTTGCCCCCCTTTCTATCCTTCCTATTGTAATTGTATCCTGGACATTCAGCTGCCAGTCCTGTCAATCCCTGAGCCATGTTTCTGTACGTTTAGAATGAACATACAAGTAGAAACGGCAATTCATTTGAACAAAATTGTTTTCACTGGTACATTAATTCTACCCATTGCTATAAATTTGAGGGTAATAAGACTGGTGTGTTTTGGGAGAATGACCAAAGTTTTTACACATGATAATAGAAGGTTGCTACCCCTAGACATAATTGAATACACAAAGTGAAATATCAATCACACCTCTCTAAAACTGCAGACAGGTCTTTACAAATGTTTAAAGGGCAAGAGATTTAAATGCCTTCACTGTTCCAGACCTTTCCTTGACAGCTCCTGTCATGATTGTAATTAGAAGCATCTATTTGGGCAGAAATCTGGTTCTGAAAACCTGATCCAGACAAAAAATGCCTTGAATATTCCAATGTTGGTTCCTGGAGTCTGGGGTTAGGGGGTTTGCAGTGTGTAATAATAGTCATGAATGTCCATCTCGAGAAGAGTTCAGTGAATCTACAGGGGCTGCCAGTTGTGGAGACAAAACTACTGGAAAGACCCTCCTCAGTGCTTCAAGACTTCATCTCTGCTGTTACAAAGGTATATTTAAAAAAAAATCCTCCTGCCCTCACTCTCCATTCTTCTTCACTCAACTCCCCCACCTCCATTGTCTCTTACACTCCATACCAACCTGTGTCTCTCTCTATCCAACCCCATGATCCGTAACAGTTCTTATGCCAACCTAGTGTCAACTCTTGTCAGCCCATGCCGTCATCCCATCAATCCTTGCCCTTATATTTTCAATGTCAACTCACCTAGTTTCCACCATGGACCTACCTCAGAATCTATGCTGAGGTTGAACACATTTCTGAGATGTCTACTGATGAATTCACCATTTATAAAAATGTCTCATTTTCGCACATCTTTCTAACATTGCAGTCATATCTTGTCAAATATTTAAAGGGCAGCAGATTTAAATGCCTTTACAGTTCCAAACCTTTTCTTGACACCTCCATGGACAATTCCCTTAACAGCACTTGAAATAACACCTTTGATAAATGATTTGTTAGCTCCTTTGATAGTTAGAATGCATTTATAAACTTACTTTGTGCTTATTCATACTTTTAACAATCACAAAGCTGTAACTGACCTCTCCAAAAGGGCCACATTTGCTCTTGTGAAAGGATCCCTTGTGAAAGGATCCCTTATTGTGAAAGGATCCCTTATTTCTACAAAGAACTCTGGTATGTTTAGACCTTCTCCTGAAAGTCTTAAGGTGCACAAGTCATATTTTGGACATCCCACTAATGAAAATCAGATCAAAACAAGGCAGTCACACCTTAACATGTGCAGTTGACTATGAACCATGACTGTGAGCCAATTACATATTATCCCCATTCACCACGTCCATACCACCATGTGATGATGATGCAAAGTTCAGGAATGTGAGTTGTGGGTGAATGGCTACTGCACAATTTTAGCTAAGCCAGGCACTGTTTCTGTCATGGTGAAAATATAGGTACTGTAGCTTTAAATTTAGAATAAATGAATAGGTTCATGTAACCTGTTTTGAAGTCTATCTGATAGTAGACTTGGGTGGATTTGATCATTACAGATCAAAGAAAGCTTTTATTTGTTTCAGTGAAAGGAAGATGCATAGTATTTATGCTTGGACACAGTAGCAGCAGTCTCTGAGTTTACAATGAATAGAATTAACCTCCTGAAGTCTTAGAAAAGTATTGAAAATATTCTGATAAATTGTGATTAAACTGTCCATTTGTTTCAAAGTTAAAAGGGAGCAAGCATCAATGAAATTTCTTTTGCATTTTTATCTAAATGTTTCATGTTTCCATACAGAGGAGAGTGTCAGAAGCCCTTTCTGAGATCAGGTCATAGACTTCCCTACAAACCAGAGAATATCACAGACAGACCAGAGAGAATAATAAGCTGGTCTTTGCAAGCTAACGTAGCTGGATATAGGAATTGGACCCCCTCTAGTCAAAGAGGTGCTTTGCGTAGCCATCAAGAATTTAAGGCAATTCAGTTGCACATGGCCAGAGTAAATGAAATCATTAAAGCAGGCTTTATCCTGGTTGTAGACATTGGAGATCCCCTGAAAATTGAGGAAATTGCCTGGAGACAGTTACACAACGTTAATGCCTGGTGGAAATGAAGATATGTGAATCCATTGCAAGCTGAAATAGAAGTGGTCTGTTTTTCTCTCTCTAATTTAAAGAGCAAGTTACCTGCAAAAAGAGCATAGCATTTAGTCAAAGTCGCTGGATACAGCAAAACGTTTAAATATTGAAATCTTTCTGTGGTCTTCTTTCAGGTATCAACTAAGTTCAAATTTCTTTCCAAGTGTAATCTATGTTTATGCAAATCACTGCAAAATTGGAGACCTTTTTGTGGGATCTCAAATGCTGAAATGGATACCTTGGGATTTGCTAAATGAACAAACTTTGTTGGAAAGCTAAATATGGTGATGTCTATTGCTGAAGCGTTCCTTGAGAGGAATTGTATTTCAGCACCTTTGTAACAGTTACCAAAGGTTAATTTGAAAGCAGTGGCAGAATAGTTCAATAATGATTTGAAAAGTGGTGCCATACGAGCAGAGGTTGTTAAGGTTTTGCTCAATGTCAGGAATAAAATCCTTAACCCAGACACAACGCAAGTTCAGTTTGCTTGGATTCAGTTGCTAATTGAGCAACTTGGAAATAAACGAAAAATTTTGAACTTGAAAAGGAAGTTAAAGAAAAAGAAAGGAAACAATTTCAATGATAAAGGGAAGCCAGGACATTTGAAGTAAATTAAAAGGTTTTTATTAATGTGAACAGGAAGTAATAGATAAATTTGACGAGGATCAGATTTAACTCGTGCTTTTAATTTGGTGAGCAATATTTGCCTAATGCTGAAATCCAATAAGGTGGGAGTTGCAATTTATTTTGTTTTATTTGACAAAATGCTGTAAGGTTCCAATTGTTGCAAAAAAATTTAGGCAATTTTTTTCACAATGTAATTAAAAACTATCGGAGGCTTCTTCAGACTTGTCAGATTATATCTACAGGTTATGATACAATTAAAACTGCTGAGCTCACCGCCTCTGAGCTGGTCCTGAAAGGTCATCAATGTAATATAGAAACTTGATGAAGGGGCAAAATCAGACTTTTGTGAATTGTCTGGAGTCACAGAGATGGTCTTTGATTGATGGCATAAGTCAATGAAATTGAAGAAACATTTTGTAAATCTTATAAGGCTTCTGTTATTAGAAGAATTTTAGAAATGGCATTTCCTTAAGAATTAGGTCTAACCTAAAAGATGGGAACATTTCCAAAACAATTGATGTTGCAATTTTAGCTGATGTGAGTTAATTACTCATTCAACTCATAGGTCACAACAAACCTTGCTTTACTCACTCTGACAAAAGGAGAAAAGAGAAAACAATGTTAACAATGAACAGGAGGTCTGATGACAATGAGAAGGATGGGCATATATAAGGACAGATTCTCCTTGAAGTTCCAAAAGAGACAGTAGGAGAATTAGGAGGATTCAATGAGATCAATTTGGTTTTATTTTCAAAGCCAAGCCATGTAAAAGCAGGTTGTTGGAAGTTAAGATGAATACCAGTGGATCTTCTGAGTATGCCTATTTTTTTCACCTGAAAATGCTGTGCAGCACCTATATGTGGAGCTGATGAAAAACTGACCTGATCTAATGTAGCTGCAGCAGTTATAAATTGGGAAATAAGAAATTATTGGAGTTTTGTACATGAGGATTAGGATGAGGTAATTCCATATTTGGCTGATAATAGACCAACAAGTATTATTACTCTCAGGAATTCAGGTTTAACTCAAAGTTTTGATGCTTGAAAACCATGTGGTCTTTCCTCCAGAGAGATCCTTAAATAGAAATCCTTTGATCTTGGGGTATTAATGGAAATGGTTTGCCATGTAGAGTGAATTTAACCCATACTTTAGCCAATGAGCCTGCTACTTTAGGATTAATGTTAAAGTTGCTATTAACTATGTTAAATTCATATTAGGGTATGAAGTTATGCCGGATAAAGTGCTGCACACTCCTGGGGCAAGTCTACTGAAATTAACAATGTGGTGGTAGAATCATGTACTATTTGGAATCCTCCTGGAGAACGTGGTGTTTCAACCAAGATGTGGCCAGAGAGTCAAAAGCTCACACTTCAGGGAGGAGAGAATGCTTGAAATCTCAGTCTGGCAGTAAGTAAAATATCAACAGGTTGAATATGTCTGCTCTGAACTTGCCTGTAGATCCGAAGCCACAGGTGTTAAAATAGAAAATTGTAAATGCTCCAGTCCGATGGGCAACCAAAGATATACAGTCCTTTGAAGCAAAAAGACTTGTTTGCAGCTCAGGCTAATTAAAAAGAATATCAATATTATTTTGTTGGAATTTAAATATAATCCCAACAAGGTTAGTAAAGCAACAAAGGAGAACCATAATACCAATTTTAAACAAGGGAAAGACAACTGAGCTAGTTGCCTGACTGCAACATTTTTTTGTGAACTTAGACGTTAGAAAATCCTGCAGACATGAAAGAAAATTAAGATCAAATGTTAAAATTTAGTTCAAATGCTTTACAGTTTCATTTTAAGAGAAAACAAAAGAAAACTGAATCTAGAGGCTAAACAGCACTATGGCACAATTTATTCTAGTCTATAATCTGCATTTACTGGTATTCAAATACCAGAGGGAATATCAATATTATTCTTGACAAAACTTGCAGACTAAATCAATTGTGTAATTTTTTAACCAAGGACTTGGAAGCAAAATAGACATCCATCATCTTGAGAAAGGAGCTACCAGCAACAAAGCAAATTTTCCCCATTATTTGAGAGATAAAATTTGCTGTGAAAATTATTTTAAACCTGAATTGTTCCATGTCCTTAATTGATATAGGTTAAACATCATGAACTTTCAGGGATGGGCTACTTAATGGACAATGCGGCAGCATGTTTTGGGGAATGTTATTTGTACTGTATATAGCATTTTAATTGCAAGTTTGTTGTTAAAGTATATTTTTGGATAATGTCTATGAAAAGTCGTTAACATTGTGATAACTCTTCAATCTCTAGGCGGAGATGTTACAATTACGATGCTTATAAGTATTTTGGGACTAAAACTTTAAAATTAGGATAAATGAATGGGGTCACCTAACCTGTTTTGACTATTGCCTGACAGTAAACCTGGGTAAACAAACACAAACAAATACTGCTGTTGAAACACAGCAGGACTTGCAGCGTGTGTGGAGAGAAAAAAAGCAAGTTAATGGTTCAACTGCAGAGACAGTTCTTCAGAACTGCAAACCTGGGTAGTTTGATTGTTAGAGATAAAAGGAAGGCATAGATTATTTTACTGAGAGGAAAGGCTAAACTATTTGTACTTGTTGATTGCTCTGAGTCTCTGAGTTCACAATGAGGAGACTCTGAGGGTATCAGGCTATAAGCGGGTGAGCTGTAAATTTATTTCTAACAAATGAAAGATTTGGAATAAAGGAAAGCATTTCTATCTGGATACAAGGTGAAATAACTGCACAAAGGCCAGTATCCCATCACCAAGTCACCCTTTCTTTACACGTGCACTGTACATGTGGTCTGATCAGCCAGCTCAAAGCCATCCTGAGACTGAGGAGACTTCTGAAACTCGTGTCAGCCAGGGATCCCTGATTGGCCCAGGCAACAACCCCAAACAAGAATTCATAGCCAATGAGCTCTGCTTGGCCATGGGTCCAATCAGTACACAAGGTTAACGCATTTTGCCATAGGGAGGTGGATAGAGGAAACCATTTTTCATAGGTCTTCCCTTGGGAATGAATTTTGCAGATTGACAGAGGTTCTATCTTATCAGCATAGAGAAAAAGTTGATTGATTTTGTAAGCTAGCAAGGTGAGAGAGAGAGATGGTCTCTAGTCAAGGAATCAAATAAGTACATCCTGGCATGGCAAGAGGGTAGAAAAAGAACAGCCATAACTTTTAAAGACAGTGGTGGTAATTCTGTTCGCCGAGCTGGGAATTTGTGTTGCAGACGTTTCGTCCCCTGTCTAGGTGACATCCTCAGTGCTTGGGAGCCTCCTGTGAAGCGCTTCTGTGATGTTCCCTCCGGCATTTATAGTGATTTGTACCTGCCGCTATGCTCTTCTTGACCACTCTATCCACCTGTGCAGCAACCTTCAGGGTACAATGTGCCTGCACTCCCAGATCTCTCTGTTCACCAACTTTTCCCAAGGCTCTTCCTTTTACAGTATAATTCGCTCTAGAATTAGATTTGCCTAAATGCATCACCTCACATTTGTCTGGATTGAACTCCAGAATTTCCCGATAATACCTTCTCTTCCACCAGCACCTTGATGCAACACCTCTTTTATAGCTTCTTGATTTGACCTCTTCTACAAGAAGGAAAGCAAGAAGGTTGAAGTCACCTGTCACTTTAACTTTGCAACATCGGTGCCACTCTGATCTTCCTGACCTCAGCTTCCTCCAGTATTACCAAGAAGCTCCATGTTAGCTTTAGGCACAACACCTCATTTTTTTTTGAGTGAACTCTTTTACAGTCTTTTGGACCAAGCATTGACTTCAACAAATTTAGATTGCGTGCTTCACCCCCATGTTGCTTCCATTTTCTAGGTTTGTTTTGTTTCTTTTTCTATCTGCTGTTTCTCTCTTATTTCACTTACTTTGCCATGTAAAGCAGTTATTCAGGATTCTGCAATTTGCACCTCCTCTCGAAGGTAAAGAAAGCAGATTTCATAGTGAGAGGTTTCAAGTACAGGTGGAACGGTGTCTGGCTGAACCTGTATAGGGTCTTGCGATGACAGTTGTGTGCCGTTTTAGTCACCTTTCCTGAGGGAGGAAATTATGGCTATTGAGGGAGTGCAAAGAAAGTTTACTGGATTGATTCCTGGTATGGCAGGATTGACATACACACAGAGAATGTATCAGTTAGGACTATACACACTGGGTTTTAGAACAATGAAGGGGGAACCTCAAAGAAAGCTATAAAATCATCAAAGAATTTAATCAGGGAGGATACAGGAAGGATGTCCACAATGATCAGAGAGTCCAGAACCAGGGATCAATGTCTAAGGATAAGGGGTAGGCCATTTCGAGCAGGAACAGAGGTTTCTTCACCCAGAGAGTGAGCCTAAGGAATGCTTTGCCACAGGAAACTGTAGAGGCCAAAACCCTGAAGACTTTCAAGAGAAATGTACAAAGAACAAAGAAAATTAAAGCAGAGGAACAGGCCCTTTGGCCCTCCAAGCCTGCGCTGATCTAGATCCTCGATCTAAACCTGTTGCCTATTTTCCAAGGATTTGTATCCCTCTACTCCCTGCCTATTCATGTATCTGTCTAGAAACATCTTATATGACACTACCAGCTCCACTGGGTAACGCATTCCAGGCACCCACTATCCTCTGCGTAAAGAACTTTCGATGCATACCTCACTTAAATTTTTCCCTTCTCACCTCGAACACGTGACCCCTAGTAATTGAGTCCCCCCACACTTGAAAGAAAGCTTCTTGCTATCCAACCTGTCTATGCCTCAGAGAAAGCAAGGACTACAGATGCTGGAGATCAGAGTCAAGAATGTGGTGCTGGAAAAGCACAGCAAGTCAGACAGCATCCGAGGAGCAGGAGAATTGACGTTTCAGGCATAAGCCCTTCATCAGGAATAAGCCTCATTCCTGATAAAGGGCTTATGCCTGAAACATCAATACTTCTACTCCTCAGATGCTGCCTGACCTACTGGACTTTTCCATCACCACACTTTCGACCCTGTCTATGTCTCTCATGATTTTGTAGACCTCAATCAGGTCCCCCCCTCAACCTCTGTCTTTCTAATGAAAATAATCCTAATCTACTCACCTTCTCTTCATTGCTAGTACCCTCCATGCCAGGCAACATCCGAGCGAACCTCCTCTGCACCCTTTCCAAAGCATCCACATTCTTTTGTTAATGTGGCAACCAGAACTGTACTCAGTATTCCAAATGTAGCTGATCCAAGGTTTTATACAACTGTAACATGACCTGCCACTCTTGTACTCAATACCCTGCCTGTTGAAGGAAAGCTGTATGCCTTCTTGACCACTCTATTGACCTGCGTTGCCATGTTCAGGGTACAACGGATCTGAGCATCCAGATCTTTCTGTACATCAATTTTCCCCAGGGCTTTTCCATTTACCATATAGTTCACTCTTGAATTATATCGTCCAAAATGCATCACCTCATATTTTCCCAGATTAAACTCCATTTCTCCGCCCAACTCTCCAATTGAACTATATTCTGCTACATTCTCTAAGAGTCCCCTTCACTATTGCTATTCCGCCAATCGTATTGTCATCTGCAAACTGTGCTAATCAGACCACCTATACCTTCCTCCAGATCATTTATGTATACTACAAACAAAAGTGGTCCTCGCATGAATCCCTATAGAACACCACTGGTCACAGCTCTCCATTTTGAGAAACCCCCTTCCACTACTATTCTCTATCTTCTGTTGCCCAGTCAGTTCTCTATCCATCCAGCAAGTACACCCTGAACCCCATGTAATTTCACTTTCTCCATCAGCCTACCATGGGGAACCTTATCATATGCCTTACTGAAGTCCATGTATATGACATCTGCAGCCCTTCCCTCATCAATCAACTTGGTCACTTCCTCAAAGAATTCTATTAAGTTGGAAAGACATGACCTTCCCTGCACAAAACCATGCTGCCTATCAGTGATAAACTCATTTTCTTCCAAATGTAAATAGATCTTATTCCTCAGTATCTCCTCTAGTAGCTTCCCTACCACTAACATCAGGCTCCTGGATTATTCTTGTTATCCTTCTTAAACAAGGGGAGAACATTAGCAATTCTCCAGTCCTCCGGGACCTCACCCATGCTCAGAGATGCTGCAAAAATATTTGTTAAGTCTCCAGCTATTTCCGCTCTCTGGCTTCCCTTCGTAACCTGGGATGGATCTCATTCGGACCTGGGGACTTGTCCACCTTAATACCTTTTAGAATGCCCAACACTTCCGCCCTCCTTATGCTGATCTAGAGTAATCAAACATCAATTCCTAACATCAGGACTAATGGGATCAATGATTACAGGGTGAAAGTGGGATCAGGATACTGAGTTGGATGATCAGCCATGATCGTATTGAAAAGCAGAGAAGGCTCGAATCACTGAATGGCCTAATCCTGTTCCTATTTACCATGTTTATTTATTTTACACATTACCAAACTCATTGCACCATGAACACTTTTATCACTTAATCTTTCTTCCTCTCCATCTTATCAGCTCTTTTTTCACGCTGCCCCAATTATAGAGCCTATTATGTTACAAACGTGCCCAGTTCTGATGGCAGATTATTGACTTGAAATGTTAATACATTTTCTCTCTCCACGGATGCTGCTAGACCTGCTGAAGATTTCCAGCACTTTATGGTTTATTTCAAATTTCTAGAATCCATGGCATTTTGCTTTCAGGCTGTGACCTTTGACAGACAAAGAGACAGAAATGAACTTTCAAATAACAAACATGAGGCTTCAACAAAACCAAGCATTTGGTTGTAAGGTGACACCTGATTGGATAAATAGACAAAATGTATAGTCATTAAAAAGCATTTAAAGGAACTATGCAAAATATTCAATGAAAGTACATTCCATTGAGAAACAAAAACTCAAATGGGCTTACTTATGACATTAAGGAATGCATTAGATTGAAGAAGAAACCTTCAGGGTAATAGTATAGAATTAGATCTGAGTGTTTTAGAAACCCGAAAAGGGTTACTGAAAAGTTGATAACAAGGGAAAAATACAATACGAGAACAAACAAGGCAGAAATATAAAGACAGATCAGCGGAGATAAAGTAGCAGAGAACCTAAAGTGATTAAAATCTGACAAATCCCTAGGAGCTGATGGCTTATATTCTGGAATACTAAGCGAGATAGCTGCAGATATAGTAAATGCTGTGGCTATGATCTTCCAAACTTATCTAGAGTTCTGGAACAGTCTGGATAGATTAGCAGCTAGCAAATGTAGCACTGTTATTAAAGAAAAGAGAAGGAGAGAGAAAACAAAGAATTACTGGCAAACTAGCCTGACAGTCCACCAATACCCAATATTACCTTCTCTGAACTGACCCCCAATACCAGTATATCTTTCCTTTGGTAAGTGACCCAAAATTGTTGGAGTATTCCAGCTGTTGTCTAACTTGTACCTTGTATAATTTTAGCAAAACCTCCCTCCTTTTATCCTCCAATCCCTTTGAAATAAAGGGAAACATTCCATTTGCCTTCCTGATTATCTGCTGAATTTGGCTACTAGATTTTTTGTGATTCATGGATGAGGACTCCCAAAAACCTCTTGTCTATAGATTCCTGCGGCCTTCCTCTATTTAAATAATATTCAGCTCCTCTATTCTTCTGCCAAAATATCTAACTTCACACTTCCCCACATCTGTCATCTGCAAACTTAGCTACAGTACATTTACTTTCCTCACCCAAGTCATTTATGTATATTTTAAATAATTGTGGCCCCAGCAATGATCCCTGTGGCTCTCCATTAGTTTCAGGTTGCCATCCTGAAAATGCCTCCCTTTTCTCAAATCCCTGACTCCTACTAGTTAGCCAATCCTTTATCTGTACTAATATAGTACCTCTAATGTAATGGGGCTGTTATTGTATTAATTAGTCTAAAATGTGATATCTTATTAAACACCTTCTGAAAATCTAAATATGTATTGTAATAAATAAAACAGAACAGAAACTTCTGGGGAAACTCAGCAGGTCTGGCAGCATCTACAGGAAGAGTGTGGAATTAATGCTTCAAGTCCGGTGACCCTTCATCAGAACTGTTAGTAGTTAGGAAAAAGTGGTATTTACTCTGAAGCCCAAGTTGGGGAGGTGGAGGGTTAAGGATAGAGCAGATATGTGGAGACAGAGCCCATGGAAAGAGAGAGTTATGAATGGGGTAGGTAAACAAGGAGATTATGGATAGCATGATGATAAGATGATAAGAACAAAGAATGAGAAAATGGGTGAGCTGTGCTGAATAAAACCCATATGACATCAAAAGAGGCCTTGGAGTACATGGGAATGTGTGATGATGCTAAAAGCAACTCATGGCGTTACAGGACTTGGTGCTGTATGGGTTAAAAACACGGAAGGTTGGAATCACGCTCTAAAGTTATTGACCTCGATTGCGGAGTCACCAAGCAAAAAATGAGATGTTGTCCTTTGAAGCTCACTGAGGCTCACTGGAACACTGCAGCAGGCCTGGGACAGAGATGTTGGTCTAGGAACACAGTGGTGTGTTGAAGTGGTAGGCAACTGAAAGCTCGGGGTCATTTTTGCTGACAGAGCAAAGGTGTTCCTGCATCTTATTGTCTTGTGGTCTTACAAAGGGAAAGCAAAAGGTGTGGTAAATCTGGGGTGTGCAAATACCATTCAAGGTGCGACACAAATATTTAACGGGCAAGTTATAGGAAGGATATTATTAAGCTGAAGCAGGTCAGGAGAGATGTACCAAGATGTTGCTGGGTGTGGAAGGTTTGAGCTATAAAGAAAGGCTGAGACATTTTCCACTGGAGCTGAGGACGTTAGGAGGCAAGCTGATAGAGGTCTTTAAAATGATGCCGGATATAGATAGAGTTAATGGTAGTTGCCTTTTCCTTAGATTTCAAGACTAGGGAGTGTATTTTTCAGGTGAGAGGGGAAAGATTTAATAAAGACATAAAGGGCAAATTTCTTGCACAGAGGATGATTCACATGAGGAAGTGGTGGATTTGGCTGCAATTACAACATTTAAAAGACATTTTGATAAATACATGAATAGGAAAAGTTTGGGAGAATATGGCCAGGAGCTTGCAGGTGGGAGTAGTTTAGTTTGGGATTATGTTCGGCATGGACTAGTTGGGCCAAAGGGTCTGCTTCTGTTCTGTATGACTAGATGACTTGATAAGGATTCATAGATTTTTGGACAATATATTAGTATGGGTAAAGATTTATTTAGTGAACAGGAAGCAAAAAGTAGACATAAATGAGAGATTTTTACATTGGTTGACTGTGACTACTAGAGTGCTATAAATATCATTGTTGGGTATCAACTACTCGCAATCTGTATTAATGGTTTAGATAAACAGGCACAGAATAATATATCTAGGTTTGTGGATAATATAGAACTGGATGGGAGTATAAGTTATTGAGGAGGATGCAGAGTGGCTATTAAGAGATTTGGAGAAATTAACTGGTCAGGCAAAAACATTACAAGATGAATATCATTTTTGGAGAAGTGTGAGGTCATTCAGTGTGGTTGTAAACATAAGATCTGTATCTTGTCAATGTCAATGTTCAGAGGCATTCAGGATGGTCATAAAAGGAACTCATAAAGTTAATTTGAAGGTACAGTAAGCCATCAGGAAGGCAGACAACATGTTAGTCTTTATTGCAAGAAGACTGATGTACAAGATGGATGAAGCTTTGCTATAATTTTACAGGGCTGTGGTGAGACTGTACCGTGACTACTGTGCAATTTTCATTTCTATATTTCAGGACAGCTATATTTCATTGAATTTGGTCCCTGGGGTGAGAGGGCTGTTCTATGATGAGTAAAATGACCCTCTGGAGTTTAGAGAAATAAAAGACAATCTCATTGAAGCAAACAAGGTTAAGAAGGGGCTTGAAAAGATAGATGTTGTGTGTTTTATTTTGCCCTGGTTGGAAAATCTAGAACATAGGGATAAGAGGACAATTATTAGGACTGCGATGAGGAGACATTTCTTCAGTTAAATGGCTGTGAACCTTTTAAATCTTTATCCTCGTAGGGTCACTGAGTTTATTTAAGGCTGTAATAGACAAAAGGTTTTTGTCTTTCCACAGAATGAAGGGAAAGTAAATAGAAAAACAGGGTTGTAGCCCAAGCTCAAGCAGGGTTGTACTGAATGGTGGAACAAACTGAATGCAGTATGGTTGACTCTCACTTCTATCTCTTGTGTTCTTCTGAAACACAGCAATTATGGTCCCCATTGTTGAGAGTGGGAATCAAACTTAACATCGATAGTCATTAGACCAAAGCTTTGAAATCATTGCAAGAGGTACAATCAAAATCATCTACCAACAATCAACAAAAAAAAAAGCAATGGCAACACTTTAGCAAAGAGGATGTGAATAAGGAGAGAACGTAGGAATGGCTACATTACATAATCCAACAGAAAGACTGATTAATAACTCAGAATTGTAAAAGAAGGCAAAGTGCATATTGTAAGAAGTTATTTTTCAAAAGGAACAGTTGGGGCATTTGGCCAAAAAAACAGACACAAAAGCACAAATAAATAGACTATAGTGAAACTTATCTTAATTACTACCTACACGGAGAGCTACTATCTCTGTGTAATTACCAACTAATATCAGTTGCCAACAACAAATTACGGACTCAGATTCGCACTGCTGCTAAGAACTTATTTATTATGTACTTGGGATCCAAATCTAAAGGTCCTATGATAGATCACTGAGGTCACAGTCAGAATGTGACACAGTATCTAATATCAAAACAACTAAAACAAAGCCCATACAAATGTTTTGCTAATATATTTCATCCTCATAAGTTATTTTTCTAAATTATTTTATTGAATTGATAAATCTTGTTCTTTGATTCGCTAACCTGGTTATCATATACAGGAAGTAATAACTTAAACGGTTTGATGCTATGTTATTGATTATGGCGCAGCAACTATTCGAAAAATAGGGTATAATGGTTATATTACAGAACTATTAAACAATACGAGTTCAAGTTACACTAATGTAGCTTTGAGAATTCAAATAGGAGCAAAAATTATGAACATGACTGGATTGTCATCACAATGTGACTGTTTCACTAAGTCAGGGGAGGAAATCTGTGGTTGGTAAATAAAACAAAGAACTTTGGATGCTGGAAACCTGAAACGAAAACAGAAATTGCTGGAGAAACTCAGCAGGTCTAGTATCATCTGTGGAGACCTCTCTCCACAGATCTTGCCAGACTTGCTGATTTCTCAAGCAATCCCTATGTTTGAACCTGTTGTCTGTAGTTGGCTTGACCTGTGGACTGTTTCAGGCCCATACTTCTTTTGACTACCTTTGGGGCAGCGTAGCAAGTCCTGCAGTAGTATCAGGATTGGGCAATGAATGCTGACCTTGCCAACAATGTCACATCCTGTGGATTTCTATAAATAATAAAATATAGAACCATACATCGCCTGAAAGATAATCATTGACAAATATTGCTCCCAGGAAGCTGACAAGGTGCAAAAATCCATTCAGAACATCCCATTGCCTTTAGTAACTAACAGTTATACCAATACCATATATATATTATCCAAATCCACTGGAATCAGTCTGCCAGCTGATTGCCTGCTTCTGTTCACTTTGAGAATATTTTAAAATATTTAAGTTTTATTAATGAAGAGCAACTGCAATAATTAACAAGGTAAATCAATGACTGCAGATGCTGGAAACCCTTTATTCCTGATGAAGGGCTTTTGCCCGAAACATCGATTTCGCTGCTCCTTGGATGCTGCCTGAACTGCTGTGCTCTTCCAGCACCACTAATCCAGACCTTTATTCCTGATGAAGGGCTTTTGCCCGAAACATCGATTTCGCTGCTCCTTGGATGCTGCCTGAACTGCTGTGCTCTTCCAGCACCACTAATCTAGAATGCAATAATTAACATACCATTCAAATTTGATGAGAATCTCAAATACATCAAGAGGTCACTTTTCTCACCCCTCTTACTTGCATAATGTGTAATGAGATAGGATTGATAAGCAGTCTCATAGTTCAGGTTCTTCTGGGGAGTAGTGATCACAGCAGAGTCGAATTTCAACTTCAGTTTGAGGGAGAGCAACTTGAGTCTCAAACCAGTGTCTTTCAACTTAACTAAGGTCTATTAGAGAGGTATGAAGAGTCATCAAAGGTGAATTGTAAAAAATAGGTTGAGGGGAAGGTCAGCAGATGAGCAGAGTTAGATAGGAAACAGATATTTCATTATGCTCAGCAATAACATATTGCAGTCAAAAAGAATCAATAAACTGCTTGTGATTAACAAGGATGGTCAAGTAGAATATACAATCAAAAAGTAAAGCAGACATCAAAAATTATTAGGTGAGAGGATTGGGAATCGTTTAAGAGCCAGCAGCCGGCTGAAAGAGTGAAAGTTGATATGAAAATAAATTAAAAAGAAACATAAAAACAAACAGCAACTGCTTGTACAGTTATATAAAAAGGAGAGTAGCTAAAGTGAATTTAGGATTTTTGGTGGATACAACTCAGGAATTATTAGCAGGAAACAAGGAAATAGCAGATACTTTAAACCAATATTTTATATTGGTCTTCGCAGTGAAAGATACTGTAAACATCCCAAAGTTATCATTGAAGCAAGGTGCTAATGGGATGAAAAGTCTTATAATGATCTCCATCATGAGGGACAACCCATTTGATTAATTTATGGAAATAAAAGCAGGCAATTCACCACAGCATGATCACCTACATCTAAAGGCATTTAATGAAGTGGCAGAAGAGATGGTGGAGGCATTGGTCAAAATATTCCAAACTTGCTGGATTCCATAATGCGATTGGAAAACCATCAACCTTTGTGTCACTCCTATTCAAGGAGGAGGAAGTCAGAAACCAGGAAACTATAGGCCAGTTAACATAACATCTAATTTTGGCAAAATGTTTGTGTTTGTTATTAATGAAGAAACTGCAGGACATTTGGAAAAATTGTTTGACAAATTTGCTACAGCCCTTTGAGTTTAAAAAAAGCAGAGTTGACAAAAGGGGCTCAGTGGATGTAATGTACAGTATTTAGATTTCCAGAAGACATTCAATAAGATGCTACTTAAAGGTTTATTGTATAAGATGGGAAATCATGGCATTGTGGGTAATCTGTTACCATAGATTGAGGATTTGATAGCAAAGAGAAAATGGAGAGTTGGAATTAATTTGTCTCTTCTAGCTGGAAAGGCATAACTGATGGAGTATCTCAATAATCAATCCCAGGACCTCAATTATCTATTGTCTGTATATATGGTTCTGAGGAGGAGGCTTGAGTGTAATATATCCAAGTTTGCTGATAACACAAAAATAGATGGGAAGGATGAGAATGTATCTGGCTGGTGGAGTTAAATGTAGAAAACTGTCAGGTCATACACTATAATATGAAAAGAAGGAAGCATATGTCAGGTATAGACAGAAAACATTGAGTGAATCCTCAGAAGAGTATAAATTCAGTAGGAGTATCTTAAGAGAGAAATCAGGAGGGCAAAAAGGGGGCATGAAATAGCTTTGGCAAATAGGGTTAAGCAGACTTCAATAAATACATTAAGGTCAAAAAGGTGATTAGTGACAGATTAGGGCCCCTCAAAGATCAACAAGACAACCTTTACGTGGAGCAGCAGGAGATGGGAGAAATACTAAATGAGTATTTTGCATCACTGTGAAGAAGGACATGGAAGATATAGAATGTGAGGAAATAAATGGTGACAACTTGAAAAATGACCATATTACAAAGGAGGAGGTCTGGATGTCTTGAAATGTATAAAAGTGGATAAATCCCCAGGACCTGATCAGGTGTAGCCTAGAACTCTGTGGGAAGCTAAGGAAGTGATTGCTAGGCTCCTTGCTGAGATATTTCTATCATCACTAGTCAATGGTGAGGAGCCAGAAGACTGGAGTTTGGCTAACATGGTACCACTATTTAAGATAGGTGGTGAAGAAAAACCAAGGAACCATGGGCCAGTGAGCCTGACATCAGTGGTGGGCAAGTTGTTGGAGGGAAGCCTGAGGGACAGGGTGTGCATGTATTTGAAAAGGCAAGGACTGACTAGGAATAGTCAACATGGCTTTGTGCATGGGAAATCATGTCTCACAAACTTGATTGAATTTTTTGAAGAAGTAACAAAGAGGATTGATGAGGGCAGAATGGTGGATGTGATCTATATGGACCAGCAAGGCGTTTGACAAGGTTGCCCATGGGAAACTGATTAGCAAGGTTAGATCTCGTGGAATACAGGGAGAATTAGCCATTTGGACACGGAACTGGCTCAAAGGTAAAAGACAGAGGGTGGTGGTGGAGGATTGCTTTACAGACTAGAGGCCTGTGACCTGCGGAGTGCCACAAAGATCGATATTGGGTCCACTGCTTTTTGTCATTTTTATAAATTACTTGGATGTGAACATAGGAGGTATCATTAATAAGTTTGCAGATGACACAAAAATTGAAGGTGTAGTGGACAGCGAAGAAGGTTACCTCAGAATACAATGGGATCTTGATCAGATGGGCTAATGGACTGAGGATTGGCAGATGAAGTTTAATTAAGATAAATGTGAGGGGCTGCATTTTGGAAAAGCAAATCAGGGCAGGACTTTTACACTTAATAGATTACTTACAGTGTGGAAACAGGCCCTTCGGCCCAACAAGTCAACACCGACCCTCCGAAGAGCAACCCACACAGACCGATTCCCCTACATTTACCCCTTCACTTAACACTACAGGCAATTTAGTATGTCCAATTCACCTAACCTGCACATTTTTGGACTGTGGGAGGAAACCGGAGCACATGGAGGAAACCCACGCAGACACGGGGAGAATGTGCAAACTCCACATGGGACAGTTGCCTGAGGCGGGAATTGAACCCTCGTCTCTGGCGCTGCTAACCACTGTGCCACCGTGCTGCCCCTAATGGTAAGGAGTACAGGTACATAGTTCCTCGAAAGTAGAGTCGCAGGCATTAGAATGGTGAAGAAGGCGTTTAGTATGTTTTCCTTTATTGGTCAGGGCATTGAGTACAGGAGTTGGGATGGCATGTTGCAGCCGTACAGAACATTGGTTAGGCCACTTTAGGAATATTGCATGCAATTCTGGTCTCCTTCCTATCGGAAGGATATTGTGGAAGTTGAAAGAGTTCAGAAAATACTTACAATGATGTGCCAGGGTTGGAGGTTTTTAGCAACAGGGAGAGTCTGAAAAGGCTGGAGCTGTTTTCCCTGGAGCTTTGGGCTGAGGGGTGACCATAAAGATGTTTATAAAATCATGAGGAGTGTGGATAGGATAATTAGACATGGTAATTTCCCTGAGGTGGGGGAGTCCAGAACTAGAGGGTGTAGGTTTAGTGTGAAAGGGGAAAGATTTAAAAGGGATGTAAGGGGCAATGTTTTCACACAGAGGGTGGTGCATATATGGAATGAGCTGCCAGAGGTAGTGGTGGATGCTAGTACAATTACAACATTTAAAAGGCATCTGGATGGGTATAGGAAGGGTTTAAAGGGATATAGGCCAAATGTTGGCAAATGGGACTAGATTAGGTTGGGATATCTGGTCGACATGGATAAGTTGGACCGAATGGTCTGTTTCTATGCTGTACATCTCTATGATTATGACTGGAGAAAGATTCCAAAAGAATACTGTGCAGAAGGATCTAAGTAGTCTCAAGCCCAAAACACAGAATGTTAGCATGCAGATGCAGCAAGTAGTTAAGAAGGCAAATGAAATGTTGGCCTTTATTGTAAAGGGGCAGAGGTTTAAAAACAGAGGTTTCATTATGACTGTACAGGATGTTAGTAAGGTTTCAGCTAGAGAACTGTGCACATGTTTGGCCCTAGTATTTAGCAAAAGATATACTAATATTGAAGACAGTTCATGGAGAAGCCTACTATCATGACAAAGCTGTTGATTCACTCCATGTACCATACCATTTTCCTGAACTCAGATGTTATGTTAACTGGCCTGTAGTTTCCTGGTTTGTGACATTCTCCTGTAAACTTCAACAACTTTAAATAGCAATCCAAAAACATTTACTAACTCAATGTCGACCTGTCAGATTCAATCAGCAATGAAACTGAAAATTGTTGATGGTTCTTTTAAACAGAGATGGTGGTATGTCCTTCCTGTTACTGAATCCCATGCTGAATCATGAGAAAGTTCTACCTGGAGAGATCAAGTCAAAATTACATTGCTGGAGGCAAATCAACATTACATACTCCCAATGCCTATGGTAAGGATCTACTCAAATTGGTAGCCAGTGAAGCCAAGATGACATGTGGGTGTGTGTGTGTGTATGCGAATCTGTGTGAGTGAATGTATATTTGTGAATTGTGGGTGTGTGTCCGTATGAATCTGTGTGTGTGTGTACATGACCGTTTTGAAGTTACAAGGGGAAGAACTAAATCATGGACACTATCCAATAAATTTTGTAGCCTTCGTATTTATCATAAATATCACATTTATCGTACCTTTTATCTTGCAAACTCTGTTGGAAATGTTCAGGAATGGATGACAATATGGCACATTATCTTCATCCTAATTCTCTATCTTTCTCTATTGTTTGCAGAGAAGGATGGCTATGAACAAAATCACAATTTGTTTGAATATGAGGACAATATCACACGCAAGGCAGGATTTGGACTTGATTTCCATTTCATGTGGAAAATGGATGTTTACCTCATGTTCTGGATTAGTAAGAATATTGTCTTAAAGTAAAACAGAATTTTGTGAAGGGCACAAAGCACTTAGTGACTGGAATACAGTGCTCCCTTTTCTGTGCTAAGATTTTTTTGGGAGACAGAAGCATATTGTAATATGTTAATTTTGGCAAGTTCCCATTAACCTCTCAAAATGGGGTTTCTAATTTATACTGTTCTTTCACATACAATACCACAGCTCCAGTTGATTAAGAGGACCATTCAAAAAGGCCACGAGTTTCAATTCTGGAAAATAATTGGGAAATTTAACTTTTCAAACAATGTGTCTTTCTACTTAACAGGCGCACAAAGTAAATTAAATCATCTGTTCTTTAAGTCAACGTCATAACTTAGTTCTCAAAAACTATCAATGGCATTGAGAAAATGATTTTTAACCAAATTTACCATCACTTGTATGATGATCTCATGGAGTGCATTCTTCAGCAGTGTTTGTTGGTGACTTCACAGTGGAGACATTGAAAATGGTGGAGGAGGCTGGTCAGCTGGAAAGTGGGGCTAAGGCAAGCCCTTTCGCAGTCTTAGTCAGGAGAGGAAGTACAGTAATGAAGGAAATGGGAAGGTGGTCGTTGAGGGCCCTGTTAATCACAGTGAAAAGCATTCTTGGTTTAGGAAAAAAGGAAAACATATTGGAAACATCAGTATAGAAGTTTGTATCATGATAACAGTTAAGGTAGAGAGTCAGCACCTGCAACAATGGGAGTTGAAGCAGGGTCTGAAAATATATAATCAAAGAAGGGTCAGTAGACTCATAGACAACATTGGTCAACAACCTATCCCCAGAAAGAGGGATAAAGAATTCATAGAAGGAAAAGGAAGCAGTGTATCAAGCAGTTAGTTCTGAGAAGTCTATTTAATATATGAAAATGATGATGTCATATGGACTTGGGAAGGAGACTAACTCTGTGTCTCTAAGCCATCTAGGTCTCCTCAAAGTCTTGGTAAAAAGTATGACAAAACATACCAATGTAGCTTGTACCTGATTGCTACCACGCATTTAAAAAAACACCTTGTTTAAGACAAGAACCTCTTCTCATTAGACTACCTCGTAGTTCCTTCTGCCATATGAGACAACACAGATCCTAAAAAGAGCAAGAAAGCAGAGAATCTACCTTTTCATGATAAATATCCAATTGGCTCAGAAAACATAATGAGTAATGGTGACGATCCAGCATGCAACGTGATGAGCCATGGTACAGGCTTGAATTCTGTACCACACACGGAAGAGTGTGAATTTCATTAAACTCAGAAGCATTTTCTCGATATAGTTTTAAGGAAATGACTCATACAGACAGTCAGCAGCTGGGAGAGCTAAACAAACCTGAGTGAGAAACTCATGAGAAGATTCAACAAGAACAAAATATTCAGGCAATGCTAAGAGCATTTAAGACCTGGTAAGAGAAGCACTAAAGCAAATGTGTGGTAGATGTTACATGGGGCTGATTCACTTGTCACACTTAACAGTTACTGGTGCTGATGAACTGAAGGGGCAGACCAGAGTCGGCATTCAGTCAGAGGGTGAATGGACATCAGAGATTCTGTGTGTAAAGTTGAAATTCTGAGTGGGCAAGGTGATACATTTAAAACATATATTGCATTTACAGGCTGAGAAAGCTAGAAAGAAGCCAAGTACAAGCCAGGAGGTATGGATACAGTAAGGGAAATCAGGGCCACTGAAGTCTTTTCAAAGCAAGTTAGCAGCTTGGGGAATATCATGCAGTTATAACTAAAGTAATAATGCTATTTTGAAACTTGAGCAAACAGGAAATTGTTTATTAGGTCTCAAAAGGTGGGAGTCCTCCATATTATCACAGAAGGCTGAAATCCTCCATATGGCTGCCAAAAAATGCAGAAAAACCCTTCAATGCACACTACAGAGAAGCAGCATTGTTGTACTGTTGAAGTAACAGTATTTAATGGAAGAAAATTAAAGTAGCATTGATGCACAACAGGATTTAATGTTGTTAAAGTAAGGAGAATAAATATTTAATGAAAACATGAAGTGCTGGAGATCACAGCAGGTCAGGCAGCACCCATTGAGAGAAAGCAAGCTAACCTTTTCAGCATCTGCAGTAAATGGCTCCTACATCATGAATAAATACTTACGTTGGAAGAAATTACAGCAGAAATAATAGTGCCTGGAAGATCTAGTTTCAGAGATGGGCCAAATTGGACATCTTAGAGAAACCAGTTCCTATGATAATTGATTCCAAAGTAGACATCAAATCAGATCTTGAACCACTAAACACATCTTGTATCCTATTAAGATTTTTGGAATACTGCATGCAATTCTGGTCTCCATGCTTTGGAAGGATGTTGTGAAACTTGAAAGGGTTCTGAAAAGATTTACAAGGACATTGCCATAGTTAGAGGATTTCAGTTACAGGGAGAGGCTGAATAGGTTGGGACTGTTTTCCCTGGAACGATGGAGGATGAGGGGTGACATTATAGAAGTTTATAAACTCATAGGGGCATGGATAGGGTAAATAAACAAGGTCTTTTCCCTGGGGTGAGGGAGTCCAGAAGTAGGAGGCGTAGGTTTAAGGTGAGAGGGGAAAGATTTAAAAGGGACCTAAGGGGCAACGTTTTCACACAAAGGGTAGTACATGTATGGAATGAGCTGCCAGGACAATTAAAGGGTAGCTGGATGGGTGTTTGAATAGGAAGGGCTTAGAGGGATATGGGACAAGTGCTGGCAAATGGGACTAGATTGACTTAGGATATCTGGTTGGCATGGACGAGTTGAGCCGATAGGTCTGTTTCCATGCTGTACAGCTATATGCCCCTGTAGTTGACAATGTTACAGTTCATGAGGCATAAAAGAAGACAAGTAACAAGGAACAGTTTTGAAGAAGTTCCTTAAGTTTCTGTCAATTAGTTTAAACTTCGAGCAATTAAAATTTTTGAAAGAGGTCAGTAAATTTGCAGATGATACGAAGATTGGTGGAGTTGTGGATAGTGAGGAGGGCTCTTGTCGGCTGCAAAGGGACTTGGATATGATGCAGAGCTGGGCTGAGGAGTGGCAGATGGAGTTCAACCCTGCCAAGTGTGAGGTTGTCCATTTTGGAAAGACAAATAAGAATGCAGAATACAGGGTTAACGGTAGGGTTCTTAGTGAGGTGGAGGAACAGAGGGATCTTGGGGTCTATGTTCATAGGTCTTTGAAAGTTGCCACTCAGGTGGATAGAGCTTGTAAGAAGGCCTATGGTGTATTAGCGTTCATTAGCAGAGGGATTGAATTCAAAAGTCGTGAAGTGATTTTGGTTAGGCCACATTTGGAGTACTGTGTGCAGTTCTGGTCGCCTCACTTTAGGAAAGATGTGGAAGCTTTGGAGAGGGTGCAGAGAAGATTTACCAGGATGTTGCCTGGAATGGAGAATAGGTCGTACGAGGATAGGTTGAGAGTGCTAGGCCTTTTCTCATTAGAACGGTGAAGGATGAGGGGTGACTTGATAGAGGTTTATAAGATGATCAGAGGAATAGATAGAGTAGACAGTCAGAAACTTTTTCCCCGGGTGCAACAGAGTGTTACAAGGGGACATAAATTTAAGGTGAAGGGTGGAAGGTATAGGGGAGATGTCAGGGGTGGGTTCTTTACCCAGAGAGTGGTGGGGGCATGGAATGCGCTGCCTGTGGGAGTGGTAGAGTCAGAATCTTTGGTGACCTTTAAGCGGCATGGATAGGTACATGGATGGGTGCTTAAGCTAGGACAAATGTTCGGCACAACATCGTGGACCGAAGGGCCTGTTCTGTGCTGTATTGTTCTATGTTCTATGTTCTATGTAGGAGATTTATCTGAAGTTGTTCATACAGCAACACAGCCTGCTGAACAAATAGTTATCGCAGATTCCAATTTGGTGTCAGACAATAAGACAGCACAATTTCAAGAGAAACATTTAGCTTCTTAATTTTCTGAGGAAAGATCAACCGTATCAGTGAGGGATTTTATGCTCAGTAAACAACTATCCTTCAGTAGCACAACTGAGGAAGTGAACGAGTTGGGTTCACCAGTATAACAACCTAGGGGATGAATGTCCTAATGACACAACTTAATCAACAAAGGAGGTACAGAGTTTAAACATTACAGTATAGATTTGACACAAATTGGGAAGAGAGATTTGGTCAGAAGGATTGAAAATAACCTGTATATAACATAATGAAAGCCACGACTGATGTGGAAAACCAATGTCCACAGATTTAGAATGCAGTAAAGAAGAAATTACTGGGTTCAAAGTTCTAGAATGCTACAATGGACAGAACATGTGCTTCATCAAAGCAGCTGTCTTCCATTAAGGAAATAAAAGTCTCCTAGGCCATGTTACAGGGAGATGACCTGTTTCAGCAGAAAGGAGGTTTCAGCCTTTATGAAGGAAATGAAGGGTCATCCAGCTGATGTAGTGCTCCAAAGACCTTGATTCTGCCAGAGTGATGGCCACTATGAAGGACATCCTAAAGATAGGTTCCTTAGTTTAATAATGCATACAGACCTCTCATATTCAAGAACAGAACTTTAAAGATAAAAACCGACCAAGTCTGAGAAGAACTCATTCTGGAAGGAATGGGAAACTTCCAGACCACCTCAATCTGTGAAATCAAGGAGTTGGAGTAGATGACAAAGTGGTAAACATAATGTAGATATGTTTGCATGGCAAAGAAGTTCGGGGGAAGATGTTATATAAAACATTTGGTCCTGAAACGGTTAATGCTAAGGAGTACATTAAGCAGTACGAAATATGGACTTGGGTGGGAGTACAGTTCTGGATCTCAAAGATCAATCTACCATCTAAGTCTCCTCATTGCCTTGGTAACACAATCTGTCCAACCAATCTAACTTGTTCCTGATTGCTATCATTGCAGTAAACAGCATCTTGTTTAAGAGATTACTCCTGTTAGACTACCTAATAGCTTTCCCTTACCATATTAGGCAAAGTGAGCCCTTTAGTTCCCAACCTTAAAGAAGAATAGTGGCAGCAAATCTATCTCTTAGTGACCAAGAGTTCAGCTAGTTCACAGAACATGATGAATGGTGGTGAAGATGCACTATACAACAGGAACAGCAGAAGGGAGCTTATTTGAAAGCAAAAAGAGGGATTAAAATTGGACTGATCAAATTTTCAAGTTTGCGGTGCAAAGATTTTAAAATAACAATGGAGCCGCACAATAAGCTGTCTACCAGGTTTACCATTTATAAACTTATTAATGGATTGCTGAGACACCTTAGAAAAAGGTCCACTTGTTTCACGTGGTAAAAGGTTCAGTAACTATTATGTAGTAAAATGTTACTAGTTACCCTCTTGGTAAAAAGCCCACTGGGTTTATACTTAGTAAAATGGCATTAATTACACACTTAATTAAAGGTCTCTTGTCAGCAAAGAGTAAAACACACAAAATTAAGTCACGAACTTTGGACTTCGTAAAAGGTTTGTTTGTTATTATGCGACAAAAGGCAGTTAGTTTCACCACTTAGTGAAAGGGAACGAGTTACACACTTGGTAAGGCAGATAAATTTGCAATCTAATGTGCCATGACTTTTGCATCTATTTAATGACACAAGTTGTTACTTTGAAGCTTGGTAAACAAGGCCTTCCTATTTGACCAAAAATTGGACCAGCCATATGAATACTTTGGCTACAAGAATGGGTCAGATGTTTAGAACTCTGCAGCAAGAAGTTTGCCTCCTGACTCTAGAAAGACTGTCTACCATCTACCAGGCGCAGAGTGTGATGGAATACACTCTACTGGGATGGATGACAACAATTCCAAAAACGTGTTTAGTGATTTATTTGGTGGTATAGGTATGTTACACTTAACACTACGAAGCAACAATTGTGTTTTTTTAGCTTTGACGCCACACTTGATCCAGGCATTTTTCAATCTTACGATGTCCTCATTCTCTGTCTTAATGCCAATCAGAATTTTATTTAAGAAGCAACACATTCCCTTTACCCCATTTTGTACCTGATCTTTCAAGCTCTGCAATACAGAACTAGCAGAGTCAAATGGGAACAATGTATACTGGTATAAGCCTTTGTGTGTGAATAGCAAGCTGCTCCTTGCTATTGACAGTTGATGGTAACTACAAATGTGCATTTGACAAATCTAACTCAGCCAATACTTTTTATTAACCCAATTCCTTCACCTCAACCATGCTTTCTTAAACCATACCCTACTTCTACTGATGTCATAGTAGGTTGCACCATCACATTCCACAAGAACTCTATCATTACCTCACACTTGGAATACTATAACTGGAATAACTCATCAGTTTCACATTGGTTTTGCTTATGGGGACACGTCTTTGTGCAATTACTTTGCACTAAAGATGAAAGCAAATGACAATTCTAGTTCTGCTGGAAATTTATATACAGTTTTATCACATCCATTTTCCAGGATTGACTGCGGAACTCTCACCCTTTCTGCTCAATCACCAACGTTTCACATCAATCATTTGCACATGTGGAAATGTCTAGATTCCTGAAATGTCTTTAGATCTGTTGCAGCCACGTTCTGATACTTGCCTGCCACCTGAGCTTTCAACTACGAGTTGAAACATTCCTGTTTCCTCCTGTCACTTTGGTTGGAATAGGGAGCATTTAAACAATGGGAAGCTACCAACACAATGGTAGCATCTCAGTTTCTGATTTTGAGACAGCAAGTTTGAAAGCCATGGCCTGGAGTAATGCTAAAATCTGGTGGAGAGCTGAGGGAATTTTGCAAGACAGTTTGTAACTCTTTCGGCCAATACCATGGCTTTGGCCTTCTCTCAGCCTCCTTCCATGTTAGCTTATTATCTTTTCCAAAATGTTAGGCCTGGATTTTATTATTCGTTAGGATTCCTACAATCAAGTCTCTAAGATTGATTTCTAAATTCTTACTCCACCCACGTGAGAGTTTTCTAATCCCCTCATGTAATCTGTAACCACGTCTCTTGCCAACTGCTCCTTTCACAGACTGCAACTCTCAGCGTAATCTCATTCTTGGATGAAACACAGTGTGAGTCCAGAATCTCACTCTGTTTCAAACAACAGGTCGAATCCTTGACTAAAAGGAACATCAAAATTCCAGAATAGTTGTGCAAGTCATGTTTGCTTTATCAAAGTTTAACTAAATGTTCTTCCTTGCAGACACATTACGTTTTTGGAGTGTGTTTCAAAAGGTGAACCATTCATTTTTGTTTTGATTGTTCATATATTTGGAGAAAGTGAGGACTGCAGATGCTGGAGATCCGAGTCGAGATTGTGGTGCTGGAAAAGCACAGCAGATCAGGCAGTATCTGAGGAGCAGGAGAAATGATGTTTCGGGCATAAGCCCTTCATCAGGAATGAGGCTGGTGGGCTGGGGGGCTGAGAGATAAATGGGAGGGGGGGGGGCAGAGTTGGGGGGAAGGTAGTTGAGAATGCAATAGCTAGGTGAAGGTGGAGAGAAGGGGATAGGTTGGAGAGGAGGGTGGAGCAGATTGATGGGAAAGATGATGGACAGGTCAAGAGGGTGGTGTTGAGTTGGAGGCTTGAGACTGGGATAAGGTGGGGGGAGGGGAAATGAGGAAGCTGGTGAAATTCATGTTAATCCTGTGTGGTTGGAGGGTCCCAAGGCGGAAAATGAGGTGAGTGGGTTTGGCGATGGAGGAGGTCCAAGACCTGCATGTCTTTGGAGGAGTGGGAGGGGGAGTTGAAGTGTTCAGCCACAGGGCATTGGGATTGGTTAGTGTGGGTGTCCCAGAGATGTTCTCTGAAACAATTGGCAAGTTGGCATGCCATCTCCCCGATGTAGAGGAGACCACATTGGGTGCAATGGATACAATAGATGTCATTTGCTGAGGTACAGGTAAATTTCTGTCGGATGTGAAAGGATCCCTTGGGGCTTTGAACGGAGGTGAGGGGGGAGGTGTGAGCACAGATTTTGCACTTCCTTCAGTGGCAGGGGAAGGTGTCAGGAATGGGGTAAGGCCTGGTGGTGGGTGGGAGGGGTGGGGGAGGAGCGGGTGTGCGCATGGATCTGACACAGGAGTCGCGGACGAAATGGTCTCTCCAGAAGGCAGATAGGTGTGGGGAGGGAAATATATCCCTAGTGGTGGGGTCTGTTTGCCGGTGGCAGAAGTGGCGGAGATGATGTGATGTAAATGGAGATTGGTGGGGTGGAAGATCAGGATCTGGGTGGTTCTGTCCTTGTGCCAACTTGGCACTGCCCTCTTGACCTATCCATCGTCTTTCCCATCCATCCGCTCCACTCTCCTCTGCAACCTATCATTTTCTGCCCCACCTTCATCGATCTATTGCATTCCCAGCCACCCTCCCCACCCCCCAGCCACCACCCCCCCCCTACCCATTTATCTCTCAACCCCAGCCCACAAGCCTCATTCCTAATGAAGGGCTTATGCTCCTGCTCCTTGGATGCTGCCTGACTTGCTGTGCTTTTCCAGCACCACACTCTCAACTCTTGTTCATATGTTTATAAGATATAGGGGCAGAATTAGCCCATTCGGCCCATCAAGTCTGCTCTGCCATTCGATCGTGCCTGATTTGCTCCTCACCCCCATTTTCCTGCCTTCTCCCCAGATCCCTTCAACCCATTACCAATTAAAAATCTGCCTAACTCCTCCTTAAATTTACTCACTGTCACAGTACTTTGGGGTAGCAAATTGCACAGATTCATAACCCTTTGGGAGAAGTAGTTTCTTATTAACTCTGTTTTAAATTTATTACCCCCTATACTAAGACTATGACCTCTCATCCCACAACAGGAAGCATCTGCTTCATGTCTATTTTATCCGCACGTTTTATCATCTTGAACACCTCAATTTAGATCTCCCCTTTATTCTTCTAAATTCTAGAGAGACTAGGCCTAAACTGTTCAATCTTTCTTTATGCAACAAATCCCTCATCTCTGGGATCAATTACCTCTCCAACAGTGAGGGTAATATAACAAAATGTTCAGATCTTGTGTCAACTGAGTGGCTGGTTGGAAAAGGCTTTGAGTCGAACCGATGGGATTTAGCACCTGAAGGAACCTCGAAGCGACTGGATTTCTAGTGACCACAAAGATAATGTAAGGCTGCTAAAACCCTACTCAAACAGCAAGCCCACACCCTGCAGATTATGTTGCAAACTGCAGAGGCATCTTGTTTTTCCCTTTGAACAATATAAGGTTCAAGGAAAGCACGGGCTAATGGGACTGAATGTTCTCACTTTGGGCAGCCTAAGCAAAGATCCTGTCCCACATTAGGTGCTTGAATTCAGCTAGTTAACAGCCAGAAAGAGCAAAAGGACAGCTAAAAACTCTCTCTCTCTCTTACCCTGGAGTTCAGTCAGAGTTGAAAGGAATCAGGTCTACAGTATCTTAATAAATCTACAAAGCTAAGGAATATGAAAGGGACTGTTCAACTACCAATAGCAATGGTACCAGTAGCCTCCACTATAACAGCTGTCACATACAGTTATCTGGTGCTAACTCACTTAAGATAGCCCTTTATACTGCCTCAAAATCAATGGCACTTACCGGAGGCAAGAAGCAATAAATCTCCTCTGCTTTCCCTGAAAGCTTACTCTGTGGTAATAAAGTCCAATATTTACAATGGAAACAGAAAATGCTGGAGGTTCACAGCGGGTCAGACAGCATCCATGGAGAGAGAGAACAAGCTAACGTTTCCAGTCTAGATGACTCTTCATCACAGCTCTGACGAAGCATCATCTACTCTCGAAATGTTAGCTTGCTCTCTCTCTCCATGGATGCCGCCTGACCCACTGTAATCTCCAGCACTTCTTGTTTCCAGGCCCGATTCCAGCGACTGCTCCTCCAATGTTTGCAATAACTGCTGTGCCTTTTCAAAAGAGATATAGAAGGTTCTCCCGAAGATGGGGAAGGAATTATTTCTTTCAAAGGGTCACGAATGGATAGTGTGCACTATCCCAGAATGTGATAGATGTCAGGACACTGAATAAATTTCAGGAGGAGGTAGATAAATTTTAAACTAGTAATGGGTTCAAGGTTTAAATGATTATAGGGAGTGGACAGGAAAGTGGAGGTCAGGCCAGGAAAAGATGAGCCATGATTGTATTAAATAGCAGATCAAACTTGATGGACTGAATTGCTTACTCCTGATCCTCGTTTTTATGTTCCGCTTTTGCCTTCTCAAACCTAGGAATGAAATGAGCAAACTGATTCTCTCAAGTCTGAGGCAGTGGTGCCTTCATATACGCAGTCAGGTTCCTGCTCTTCAGTTCAAGCTGTCTTAGTTCAGAGTTCCACACGTGACATTTTTCCTGAAATTCTCTTTCTTCTCTCCCTCCAGCTGAGGGGAGGGTGAATAACTGAAAGGACCAGTTCGCCTGGCTTCACCCAGGAGCTTTAATGGTTTAAGGTTTCTTGTCTGGAACAATAACAAATTGGCAATATTGTCCAGGGACTGGCCATAAATTGACAAGTAACACTGGCACTACTAGATTGGGTTGGGATATCTGGTCGGCATGGACGAGTTGGACCGAAGGGTCTGTTTCCATGCTGTATATCTCTATGAATCTAAGCGCCAGGAATGATCACCTCCAACAAGGGAGAATCTAAGTTTTGTCCAAACTCATTCATTACTGCCCAACTAACGACATCCTGCGGGTTATCATTGACCAAACACTGACTTGTTTTAGTCATAATAAGTACTATGCCGCAAGAGCTGGTCAGAGGTTGGGAATGCTGTATCAGGTAACTCACCTCTTGACTCCCCAGAACTTGTCCAATATCCACAAGGCACAAAGCAGATGTATGGTGGAATGTCCCCACTTACCTGGGTGCAGCTCCAACAACACTCAACTAGTTTGACATCACTCAGGTCTGGCGCCACATCCAGAAACATTCACTAGCTCCACCACCCATACTCAGAAGCAGCAGCGTGCACTATCCACAAAGGCGCACGATAGAACTTCAGCAAATCACTATTGCCAAACCCATGACCACTATTATTTCGTAGGAGAAGGACACCAGAGACTTGGGAAAACCACCAACCTTAAGTTCCCCTCCAACTAGCTCACTGTTCCGACTTGGATAAATATTGTCAATCATTCAGTGTCTCTGGACCAACATCATGGAACTCCCTTCCTAACAGCATTAAGGGTCCACCTCCACAAAGTGGAATGCGGTCGTTCAAGGTGGCAGCTCATGACTACCTTCTCAAGGGCAACTAGGAATGGGTAATAAATGTTTGCAGAGCTAGTGATGCCCATGTCCCATCAGTGAGCAAAAGACAATGTGAGAAGAAAAATGGTTGTGTAACACTGTATACACAGAGATTAGAAATTAGAGCTAAATCTGAACAGATAAAAGCTGAAAAATGGTCATATGGATCAGTCTCTGAATTGTGAAGAATAGCTAGTTGACCGTTATGACAGTTGCAATGGATGTTGGTGTTTGACATTGGTAGTTAAATATTTGAAGTTGCTTTGAGATTCTTGGCTTTGTAGGTTGTCTTGTCCTGACCCCTTTCAGGTTGGTGGCAGGCTGGTCATACAGAGAGAGAGAGCAAGAGAGAGAGCCTTTTGTTTTTATGTACAGTTCAGGGTGTGTTTGAATGGCTGTTCTCGGAGCTTTGAGCCGCTCAACGCTCTAGGATGACAGGCCAGCCACCTACACAGTTCACCAATAAAGCACACTTTTAACCCCTGTTCAAGAATTCATTCTTGAATGGGAAATGTCTTTTGCCAAGGCTACTGTCGTATGTTTTACCATCATGTTTCTACAATAATCCCAGGCAATTACAAAGTCAGTTTGTGGTGCATTTTCTACCTTTAAAGCTTCCTAGATATCTCACCAGGATTGAGCTTTTAGCCCTGGAAGTTACAGCTGCTTTTGGCTATATATCCTTTCGTTTTGGGATTAAAGGTGTAATCACTCAAACCCATTTTGACAGAAGAGGTATTGTGGTTTGCATCATGACCTGCAAGCACCTCAGCAACTTGGCCAATAACTGCCCTTCGAATCCCAAATAAAAACAACATGCACGTTTCATGACATCAAAATTCTTTGCTCCCAATGAAATGCTTTCTGAGGTTAAACATGGCAACCAATTTGCACAAAGTTAGGTCCTATGAACAACTTAGAATTTGTTTTAGGTGTTGGTTGAACATTAAATATTGAGGAAAGATAATAGGAAGCTAACCTACTCTTTATTGAAACACTGCCAAGGAACGTCTATAGAGGAACTTCGATTATCTGAAGGACATAGGCGGGGAGTATTTTGTTCTGTTAATCGAATGTCGGATAATCATGGCCGGATAACATAGTTAGCCATGCGTCGGGACCTTACGGTCTTGTTCAGGCAAGCTGAAGTTCACTTATCATAAAGGCATAGAAATGTACAGCATAGAAACAGACTCTTCAGTCCAACTCGTCCATGTCAGCTGGCCAGATATTCCAACCCAATCTAGTCCCACCTGCCAGCACCCAGCCCATATCCTTCCAAACCCTTCCTATTCACATACCCATCCAGATGTCTTTTAAATGTTGCAATTGTACCAGCCTCCACCACTTCCTCTGGCAGCTCATTCCATACACACACCACCCTCTGCGTGAAAAAGTTGTCCCATAGGTCTCTTTTATATCTTTCCGCTCTCACTCTAAATCTATGCCCTCTAGTTCTGGACTCCCCTGCCTCAGGGAAAAGACTTTATCTATTTACCCTATCCATGCCCCTCATGATTTTATAAACCTCTATAAGGCTACCCCTCTGCTTCCGATGCTCCAGGGAAAACAGCCCCAGCCTGTTCAACGTCTCCCTATAACTCAAATCCTCCAACCCTGGCAACATCCATGTAAATCTTTTCTGAACCCTTTCATGTTTCACATCTTTCCGATAGGAAGGAGACCAGAATTGCACACAATATTCCAAAAGTGGCCTAACCAATGTTCTGTACAGCCGCAACATGACCTCCCACCTTCTGTACTCAATGCTCTGATTAATAAAGGAAGGAGTACCAAAGGCCTTCTTCACTATCCTATCTACCTGCAAATCCACTTCCAAGGAGCTATGAGCCTGCACTCCAAGGTCTCTTTATTCAGCAACACTCCCTAGGACCTTACCATTAAATGTAAAAGTCCTGCTAAGATTTGCTTTCCCAAAATGCTGCACCTCACATTTATCTAAATTAAACTCCATCTGCCACTCCTCAGCCCACTGGCCCATCTGATCAAGATCCCATTGCATTCTGAGGTAACATTCTTCGCTGTCCACTACACCTCCAATTTTGGTGTCATCTGCAAACTTACTAACTGTACCTCCTATGTTCACATCCACATCATTTGTATAAATGACAAAAAGTAGTGGACCCAGCACCGACTCTTGTGGCACTCCACTGGTAACAGCCATTTAGTCTGAAAAGTAACGGTCCACCACCACCCTCTGTCTTCTACCTTTGAACCAGTTCTGTATCCAAATGGCGAGTTTTCCCTGTATTCCATGAGATCTAACCTTGCTAACCAATCTCCCATGGGGAACCTTGTTGAATGCCTTACTGAAGTCCATATAGATCATGTCAACTGCTCTGCCCTTATCAATCCTCTTTATTACTCTTCAAAAAGCTCAATCAAGTTTGTGAGACATGATTTCCCATGCACAAAGCCATGTTGACTATCCCTAATCAGTCCTTGCCTTTCCAAATACATGTACATCCTGCCCCTCAGGATTCCCTCCAACAACTTACTCACCACTGCCATCAGGCTCACTGGTCTATAGTTCCCTGGCTTGTCCTTACCATCTTTCTTAAACAGTGGTACCATGTTAGTCAACCTCCAGTCTTCTGGCACCTGACCTGTGACTATTGATGATACAAATATATCAGCAAGGGGCCCAGCAATCAGTTCCCTAGCTTCCCACAGAGTTCTAGGGTATACCTGATCAGGTCCACTTTTATGCATTCCAACACATCCAGCACTTGCTCCTCTGTAATATGGACATTTTTCAAGATGTCACCATCTATTTCCTTATATTCTATATCTTCCATGCCCTTTGCCAGAGTAAACATCGATGCAACAACTCATTTGGTATCTCCCCCATCTCCTATGGCTCCACACAAAGGCCGACTTGCTGATCTTTGAGGGGCCCTGTTGTCTCTCTTGTTACCCTTTTGTCCTTAATGTATTTGTAAAACTCCTTTGGATTGTCCTTAACTCTATTTTCCAAAGATATCACATGTCCTCTTTTTGCCCTCCTGATTTCCCTCAGCAAACCTAGTAAGTCTTATGCTATAGCTGAATACTCTGCTTTTCATCCCCAATGTAAATGAAAGTTTCTATCAAATTTCTATAGCTCTGTGTGTTTGAAAGCCTCATATCTCAGTAAGTGCAGGTTCATAGCTCCTTGAAAGTGGAGTCACAGGTAGATAGGATAGTGAAGAAGGTACTTGGTATGCTTTTCTTTGTTGAACGGAGCACTGACTGTAGGAGTTAGGAGGTCATGTTGCAGCTGTACAGCACATTGGTTAGGCCACTTTTGGAATACTGTGGGCAATTCTGGTCTCCCTCAGAAGCTGGGACAATTACATTTAAAAGGCATTTGGCTGGGTATATGAATAAGAAGGTTTTAGAGGGATATGGACCAAGTGCTGAAAAATAGGACTAGATTAGGTTATAATATCTGGTTGGCATGGATGAGTAGGACCGAAGGGTCTGTTTCTGTGTTATACATCTCTATGACTCTAAGTATACTTCTACTCCCTTTATACTCTTCAAAGGATTCTCTCGATCTATCTTAGACAATAGACAATAGGTGCAGGAGTTGGCCATTTGGCCCTTCGAGCCAGCACCACCATTCATTATGATCATGGCTGATCATCCACAATCAGTATCCTGTTCCTGCCTTATCCCCATAACCTTGACTATACATGACATATGCTTCCTTCTTTTTCTGAACCAAACTCTCACTTTCTTTAGTTATCCAGCATTCCCTACAATTACCTGCCTTTCCTTTCACCCTGACAGGAATATACTGTCTCTGGACTCTCGTTATCTCATTTCTAAAGGCATTCCATTTTCCAGCTATCCCTTAACCTACGAACATCTGCCCCCAGTCAGCTCTTGAAAGTTCTTGCCTAATACTGTCAAAATTAGCCTTCCTCCAACTTAGAACTTCAACTTTTAGATCTAGTCTATCCTTTTCCAAAACTACTTTAAAACTAATAGAATTATGGTTGCTGGCCCCCAAAGTGCTCCCCCAATGATACTTCAGTCACCTGCCCTGTCTTATTTCCCAAGAGTAAGTCAAGTTTTGCACCTTCTCTCGTAGATACATCCACATACAGATTCAGAAATATTTCTTGTATGCACTCAACAAATTCCTCTCTATCTAAACCCTGAACACTATGGCTGTTCCAGTCTATGTTTGGAAAGTTAAAATCCCCTACCATAACCACACTAGTATTCTTACAGATAATGAGATCTCCTTACAAATTTGTTTCACGAATGCCGGATAATGGAGGTTCCTCATCCTTCACTATAACAGAGGAAAACTTTCCCAAATGGTGCATCAACCCACTGAACAATCTTCCGACTCTCGAGTATGTTTGTTACATTCCATCAGCTGGATTCAAATGCAGAAAGTACAAGTGTTAACTCCATATCATCCCATTCGATTACTTGTAAACATCCATTCAACTCATCTACACCTTGGAAACAAAGCCAAGAGAATATGATGAAATAATAGTTAACCTTTGGCTTAATTTTCATTTGTGAAATAAAATAATTATCCATTCCTCACTCTCCTATTTTCTGCAAAAAACTCTCACTATATTTGGTTCACATCTGAACAGGCCACCAAAAAGGTATTGGGAGCTTATTGAATTGTTCCAGTTGTATTGGTTGCGACAGAAGTTTATTTTTAAGTTGTAAAGGTCGCATTCCTTGCATAAGTACAACTGATGCAGGTCAAAAGTTATTTCACTGTTTGAATACCATGTACTGATACTACTGTATTTTATAATGGCACAGGAGGCCTTAAGCTCATGAAAATGGACCTCAAACAGTTTCCTGTTCTCCATTTCAATATGATGATGTAGCATTTATTATAACCCACTATATTCATAAACATGTATAGCTTATTGCATTTTGCAATGCTGAGGGGTATAGGAAATATTATAACAGAAAACTCTGGGTGGTATTGTGGCTCAATGGTTAACACTGCCGTCTCACAGCGTAAGGAACCTGGGTTCGACTCCACCCTCAGGTGACTGTGTGGAGTTTGCATTTTCTCCCAGTGTCTATGCAGGTTTCCTCCGAGTCCACTGGTTTTCTCCCACAGTCCAAAGATAGTGTAGGTTAGATGGATTGGCCATGCTAAATTGCCCACAGTGCTCAGGGATGTGCTGGCTAGGTGGATTAGCCATAGGAAATGCAGGGTTACAGTGGGATACTCTTTAGAAGGACAGTGTGGACTTGATGGGCCAAATTGCCAGCTTCCATACTGTAGGGATTCTAATTGAAGAATTAGTAGTGGCAAGGATAGGAATGTCCAAATGGCTTTCCTCCGTGCTGCGTTTCTACATTTGTCATTTTATAGCCCCTCTCCTTCCTTCATGGAGCTGAGATTCCTCCCACTTGTGCCCACTGGGATTTTACTCCTTGGATCCTCTGCTCTCTCGTGGGTCAGTTGAGGCCCTTACATGCCAAAGATAAGTCTTCCACCAGTATTGCTGAGATGTTCCCTGTGGCAGCAGCTATCGACAGTTTTCATGTGTTGGCCTTTTGCAGTTTAGATTGGTGGGATGTTGAGGGACAAATGGGGTGGAGGGGAGCAGGGGGATGAGCAAGGGCAGCTGTTTAATGCCCAATGACACTTCCCCCAACAACAGCTTCTACCCTCCCACCACAACTGAGCCCCTCCTGTCACCACCATCCCCTTCCAAAATCATGGAGGAGAGAGACTGTCAGCGATGACTGAAAAGCTGCAGGTGAGAACAGATGGTGCCTCTCTAACCCATCACTGCTTGCCCCTCACCCTTGTGCCCTTCTCTTTTCACTTATCTATGACCTCCTTTACTTGGCAAGGCAGTGGTATGAGGGAAAGAGTAGAAAGAGCAGGCAAACAGTGACGAATAAGGAACTTTGTCAGTTGCTCTCACAGGCGTCACCACTATTTCAGGGACTCCCATTACATGTACTTTAGAACCCAGGTTCTTGACCAAGGCTCAGTGGACTCCGATGGGTGTGGGAAAAAATTTCATGAGGACCACTGCAGCTAGCTCTTGGTTTCTCCTATCAGTCTAGTCCCAGGTTGTTTTAGGCTCTAAGCTATTCTTTAACAGTGGCTGTTACAGTCAAGTGACCCATTTCAGCTCTCTCCCATGAACCAGCAGTATGTTTACAGTCTTCGACATGAAACCTAAACTGCCAACAAGGCAAAATAAAAGCAATATACTGAGGATTCAAGAAATCTGAAACAAGTCAGAAAATGCTGGAGAAAATCATCAGGCCAGAGAGTCATAGAGTCATAGAGATGTACAGCAATGAAATAGACACTTCAGTCCAACCCGTCCATGCCGACCAGATATCCCAACCCAATCTAGTCCTGCCTGCCAGCACCCGGCCCATATCCCTCCAAACCCTACCTATTCATATACCCATCCAAATGCCTCTTAGATTATTCCGGCCTCCACCACTTTCTCTGGCAGCTCATTCCATACACGTACCACCCTCTGCGTGAAAATGTTGCCCCAAAGGTCTCTTTTATATCTTTCCCCTCTCACCCTAAATTTATGCCCTCTAGTTCTGGACTCACCGACCCCAGGGAAAATACTTTGCCTATTTACCCTATCCATGCCCCTCATAATTGTGTAAACCTCTATAACGCCACCCCTCAGCCTCCAACGCTCCAGGGAAAACAGCCCCAGACTGTTCAGCCTCTCCCTGTAGCTCAAATCCTCCAACCCTGGTAACATCCTTGTAAATCTTTTCTGAACCCTTTCAAGTTTCACAACATCTTTCTGATAGGAAGGTGACCAGAATTGCATGCAATATTCCAACAGTGGCCTAACCAATGTCCTGTACAGCCACAACATGACCTCCCAACTCCTGTACTCAATACTCTGACCAATAAAAGAAGCTTATCAAATGCCTTCTCCACTATTCTATTTACCTACAACTCCACTTTCAAAGAGCTATGAACCTGCACTCCAAGGTCTCTTTGTTCACCAACACTCCCTAGGACCTTACTATTAAGTGTATAAGTCCTGCTAAGATTTGCTTTCCCAAAATGCAGCATCTCACATTTATGTGGATTAAACTCCATCTGCCACTTCTCTGCCCATTGGCCCATCAGGTCCACTTCCTGTTGTAATCTGAGGTAACCCTCTTTGCTGTCCACTACACCACCAATTTTGGTGTCATCTGCAAATTTACTAACTGTACCTTTTATGCTCACATCCATGTCATTTATATAAATGTCAAAAAGTAGAGGACCCAGCACCGATCCTTGTAGCACTCCACTGGTCACAGGCCTCCAGTCTGAAAAACAACCCTACACCACCACCCACTGTCTTCTAACTTTGAGCCAGTTCTGTATCCAAATAGCTAGTTAGATTAGATTAGATTAGATTACTTACAGTGTGGAAACAGGCCCTTCGGCCCAACAAGTCCACACCGACCCTCTGAAGAGCAACCCACCCAGACCCATTCCCCTACATTTACCCATTCACCTAACACTACGGGCAATTTAACATGGCCAATTCACCTAACCTGCACATTTTTGGACTGTGGGAGGAAACCGGAGCACCTGGAGTCTCCCTGTATTCTGTGAGATCTAACCTTGCTTACTGAAGTCCATATAGATCACATCTACTGCTCTGCCCTCATCACTCCTCTTTTGACTTCTTCAAAAAACTCAATCAAGTTTGTGAGACATGATTTCCCACGCACAAAACCACGTTGACTACCCATAATCAGTCCTTGCCTTTCCAAATACATGTACATCCTAACCCTCAGGATTCCCTCCAACAACCTGCCCACCACCGACATCAGGCTCACTGGTCTATAGTTCCCTGGCTTGTCCTTACCACCCTTCTTCAACAGTGGCACCACATTAGCCAACCTCCAGTCTTCTGGCACTTCACCTGCCACTATCGATGATAGACATATCTCAGCATGAGGCCCAGCAATTACCTCTCTAGCTTCCCACAGAGTTCTCGGGTACACCTGATCAGGTCCTGGGGATTTATCCACCTTTACCCGTTTCAAGCACTTCCTCCTCTGTAATCGGGACATTTTGCAAGATGTCACTATCTATTTCCCTACAGTCTATATCTTCCATATCCTTTTCCACAGTAAATACTGACGCAAAATATTCATTTAGTATCTCCCCCATTTTCTGCCGCTCCACACAAAGGTCGCCTTGCTGATCTTTGAGGGGCCCTATTCTCTCCCTAGTTACCCTTTTGTCCTTAATATATTTGTAGGTCTGGTGGCATTTATAGAGAGAATGCAGGGTTAAGCTTTCAAGTCCAGTACAGTTCTTCTTCAGAACTAAAATGTTTTGAATTCTTTGTTTTTGCGGGATGGGCCCAATCACTTTTCCCTGTGGCTATGTGACATCAGCCTCACTACAATTCTCTTCCAGCACGGTTCCTCTGCTTCTCATACCCTGTGCTCTCTGAATGGAGTGAGCTGACAATTATTGCAGTTTCCAAGGTTTCAACGTAAAGAAAGCTCCGGGTATTGAAATGTCAAGCAAGCAGGCCCCATGATTAGTGTCAGATGAGGCATTTGGATTGAGCCCCAGTTAGAGGCAACAGGAAGTGCAAGAGAGAGGAAAGCCACTAAAGGGATGACCCTGCTGAACCAGTCCCTCCTGAGAGGTAAACTTGACCAACAATGGAGATAACAATGATCAGAGAAAAAAAGATGGTTGAAAGGTCTGGATGGGGGAAATTAGGCAGCACTAATTCCATCTGTGGTGATCAAAGATTTTTGAAAATGAATCTGGGGACCATGTCTGGGGACAGTTGACCCATCCAAAGCTGCTGGTTGCTCTCAGATCCAATTCCTGAGGGAGCCCACATAAGTCGGTTCCAGTCGCTGCCCACCAGGACAGTTAGCAGCAGCTGCTGGTCCTCAGACATTTCGAGTTTCAGCATGTTCCCTCCTCAACTGAACTTCCCGTGAAGCTGCCTGATTCTGGCGATTCATCGCTGGGGCTGATTGGCTTTTCTGACAGAGGAGTTGCGCAGCACATGGACTGTGGAAAAAGAGAACAATTTCCGCAGTCAATTTGAAAGGTGCTGAGCTTGCCCACTTGAAAGACGGAGATTGACATCCGTCCCTCTGATCAGAAATTGACCCCCACCCTCCACACAGCCTCATTAATGCATCAGATAAAAAAAATGAAAGAACTGTGGGTGCTGGAAATCAGAAATAAAATCAGAAATTGCTGGTAAAGCTCAGCAGGTCTGGCAGCATCTGTGGAGCGAAAGCAGGGTTAATGTTTTGGATCTGACAACCCTTCCTCCAAACTCTAGTTCTACTGAGTCCTACTGAGTTTTGAGGAAGGGTCACTGGACCTGAAACATTAACTCTGATTTCTCTCCACAGATGTGAGAAAACAAAAATCGTTGTTTAAGTTCATAGAAAACCATCATGGAGAAGCCAGCCCTTTTAAAGGGCAGATATCACCTTTAGAATAAGCATAATGCTAACGAGTTTTGACATGATTTATAGCTCAGGTTGAGGTTCTGGATGTACGGTTGCTCGCAGAGCTGGAAGGTTCGTTTTCAGATGTTTCATCCTCATACTAGGTAACATCATCAGTGAGCCTCTGGTGAAGCACTGGTGTTAGTGACCCGCTTTCTCTTTATGTATTTAGGTTTCCTTGGTTTGGTGATGTCATTTCCCATGGTGATGTCGTTTCCTGTGGTGATGTTATTTCCTATTCTTTTTCTCAGAGGGTGGTAAATGGGATCTAAGTCATAAATACAAAAATAGAAAGCGGGTCACTAACACCAGTGCCTCATCGGAGGCTCACTGATGATGTTATCTAGTATGGTGACGAAATGCCTGAAAAGGAACCTTCCAGCTCAGCGAGCAAACTTACATCCACAAGCACAATGCTCTGAATAAAAAGCTGAGAAATATATGGAACAGTGACTCAGTTTCCCAACCAGAATCCAGAATCCATGCAGGAAAGTTTCATGGCTTCTGACCCATAAGTCTATTTCCTCATTGAAGATGATAGACTTCCACTTTCTGATGGAGTGTCTGAAACGTTCTTGTCTTTCGAGAAGTTGCAATAGCATTCCACCCTAATGCTCACTCTCTCTGACAATGACAATGGAGCAATTATATCCTGTATATTCTCCAAGAGAATACCTCAAGAGAAACAGACTTGTTTACAAGGGGAGAAATGTGGGATGTGGGAGGCAAGAGTGAAATGTACATTGTTAAATGTTCATGCTTAAAAAGGAGACTGTAAAAAAGTAAACATAGTGGAGATATTTTGTCCATTCATTCGTGGGAATTGGGGGATCATGGGCAAGGGAAGCATTTATTGATCATCCCTAGTTGGCCTTTGTAAAATGATAATGAGCTGCTTTCTTGAACTGCTGCAGTAAATGAGATGTGGAATACACTCACAATGCTGTTAGGAAGTGAGTTCCAGGATATTGACCAGCAACAATGAAGGAACAGTGATATATTTCCATGTCAGGATGGTATGTGGCTTTGAAAGGAACCTGCAGATGGTGATCTTCCCAAATACCTCCTGCCTTTGATCTTTTAGCTGGCAAAGGTTGCACTTTTGCACTGTCCAAGGAGTCTTGGAGAGTTGTTTTAATAATTATTATTGTATATAATGGTCATTGTAATTATACGTTTATTCATGAATAGCTACTGAGAATGTTTAAAATGAGCTACATTAAGTGAAGTCATATCACATGAAACGAAAACCTGAGTCTGTAGGTATCCAGAGGATGTCTACTCCTATACTTATGTTTAATAAAGC